>NC_135234.1:777681368-777990846 GCF_051348905.1 Ranitomeya variabilis | reverse complement strand
GGTGAGCAAGTACTTAAACGAAAGAGGAGACTACACAAGCTCGATGACCAGTGGGAAGCGGAACCGTATACCATCCTGCCATCCGATTTCGACAACACGAAGGTCTGTCTCATCAGCAAGGACAGAGGGGAGACCTCGACAGCGGTATCCAGGGATCACCTTAAGGTCTGCCCCGATAAGTTGAGAGAGAGGGACACGGCCCCAGGAATCTCCCCGCCGGTGGAAAAGGAGAAGATGATCCATACCGTCCTTGGTGACTTTCCCTAGTCCTGGACTCAGATAAATCAGGCCATCGTGGTACCTGTTCTAATGTTTCAACAGCCGGACCCACCAGAAACAATGGTGGTACCAGATAATCCGGCCCCGCAACCTCAACAAGCCTTACCTGAAGATGCCATGCCAACCGTTGAACCGGCAGATCCTCCCTCTGCTGGCAGTGAATCTGCTGTACCCACTGTTGATAGCGGCAGCTCTGAGAACTCCAGCCTGCCAGTGCTACCCAGACTCACTAGAAGTGTAGCTAGAAGACAGTGCACTACACCAGCGGTAGCAAGCATAGTGGGCCCTGTTAGGCCAATAGCAACCCCTGCACTGCGAAGGTCCACACGCAGCACTCAAAATCAAACTCCCCTCCGCTACAAAACTTGGAGGTATTAATAAGGGCTGCTATCTAGTTGAAAATGTTTGTGTGCATATCTTTTGTTACAGGTTTTAAAATGGACAATAGAGTAATGGACGGTGAATTGCTCAAAAACTTTCAAAAGGTGGGACCCCTTTGTTTACCCGGGGCCCCCGCCGTTTCCACCACTGAACTGAGAGTCATAAACTGTGCATGACCTAACTTTCGCAACGTTCAAGAGTCCTCACCTCCCATAAAGGGAAGCACTGTTATGTTTAATTGTTTATGATATTTGACAATTTTGTGTGTTTTCTGTTAACATGTAATGTTGTTCTTGTTTTCCCAGTCCGGGAGTACTGGATTTAACCGGGGGGGAGTGCAGCACCCCAGAGTCCTGGTCGTTGCAGTAATGTCGCTCTGCCACTAAGGGGAGTGATGTTACGTCTGATTGCACTAAAGGAGTTTCTCTGATCAGGTAACACTCACACTACACTTCACACTCCGGCCACCAGGGGGGGTGGTCCTATCTAGTAGGCCACTCCTCACACTCTGGTAAAACTGGGGGTTGGACAGGAAGAGGGAGAGAGAAGTAACTGGGAAGAGCTAGTGAGAGGACCTGTCAGGGATGGGATCCTGGCAGACTCCTAAGAGCAGAACTAACCAGTGCACAACGGGAATACAGTAAAGTGGAATTAGGACCAGAAGGAGTCGTGCTGTTAGACCGAGGCAACATCCTTCTGAGGCGCAAACAGTCGGTGGCCGGAACGCCGAGCAAGTAAGAGACTCTAAGTACTACTGCAAACCACGGCCGGACAGCCAATTATAGGTTGGCTGTCTCACACAAATCACCTAAGCAGACAACGGAGGCAGCTGTGGGAGAGGGGCGACTCTAGGGTCCCGGAAGAACTCCAGGCCTACCCCGTCATACGGGTGCGTCCTACCATATCATCTGGGGGGACGGAGAGAATGAACATCAGAGACAGACAGACTCAGTTGTGAGGACTATCCCGGGAGCTCAGCAGGGAAGAACTACAACACACTGCGCTAGAAGGTAGACGCTGATTCCCACCTGTAAAGAGAACTCCTGATGTGCCTTTGGACCGGCCGGTCTCAGGCAGCCCTGTTGACAGCGCTCTGGACTGAGGATTCTAAAACCTTCAGTAAAGAGGTAAAGAGACTGCAACCTGGTGTCCTCGTTATTTACTACGACCTACACTACACCGCAATATCACCACCATTTACCACCACCTTTCACTGGACGCCCCTCAGCAGGGTCACGGACCGGGTCTAGCCACCGTGACAACCCCAGAGCAGAGACTCAGAGGCCCGGTACCGGGTACCCCTCGGCCCTGCGGCAGTGGGGGCGCTACACATACATAAATACAAAATAAATAAACTAAAATTAAAAATGGAGGTGAAGCATATGCAAAAAAGAACCACCAAGAGGTAATATGATACAATGATGTTTAGATAAACAAAGAGTTAATAAACAAGTATTCAATACAAAAATGCGCAAGAAGCAATTATAATTACGTCCCTTTATTAAAATAGTAAGGGATACTATACGCATAAATATATATACCCAAGTATATTAATAATAATAATGCCTATCAAAAAAATGGCAGACCCTAAAAAAAACACCATGTCACCGTATGTTTTTGTATAAAGGCTACAATGGATATACTGGAAACGGGAACATTCCTCATAAAGTATATACTAGAAACCAGCATATTTAAAGTGCATACAGTAAGTCTAAGACAATAAGTAGCCTATATGCTGTAATGGCTTGCTGCTGGTTCCAAGTGTGTACAATAATCCAAAAAAGCCTATATAATATATTGGCCTACATAATAGCCTACATAAACGGGATTTAATCCTTCATATATAATGAGTCCATCTCATATCAAAAAAATGTTTAGGCTTAAAGTGCAAATAGTGACTCAGATAATAGAGCAGCTTAACATACGGCTAATTCACATGTAAAGGGATTTGTCAAGTGACATATATAAAGGAGAAAATAGCCTGGGAAAGTGCACTTTCCCTTAGACGAAGCAATACGCGAAACGCGCGTCGGGCTGCTGCTACCACCACAGAGGTAATATCCCAGGCTATTTTCTCCTTTATACATGTCACTTGACAAATCCCTTTACATGTGAATTAGCCGTATGTTAAGCTGCTCTATTATCTGAGTCACTATTTGCACTTTAAGCCTAAACATTTTTTTGATATGAGATGGACTCATTATATATGAAGGATTAAATCCCGTTTATGTAGGCTATTATGTAGGCCAATATATTATATAGGCTTTTTTGGATTATTGTACACACTTGGAACCAGCAGCAAGCCATTACAGCATATAGGCTACTTATTGTCTTAGACTTACTGTATGCACTTTAAATATGCTGGTTTCTAGTATATACTTTATGAGGAATGTTCCCGTTTCCAGTATATCCATTGTAGCCTTTATACAAAAACATACGGTGACATGGTGTTTTTTTTAGGGTCTGCCACTTTTTTGATAGGCATTATTATTATTAATATACTTGGGTATATATATTTATGCGTATAGTATCCCTTACTATTTTAATAAAGGGACGTAATTATAATTGCTTCTTTCGCATTTTTGTATTGAACACTTGTTTATTAACTCTTTGTTTCTCTAAACATCATTGTATCATATTACCTCTTGGTGGTTCTTTTTTGCATATGCTTCACCTCCATTTTTAATTTTAGTTTATTTATTTTGTATTTATGTATGTCTTCAATAAAATTCTGTTATTTTATGGTTATATAAGCTTCCAGGTTCTTTTTTCAGATGGAGCAGTATTATAGTAGTTATATTCTTGTACATAGGGGCAGTATTATAGTAGTTATATTCTTGTACATAGGAGCAGTATTATAGTAGTTATATTCTTGTACATAGGAGCAGTATTATAGTAGTTATATTCCTGTACATAGGAGCAGTATTATAGTAGTTATATTCTTGTACATAGGGGCAGTATTATAGTAGTTATATTCTTGTACATAGGAGCAGTATTATAGTAGTTATATTCTTGTACATAGGAGCAGTATTATAGTAGTTATATTCTTGTACATAGGAGCAGTATTATAGTAGTTATATTCTTGTACATAGGAGCAGTATTATAGTAGTTATATTCTTGTACATAGGAGCAGTATTATAGTAGTTATATTCTTGTACATAGGAGCAGTATTATAGTAGTTATATTCTTGTACATAGGGGCAGTATTATAGTAGTTATATTCTTGTACATAGGAGCAGTATTATAGTAGTTATATTCTTGTACATAGGGGCAGTATTATAGTAGATGTATTCTTGTACATAGGGGCAGTATTATAGTAGTTATATTCTTGTACATAGGAGCAGTATTATAGTAGTTATATTCTTGTATATAGGAGCAGTATTATAGTAGTTATATTCTTGTACATAGGGGCAGTATTATAGTAGTTATATTCTTGTACATAGGAGGAGTATTATAGTAGTTATATTCTTGTACATAGGGGCAGTATTACAGTAGTTATATTCTTGTACATAGGGGCAGTATTATAGTAGTTATATTCTTGTACATAGGGGCAGTATTATAGTAGTTATATTCTTGTATATAGGAGCAGTATTATAGTAGTTATATTCTTGTACATGGGAGCAGTATTATAGTAGTTATATTCTTGTACATAGGAGCAGTATTATAGTAGTTATATTCTTGTACATAGGGGGCAGTATTATAGTAGTTATATTCTTGTACATAGGGGCAGTATTATAGTAGTTATATTCTTGTACATAGGAGCAGTATTATAGTAGTTATATTCTTATACATAGGGGCAGTATTATAGTAGTTATACTCTTGTATATAGGAGCAGTATTATAGTAGTTATATTCTTGTACATTGGGAGCAGTATTATAGTAGTCATATGCTTGTACATAGGAGCAGTATTATAGTAGTTATATTCTTGTACATAGGGGCAGTATTATAGTAGTTATATTCTTGTATATAGGAGCAGTATTATAGTAGTTATATTCTTGTACATGGGAGCAGTATTATAGTAGTTATATTCTTGTACATAGGAGCAGTATTATAGTAGTTATATTCTTGTACATAGGGGGCAGTATTATAGTAGTTATATTCTTGTACATAGGGGCAGTATTATAGTAGTTATATTCTTGTACATAGGAGCAGTATTATAGTAGTTATATTCTTATACATAGGGGCAGTATTATAGTAGTTATATTCTTGTATATAGGAGCAGTATTATAGTAGTTATATTCTTGTACATAGGGGCAGTATTATAGTAGTTATATTCTTGTACATAGGAGCAGTATTATAGTAGTTATATTCTTGTACATAGGAGACAGTATTATAGTAGTTATATTCTTGTACATAGGAGCAGTATTATAGTAGTTATATTCTTGTACATAGGGGCAGTATTATAGTAGATATATTCTTGTACATAGGGGCAGTATTATAGTAGTTATATTCTTGTACATAGGAGCAGTATTATAGTAGTTATATTCTTGTATATAGGAGCAGTATTATAGTAGTTATATTCTTGTACATAGGGGCAGTATTATAGTAGTTATATTCTTGTACATAGGGGCAGTATTATAGTAGTTATATTCTTGTACATAGGAGCAGTATTATAGTAGTTATATTCTTGTATATAGGGGCAGTATTATAGTAGTTATATTCTTGTTCATAGGATCAGTATTATAGTAGTTATATTCTTGTACATAGGGCAGTATTATAGTAGTTATATTCTTGTACATAGGAGCAGTATTATAGTACTTATATTCTTGTACATAGGAGACAGTATTATAGTAGTTATATTCTTGTACATAGGAGCAGTATTATAGTAGTTATATTCTTGTATATAGGAGCAGTATTATAGTAGTTATATTCTTGTACATAGGGGCAGTATTATAGTAGTTATATTCTTGTACATAGGAGCAGTATTATAGTAGTTATATTCTTGTATATAGGAGCAGTATTAGAGTAGTTATATTCTTGTACATAGGGGCAGTATTATAGTAGTTATATTCTTGTACATAGGAGCAGTATTATAGTAGTTATATTCTTGTACATAGGAGCAGTATTATAGTAGATATATTCTTGTACATAGGGGCAGTATTATAGTAGTTATATTCTTGTACATAGGAGCAGTATTAAAGTAGTTATATTCCTGTATATAGGAGCAGTATTATAGTAGTTATATTCTTGTTTATAGGAGTAGTATTATAGTAGTTATATTTTTGTACATAGGGGCAGTATTATAGTAGTTATATTCTTGTACATAGGAGCAGTATTATAGTAGTTATATTCTTGTACATAGGGGCAGTATTATAGTAGATGTATTCTTGTACATAGGGGCAGTATTATAGTAGTTATATTCTTGTACATAGGAGCAGTATTATAGTAGTTATATTCTTGTATATAGGAGCAGTATTATAGTAGTTATATTCTTGTACATAGGGGCAGTATTATAGTAGTTATATTCTTGTACATAGGAGCAGTATTATAGTAGTTATATTCTTGTGCATAGGGGCAGTATTATAGTAGTTATATTCTTGTATATAGGGGCAGTATTATAGTAGTTATGTTCTTGTACATCGGAGCAGTATTATAGTAGTTATATTCTTGTACATAGGAGCAGTATTATAGTACTTATATTCTTGTACATAGGAGCAGTATTATAGTAGTTATATTCTTGTACATCGGAGCAGTATTATAGTAGTTATATTCTTGTACATAGGAGCAGTATTATAGTAGTTATATTCTTGTACATAGGGGCAGTATTATAGTAGTTATATTCTTGTACATAGGGGCAGTATTTTAGTAGTTATATTCTTGTATATAGGAGCAGTATTATAGTAGTTATATTCTTGTACATGGGGCAGTATTATAATAGTTATATTCTTGTATGTAGGGGCAGGATTATAGTAGTTATATTCTTGTACATGGGGCAGTATTATAGTAGTTATATTCTTGTACATAGGGCAGTATTATAGTAGTTATATTCTTGTACATAGGGGCAGTATTATAGTAGTTATATTCTTGTACATAGGGAGCAGTATTATAGTAGTTATATTCTTGTACATAGGAGCAGTATTATAGTAGTTATATTCTTGTACATGGGGCAGTATTATAGTAGTTATATTCTTGTAAATAGGGGCAGTATTATAGTAGTTATATTCTTGTACATGGGGCAGTATTATAGTAGTTATATTCTTGTACATAGGGGCAGTATTATAGCAATTATATTCTTCTACATAGGGGCAGTATTATAGTAGTTATATTCTTGTATATAGGAGCAGTATTATAGTAGTTATATTCTTGTACATAGGGGCAGTATTATAGTAGTTATATTCTTGTACATAGGGGGCAGTATTATAATAGTTATATTCTTGTGTATAGGAGCAGTATTATAGTAGTTATATTCTTGTACATAGGGGCAGTATTATAGTAGTTATATTCTTGTACATATGAGCAGTATTATAGTAGTTATATTCTTGTACATAGGGGCAGTATTATAGTAGTTATATTCTTGTACATATGAGCAGTATTATAGTAGTTATATTCTTGTACATAGGGGCAGTATTATAGTAGTTATATTCTTGTACATAGGGGCAGTATTATAGTAGTTATATTCTTGTACATATGAGCAGTATTATAGTAGTTATATTCTTGTACATAGGGGCAGTATTATAGTAGTTATATTCTTGTACATAGGAGCAGTATTATAGTAGTTATATTCTTGTACATAGGGAACAGTATTATAGTAGTTATATTCTTGTACATATGAGCAGTATTATAGTAGTTATATTCTTGTACATAGGAGCAGTATTATAGTAGTTATATTCTTGTACATATGAGCAGTATTATAGTAGTTATATTCTTGTACATAGGAGCAGTATTATAGTAGTTATATTCTTGTACATAGGGGCAGTATTATAGTAGTTATATTCTTGTACATATGAGCAGTATTATAGTAGTTATATTCTTGTACATACGGGCAGTATTATAGTAGTTATATTCTTGTACATAGGAGCAGTATTATAGTAGTTATATTCTTGTACATAGGGGCAGTATTATAGTAGTTATATTCTTGTACATATGAGCAGTATTATAGTAGTTATATTCTTGTACATAGGGGCAGTATTATAGTAGTTATATTCTTGTACATATGAGCAGTATTATAGTAGTTATATTCTTGTACATATGAGCAGTATTATAGTAGTTATATTCTTGTACATAGGAGCAGTATTATAGTAGTTATATTCTTGTACATAGGGAACAGTATTATAGTAGTTATAGTCTTGTACATAGGGGCAGTATTATAGTAGTTATATTCTTGTACATAGGGGCAGTATTATAGTAGTTATATTCTTGTATATAGGGGCAGAATTATAGTAGTTATATTCTTGTACATAGGAGCAGTATTATAGTAGTTATATTCCTGTACATAGGGGCAGTATTATAGTAGTTATATTCTTGTACATAGGAGCAGTGTTATAGTAGTTTTATTCTTATACATAGGGGGCAGTATTATAGTAGTTATATTCTTGTACATAGGAGCAGTATTATAGTAGTTATATTCTTGTACATAGGGGGCAGTATTATAGTAGTTATATTCTTGTACATAGGAGCAGTATTATAGTAGTTATATTCTTGTACATAGGGGCAGTATTATAGTAGTTATATTCTTGTATATAGGGGCAGTATTATAGTAGTTATATTCTTGTACATAGGAGCAGTATTATAGTAGTTATATTCTTGTACAGAGGAGCAGTATTATAGTAGTTATATTCTTGTACATAGGAGCAGTATTATAGTAGTTATATTCTTGTACATAGGAGCAGTACTATAGTAGTTATATTCTTGTACATAGGGGGCAGTATTATAGTAGTTATATTCTTGTACATAGGAGCAGTATTATAGTAGTTATATTCTTGTACATAGGGGGCAGTATTATAGTAGTTATATTCTTGTACATAGGAGCAGTATTATAGTAGTTATATTCTTGTACATAGGAGCAGTATTATAGTAGTTATATATTTGTACATAGGGGCAGTATTATAGTAGTTATATTCTTGTACATAGGGGCAGTATTATAGTAGTTATATTCTTGTACATAGGGGCAGTATTATAGTAGTTATATTCTAGTACATAGGAGCAGTATTATAATAGTTATATTCTTGTACATAGGAGCAGTATTTTAGTAGTTATATTCTTGTACATAGGGGCAGTATTATAGCAGTTATATTCTTGTACATAGGGGCAGTATTATAGTAGTTATATTCTTGTACATAGGGGGCAGTATTATAGTAGTTATATTCTTGTACATAGGGGCAGTATTATAGTAGTTATATTCTTGTACATATCGGCAGTATTATAGTAGTTATATTCTAGTACATAGGAGCAGTATTATAATAGTTATATTCTTGTACATAGGAGCAGTATTATAGTAGTTATATTCTTGTACATAGGAGCAGTATTATAGTAGTTATATTCTTGTACATAGGGGCAGTATTATAGTAGTTATATTCTTGTACATAGGGCAGTATTATAGTAGTTATATTCTTGTACATAGGGGCAGTATTTTAGTAGTTATATTCTTGTACATAGGGGCAGTATTATAGCAGTTATATTCTTGTACATAGGAGCAGTATTATAGTAGTTATATTCTTGTACATAGGGGCAGTATTATAGTAGTTATATTCTTGTACATAGGGCAGTATTATAGTAGTTATATTCTTGTACATAGGGGCAGTATTTTAGTAGTTATATTCTTGTACATAGGGGCAGTATTATAGCAGTTATATTCTTGTACATAGGAGCAGTATTATAGTAGTTATATTCTTGTACATAGGAGCAGTATTATAGTAGTTATATTCTTGTACATAGGGGCAGTATTATAGTAGTTATATTCTTGTACATAGGAGCAGTATTATAGTAGTTATATTCTTGTACATAGGGGCAGTATTATAGTAGTTATATTCTTGTACATAGGAGCAGTATTTTAGTAGTTATATTCTTGTACATAGGGGCAGTATTATAGCAGTTATATTCTTGTACATAGGAGCAGTATTATAGTAGTTATATTCTTGTACATAGGAGCAGTATTATAGTAGGTATATTCTTGTACATAGGGGCAGTATTATAGTAGTTATATTCTTGTACATAGGAGCAGTATTATAGTAGTTATATTCTTGTACATAGGGGCAGTATTATAGTAGTTATATTCTTGTACATAGGGCAGTATTATAGTAGTTATATTCTTGTACATAGGGGCAGTATTTTAGTAGTTATATTCTTGTACATAGGGGCAGTATTATAGCAGTTATATTCTTGTACATAGGAGCAGTATTATAGTAGTTATATTCTTGTACATAGGGGCAGTATTATAGTAGTTATATTCTTGTACATAGGAGCAGTATTATAGTAGTTATATTCTTGTACATAGGGGCAGTATTATAGTAGTTATATTCTTGTACATAGGAGCAGTATTTTAGTAGTTATATTCTTGTACATAGGGGCAGTATTATAGCAGTTATATTCTTGTACATAGGAGCAGTATTATAGTAGTTATATTCTGTACATAGGAGCATTATTATAGCAGTTATATTCTTGTACATAGGGGGCAGTATTATAGTAGTTATATTCTGTACATAGGAGCAGTATTATAGCAGTTATATTCTTGTACATAGGAGCAGTATTATAGTAGTTATATTCTTGTACATAGGAGCAGTATTATAGTAGTTATATTCTTGTATATAGGGGCAGTATTATAGTAGTTATATTCTTGTACATAGGATCAGTATCATAGTAGTTATATTCTTGTACATAGGGCAGTATTATAGTAGTTATATTCTTGTACATATGAGCAGTATTATAGTACTTATATTCTTGTACATAGGAGAGAAGTATTATAGTAGTTATATTCTTGTACATAGGAGCAGTATTATAGTAGTTATATTCTTGTATATAGGAGCAGTATTATAGTAGTTATATTCTTGTACATATGGGCAGTATTATAGTAGTTATATTCTTGTACATAGGAGCAGTATTATAGTAGTTATATTCTTGTATATAGGAGCAGTATTAGAGTAGTTATATTCTTGTACATAGGGGCAGTATTATAGTAGCTATATTCTTGTACATAGGAGCAGTATTATAGTAGTTATATTCTTGTACATAGGAGCAGTATTATAGTAGATATATTCTTGTACATAGGGGCAGTATTATAGTAGTTATATTCTTGTACATAGGAGCAGTATTATAGTAGTTATATTCTTGTATATAGGAGCAGTATTATAGTAGTTATATTCTTGTATATAGGAGCAGTATTATAGTAGTTATATTTTTGTACATAGGGGCAGTATTATAGTAGTTATATTCTTGTACATAGGAGCAGTATTATAGTAGTTATATTCTTGTACATAGGGGCAGTATTATAGTAGATGTATTCTTGTACATAGGGGCAGTATTATAGTAGTTGTATTCTTGTACATAGGAGCAGTATTATAGTAGTTATATTCTTGTATATAGGAGCAGTATTATAGTAGTTATATTCTTGTACATAGGGGCAGTATTATAGTAGCTATATTCTTGTGCATAGGAGCAGTATTATAGTAGTTATATTCTTGTACATAGGAGCAGTATTATAGTAGTTATATTCTTGTACATAGGGGCAGTATTATAGTAGTTATATTCTTGTATATAGGGGCAGTATTATAGTAGTTATGTTCTTGTACATAGGAGCAGTATTATAGTAGTTATATTCTTGTACATAGGAGCAGTATTATAGTAGTTATATTCTTGTACATAGGAGCAGTATTATAGTAGTTATATTCTTGTACATAGGGGCAGTATTATAGTAGTTATATTCTTGTACATAGGGGCAGTATTTTAGTAGTTATATTCTTGTATATAGGAGCAGTATTATAGTAGTTATATTCTTGTACATGGGGCAGTATTATAATAGTTATATTCTTGTATGTAGGGGCAGGATTATAGTAGTTATATTCTTGTACATGGGGCAGTATTATAGTAGTTATATTCTTGTACATAGGGCAGTATTATAGTAGTTATATTCTTGTACATAGGGGCAGTATTATAGTAGTTATATTCTTGTACATAGGGGCAGTATTATAGTAGTTATATTCTTGTACATAGGGGCAGTATTATAGTAGTTATATTCTTGTACATAGGGGCAGTATTATAGTAGTTATATTCTTGTACATAGGGGCAGTATTTTAGTAGTTATATTCTTGTATATAGGAGCAGTATTATAGTAGTTATATTCTTGTACATAGGGAGCAGTATTATAGTAGTTATATTCTTGTACATAGGAGCAGTATTATAGTAGTTATATTCTTGTACATAGGGGCAGTATTATAGTAGTTATATTCTTGTACATGGGGCAGTATTATAGTAGTTATATTCTTGTACATAGGAGCAGTATTATAGTAGTTATATTCTTGTACATAGGGGCAGTATTATAGTAGTTATATTCTTGTACATAGGGGCAGTATTATAGCAATTATATTCTTCTACATAGGGGCAGTATTATAGTAGTTATATTCTTGTATATAGGAGCAGTATTATAGTAGTTATATTCTTGTACATAGGGGCAGTATTATAGTAGTTATATTCTTGTACATAGGGGGCAGTATTATAATAGTTATATTCTTGTGTATAGGAGCAGTATTATAGTAGTTATATTCTTGTACATAGGGGCAGTATTATAGTAGTTATATTCTTCTACATATGAGCAGTATTATAGTAGTTATATTCTTGTACATAGGGGCAGTATTATAGTAGTTATATTCTTGTACATATGAGCAGTATTATAGTAGTTATATTCTTGTACATAGGGGCAGTATTATAGTAGTTATATTCTTGTACATAGGGGCAGTATTATAGTAGTTATATTCTTGTACATATGAGCAGTATTATAGTAGTTATATTCTTGTACATAGGAGCAGTATTATAGTATTTATATTCTTGTACATAGGGAACAGTATTATAGTAGTTATATTCTTGTACATATGAGCAGTATTATAGTAGTTATATTCTTGTACATAGGAGCAGTATTATAGTAGTTATATTCTTGTACATATGAGCAGTATTATAGTAGTTATATTCTTGTACATAGGAGCAGTATTATAGTAGTTATATTCTTGTACATAGGGGCAGTATTATAGTAGTTATATTCTTGTACATACGGGCAGTATTATAGTAGTTATATTCTTGTACATAGGAGCAGTATTATAGTAGTTATATTCTTGTACATAGGGGCAGTATTATAGTAGTTATATTCTTGTACATATGAGCAGTATTATAGTAGTTATATTCTTGTACATAGGGGCAGTATTATAGTAGTTATATTCTTGTACATATGAGCAGTATTATAGTAGTTATATTCTTGTACATAGGGGCAGTATTATAGTAGTTATATTCTTGTACATAGGAGCAGTATTATAGTAGTTATATTCTTGTACATAGGAGCAGTATTATAGTAGTTATATTCTTGTACATAGGGGGCAGTATTATAGTAGTTATATTCTTGTACATAGGAGCAGTATTATAGTAGTTATATTCTTGTACATAGGGGCAGTATTATAGTAGTTATATTCTTGTATATAGGGGCAGTATTATAGTAGTTATATTCTTGTACATAGGAGCAGTATTATAGTAGTTATATTCTTGTACATAGGAGCAGTATTATAGTAGTTATATTCTTGTACATAGGAGCAGTATTATAGTAGTTATATTCTTGTACATAGGGGCAGTATTATAGTAGTTATATTCTTGTACATAGGGGCAGTATTATAGTAGTTATATTCTTGTACATAGGGGCAGTATTATAGTAGTTATATTCTAGTACATAGGAGCAGTATTATAATAGTTATATTCTTGTACATAGGAGCAGTATTTTAGTAGTTATATTCTTGTACATAGGGGCAGTATTATAGCAGTTATATTCTTGTACATAGGGGCAGTATTATAGTAGTTATATTCTTGTACATAGGGGGCAGTATTATAGTAGTTATATTCTTGTACATAGGGGCAGTATTATAGTAGTTATATTCTTGTACATAGGGGTAGTATTATAGTAGTTATATTCTAGTACATAGGAGCAGTATTATAATAGTTATATTCTTGTACATAGGAGCAGTATTATAGTAGTTATATTCTTGTACATAGGAGCAGTATTTTAGTATTTATATTCTTGTACATAGGGGCAGTATTATAGCAGTTATATTCTTGTACATAGGAGCAGTATTATAGTAGTTATATTCTTGTACATAGGAGCAGTATTATAGCAGTTATATTCTTGTACATAGGGGCAGTATTATAGTAGTTATATTCTTGTACATAGGAGCAGTATTATAGTAGTTATATTCTTGTACATAGGGGCAGTATTATAGTAGTTATATTCTTGTACATAGGAGCAGTATTTTAGTAGTTATATTCTTGTACATAGGGGCAGTATTATAGCAGTTATATTCTTGTACATAGGGGCAGTATTATAGTAGTTATATTCTAGTACATAGGAGCAGTATTATAATAGTTATATTCTTGTACATAGGAGCAGTATTTTAGTAGTTATATTCTTGTACATAGGGGCAGTATTATAGCAGTTATATTCTTGTACATAGGAGCAGTATTATAGTAGTTATATTCTGTACATAGGAGCATTATTATAGCAGTTATATTCTTGTACATAGGAGCAGTATTATAGTAGTTATATTCTGTACATAGGAGCAGTATTATAGTAGTTATATTCTTGTACATAGGAGCAGTATTATAGTAGTTATATTCTTGTATATAGGGGGAATTATTAGAGTAGTTATATTCTTGCACATAGGGGCAGTATTATAGTAGTTATATTCTTGTACATAGTAGCAGTATTATAGTAGTTATATTCTTGTACATAGGAGCAGTATTATAGTAGTTATATTCTTGTACATAGGGGGCAGTATTATAGCAGTTATATTCTTGTACATAGGAGCAGTATTATAGTAGTTATATTCTTGTACATAGGGGCAGTATTTTAGTAGTTATATTCTCGTACATAGGGGCAGTATTATAGCAGTTATATTCTTGTACATAGGAGCAGTATTATAGTAGTTATATTCTTGTACATAGGGGCAGTATTATAGTAGTTATATTCTTGTACATAGGGCAGTATTATAGTAGTTATATTCTTGTACATAGGGGCAGTATTTTAGTAGTTATATTCTTGTACATAGGGGCAGTATTATAGCAGTTATATTCTTGTACATAGGAGCAGTATTATAGTAGTTATATTCTTGTACATAGGAGCAGTATTATAGTAGTTATATTCTTGTACATAGGGGCAGTATTATAGTAGTTATATTCTTGTACATAGGAGCAGTATTATAGTAGTTATATTCTTGTACATAGGGGCAGTATTATAGTAGTTATATTCTTGTACATAGGAGCAGTATTTTAGTAGTTATATTCTTGTACATAGGGGCAGTATTATAGCAGTTATATTCTTGTACATAGGAGCAGTATTATAGTAGTTATATTCTTGTACATAGGAGCAGTATTATAGTAGGTATATTCTTGTACATAGGGGCAGTATTATAGTAGTTATATTCTTGTACATAGGAGCAGTATTATAGTAGTTATATTCTTGTACATAGGGGCAGTATTATAGTAGTTATATTCTTGTACATAGGGCAGTATTATAGTAGTTATATTCTTGTACATAGGGGCAGTATTTTAGTAGTTATATTCTTGTACATAGGGGCAGTATTATAGCAGTTATATTCTTGTACATAGGAGCAGTATTATAGTAGTTATATTCTTGTACATAGGAGCAGTATTATAGTAGTTATATTCTTGTACATAGGGGCAGTATTATAGTAGTTATATTCTTGTACATAGGAGCAGTATTATAGTAGTTATATTCTTGTACATAGGGGCAGTATTATAGTAGTTATATTCTTGTACATAGGAGCAGTATTTTAGTAGTTATATTCTTGTACATAGGGGCAGTATTATAGCAGTTATATTCTTGTACATAGGAGCAGTATTATAGTAGTTATATTCTGTACATAGGAGCATTATTATAGCAGTTATATTCTTGTACATAGGGGGCAGTATTATAGTAGTTATATTCTGTACATAGGAGCAGTATTATAGCAGTTATATTCTTGTACATAGGAGCAGTATTATAGTAGTTATATTCTTGTACATAGGAGCAGTATTATAGTAGTTATATTCTTGTATATAGGGGCAGTATTATAGTAGTTATATTCTTGTACATAGGATCAGTATCATAGTAGTTATATTCTTGTACATAGGGCAGTATTATAGTAGTTATATTCTTGTACATATGAGCAGTATTATAGTACTTATATTCTTGTACATAGGAGAGAAGTATTATAGTAGTTATATTCTTGTACATAGGAGCAGTATTATAGTAGTTATATTCTTGTATATAGGAGCAGTATTAGAGTAGTTATATTCTTGTACATAGGGGCAGTATTATAGTAGTTATATTCTTGTACATAGGAGCAGTATTATAGTAGTTATATTCTTGTACATAGGAGCAGTATTATAGTAGATATATTCTTGTACATAGGGGCAGTATTATAGTAGTTATATTCTTGTACATAGGAGCAGTATTATAGTAGTTATATTCTTGTATATAGGAGCAGTATTATAGTAGTTATATTCTTGTATATAGGAGCAGTATTATAGTAGTTATATTTTTGTACATAGGGGCAGTATTATAGTAGTTATATTCTTGTACATAGGAGCAGTATTATAGTAGTTATATTGTTGTACATAGGGGCAGTATTATAGTAGATGTATTCTTGTACATAGGGGCAGTATTATAGTAGTTGTATTCTTGTACATAGGAGCAGTATTATAGTAGTTATATTCTTGTATATAGGAGCAGTATTATAGTAGTTATATTCTTGTACATAGGGGCAGTATTATAGTAGCTATATTCTTGTGCATAGGAGCAGTATTATAGTAGTTATATTCTTGTACATAGGAGCAGTATTATAGTAGTTATATTCTTGTACATAGGGGCAGTATTATAGTAGTTATATTCTTGTATATAGGGGCAGTATTATAGTAGTTATGTTCTTGTACATAGGAGCAGTATTATAGTAGTTATATTCTTGTACATAGGAGCAGTATTATAGTAGTTATATTCTTGTACATAGGAGCAGTATTATAGTAGTTATATTCTTGTACATAGGGGCAGTATTATAGTAGTTATATTCTTGTACATAGGGGCAGTATTTTAGTAGTTATATTCTTGTATATAGGAGCAGTATTATAGTAGTTATATTCTTGTACATGGGGCAGTATTATAATAGTTATATTCTTGTATGTAGGGGCAGGATTATAGTAGTTATATTCTTGTACATGGGGCAGTATTATAGTAGTTATATTCTTGTACATAGGGCAGTATTATAGTAGTTATATTCTTGTACATAGGGGCAGTATTATAGTAGTTATATTCTTGTACATAGGGGCAGTATTATAGTAGTTATATTCTTGTACATAGGGGCAGTATTATAGTAGTTATATTCTTGTACATAGGGGCAGTATTATAGTAGTTATATTCTTGTACATAGGGGCAGTATTTTAGTAGTTATATTCTTGTATATAGGAGCAGTATTATAGTAGTTATATTCTTGTACATAGGGAGCAGTATTATAGTAGTTATATTCTTGTACATAGGAGCAGTATTATAGTAGTTATATTCTTGTACATAGGGGCAGTATTATAGTAGTTATATTCTTGTACATGGGGCAGTATTATAGTAGTTATATTCTTGTACATAGGAGCAGTATTATAGTAGTTATATTCTTGTACATAGGGGCAGTATTATAGTAGTTATATTCTTGTACATAGGGGCAGTATTATAGCAATTATATTCTTCTACATAGGGGCAGTATTATAGTAGTTATATTCTTGTATATAGGAGCAGTATTATAGTAGTTATATTCTTGTACATAGGGGCAGTATTATAGTAGTTATATTCTTGTACATAGGGGGCAGTATTATAATAGTTATATTCTTGTGTATAGGAGCAGTATTATAGTAGTTATATTCTTGTACATAGGGGCAGTATTATAGTAGTTATATTCTTGTACATATGAGCAGTATTATAGTAGTTATATTCTTGTACATAGGGGCAGTATTATAGTAGTTATATTCTTGTACATATGAGCAGTATTATAGTAGTTATATTCTTGTACATAGGGGCAGTATTATAGTAGTTATATTCTTGTACATAGGGGCAGTATTATAGTAGTTATATTCTTGTACATATGAGCAGTATTATAGTAGTTATATTCTTGTACATAGGGGCAGTATTATAGTAGTTATATTCTTGTACATAGGAGCAGTATTATAGTATTTATATTCTTGTACATAGGGAACAGTATTATAGTAGTTATATTCTTGTACATATGAGCAGTATTATAGTAGTTATATTCTTGTACATAGGAGCAGTATTATAGTAGTTATATTCTTGTACATATGAGCAGTATTATAGTAGTTATATTCTTGTACATAGGAGCAGTATTATAGTAGTTATATTCTTGTACATAGGGGCAGTATTATAGTAGTTATATTCTTGTACATACGGGCAGTATTATAGTAGTTATATTCTTGTACATAGGAGCAGTATTATAGTAGTTATATTCTTGTACATAGGGGCAGTATTATAGTAGTTATATTCTTGTACATATGAGCAGTATTATAGTAGTTATATTCTTGTACATAGGGGCAGTATTATAGTAGTTATATTCTTGTACATATGAGCAGTATTATAGTAGTTATCTTCTTGTACATAGGGGCAGTATTATAGTAGTTATATTCTTGTACATAGGAGCAGTATTATATTAGTTATATTCTTGTACATAGGAGCAGTATTATAGTAGTTATATTCTTGTACATAGGGGGCAGTATTATAGTAGTTATATTCTTGTACATAGGAGCAGTATTATAGTAGTTATATTCTTGTACATAGGGGCAGTATTATAGTAGTTATATTCTTGTATATAGGGGCAGTATTATAGTAGTTATATTCTTGTACATAGGAGCAGTATTATAGTAGTTATATTCTTGTACATAGGAGCAGTATTATAGTAGTTATATTCTTGTACATAGGAGCAGTATTATAGTAGTTATATTCTTGTACATAGGGGCAGTATTATAGTAGTTATATTCTTGTACATAGGGGCAGTATTATAGTAGTTATATTCTTGTACATAGGGGCAGTATTATAGTAGTTATATTCTAGTACATAGGAGCAGTATTATAATAGTTATATTCTTGTACATAGGAGCAGTATTTTAGTAGTTATATTCTTGTACATAGGGGCAGTATTATAGCAGTTATATTCTTGTACATAGGGGCAGTATTATAGTAGTTATATTCTTGTACATAGGGGGCAGTATTATAGTAGTTATATTCTTGTACATAGGGGCAGTATTATAGTAGTTATATTCTTGTACATAGGGGTAGTATTATAGTAGTTATATTCTAGTACATAGGAGCAGTATTATAATAGTTATATTCTTGTACATAGGAGCAGTATTATAGTAGTTATATTCTTGTACATAGGAGCAGTATTTTAGTATTTATATTCTTGTACATAGGGGCAGTATTATAGCAGTTATATTCTTGTACATAGGAGCAGTATTATAGTAGTTATATTCTTGTACATAGGAGCAGTATTATAGCAGTTATATTCTTGTACATAGGGGCAGTATTATAGTAGTTATATTCTTGTACATAGGAGCAGTATTATAGTAGTTATATTCTTGTACATAGGGGCAGTATTATAGTAGTTATATTCTTGTACATAGGAGCAGTATTTTAGTAGTTATATTCTTGTACATAGGGGCAGTATTATAGCAGTTATATTCTTGTACATAGGGGCAGTATTATAGTAGTTATATTCTAGTACATAGGAGCAGTATTATAATAGTTATATTCTTGTACATAGGAGCAGTATTTTAGTAGTTATATTCTTGTACATAGGGGCAGTATTATAGCAGTTATATTCTTGTACATAGGAGCAGTATTATAGTAGTTATATTCTGTACATAGGAGCATTATTATAGCAGTTATATTCTTGTACATAGGAGCAGTATTATAGTAGTTATATTCTGTACATAGGAGCAGTATTATAGTAGTTATATTCTTGTACATAGGAGCAGTATTATAGTAGTTATATTCTTGTATATAGGGGGAAGTATTAGAGTAGTTATATTCTTGCACATAGGGGCAGTATTATAGTAGTTATATTCTTGTACATAGTAGCAGTATTATAGTAGTTATATTCTTGTACATAGGAGCAGTATTATAGTAGTTATATTCTTGTACATAGGGGGCAGTATTATAGCAGTTATATTCTTGTACATAGGAGCAGTATTATAGTAGTTATATTCTTGTACATAGGGGGAAGTATTAGAGTAGTTATATTCTTGCACATAGGGGCAGTATTATAGTAGTTATATTCTTGTACATAGGAGCAGTATTATAGTAGTTATATTCTTGTACATAGGAGCAGTATTATAGTAGTTATATTCTTGTACATAGGAGCAGTATTATAGTAGGTATATTCTTGTACATAGGAGCAGTATTATAGTAGTTATATTCTTGTACATAGGGGCAGTATTATAGTAGTTATATTCTTGTACATAGGGGCAGTATTATAGTAGTTATATTCTTGTACATAGGGGCAGTATTATAGTAGTTATATTCTTGTACATAGGGGCAGTATTATAGTAGTTATATTCTTGTACATAGGGGGCAGTATTATAGTAGTTATATTCTTGTACATAGGGGCAGTATTATAGCAGTTATATTCTTGTACATAGGAGCAGTATTATAGTAGTTATATTCTTGTATATAGGAACAGTATTATAGTAGTTATATTCTTGTACATAGGAGCAGTATTATAGTAGTTATATTCTTGTACATAGGAGCAGTGTTATAGTAGTTTTATTCTTATACATAGGGGGCAGTATTATAGTAGTTATATTCTTGTACATAGGGGGCAGTTTTAGTTGCGATTTGATAACTTTTAATTTCTCTTTATTCCTACTGGTCAATCCACAGCAGATATATCTTTTCTCCAGGTGTTTATTTTCTGTTATTCTTGCTTTAGTCTTCTTAGGGTAACAAGTGTTTTCTATGACTCATTTGTCTTCCCCTTTCGTGTGCGGCTTTATGTTCTTTTCCACTTCTGGTATTTCTTACTGGTGATAGTCTCATTTGGGTGTCAGTCCATACTGCTGTAGTTTAATCCAGTCAGTTTAATATCAGCTAGGGTTTATCACTTTGATGTTTCTGTTCTTTACCCTGCACCTATCTTCTGCTTCTTTTTAGGATGTAGGTGTCATGTCGGACGCTATTCACACTAGGGCGTCCGACAGACAGCGTTAATTCCACATTCGTCCACTATACGCTCAGTGGCGCCGGCTAGATCTTTATCCAGGTTGCCCAGGGTTAATCTAGCTGGTAATCGGGTTGGAGGCTGGGTCATGCCCACGGCCTTTAAATAGTCATTCTGGACTTTGGACGTCGCCGATTATAGCTTGGGCCTCGTGCCTAGTGATTCCGGTCTGGAGTGGTGGTCTAGGAGAAGTAGTATTGTATCTGGTGGTGTATTATTCTTTGTATATTTCTCCTTCCTATATTTGTATTTGTTTTGCCCTGTGCACATTATAGTGTTTTCCTGTGTGTCTGCGGCGTGGTGCGTTTTTAGTTTTCCCTGTCTGTGCTTTCTGTGGGGGTTGGTGTGTGGTCTATTCACTGGGTGGCGGGTGGAGGTTTCAGCATAGGGCTGAAACAGGAGTCAGGGTCAGGCCTGGCGGCCCAGACAAGCACACCATTAGTGTAAACTCTGGGAGAGGGTCAGACAGGGTTTTCCCTAGTCTGAGGGATATCGCAGGGGCCCGGGTAACCAGCCTTAGCTTACCTAGTCTCCCCGTGACAGTAGGCGGCATATTTTCTGTTAGTACATGCTTAGTCCTTTATTTTGTGTTCTGTGGTTTGTTCTACCCTCTCTGGGATCTCTTTCTATTTCAGCACACTTCTTCTTCTGTAGGTAATTTACACTCTGCTCTGCCCTCTGGTAATTTAGGAGGGATGTGAAGCGCCTGATGGCCTTACAGGCAGCACTGGTCCTATTTTCCATTGTCTAGTCTGTGGTTAGGGCTCTCTCGGGAACCACTAGGGACGCCGGTGACAGGGTCTCTAATCTGTGCAGGAACCATCATGGCCAGTTGCAGTTTTTAGTTTGCTCTATTTTCCCGAGAGCCTTGCTTCACTATCATAACAATAGTTTTTGAAATTTTTTTATTTTTCTGGCTCTTGAGACCTTCAGAAATAAATATCAATGTTATTATGTCAGATAATTAATCCTTTGTTCGTAATACATTTGTTTTCTTGTTTCTCTCGGTGTAGGGAAGTATTATATCGCCACCATGACAATGATCACTGCTTCAACAGCGTTGACCATCTTTATAATGAATATTCACCACTGTGGCCCAGAAGCGAAACCTGTCCCTAAGTGGGCAAAAAAACTTTTCTTGCAATATATGTCTAGGATATTCTTTGTGTATGAGGTGGGGGAGAGCTGCAGTCGGCCAACATCTGAAGATGAGAAACCACCCAAAGTTCACGTCATGAACAGAGATGCCAAACGGGACGACCCGGCAGCCAAACTGCAAAACTGGCAAGAGGGTACTCATAAGAAGGACACAGCTATGAAGGAAGACCTGGACTGGAAGCCAGAAAATGGGGCTGAGAAAAGTCATGGGTGCGGTGAGTGCCCCAAGTTACAGTGTCTGTGCCACAATGAACGTCTGCTGAAAAACATTGAATATATGGCCAGCTGCTTCAGAGAGCAAAAGGCAGCGCAAAAACGGACTGGGGAATGGAAAAAAGTAGCCAAGGTGATGGACCGGTTCTTCATGTGGGTGTTCTTCTTCATGGTGTTCATCATGAGTGTGCTAATAATAGGAAAGGCGATCTGAGTGGGCTTGCATGTGGAGGAAGCGTTTTCCAGCCATTGCTGATCCCTAAAATCAATTGCCTAACCAGGTCTGTCTAGCTACAGCTTCACATCACTGCCCATCCAGTCTCATCATATTGCCCCCCAAAGGGTCAGACTAATCACGGGAACAGACTGAGATACATTGTCAGAAAAGGTTTTGATAGTGGGGAGTTCTCCAGTCCAAGGTGGTTAAAGGAAAATGCTAATTACTGGGAAAAACATGGAACATTGTCAATGAATCATCGTGGATGTGCAAGGCCCAATATGTCCAACCTGGTTGTGTGCCTTTAGTGGAGAAGTCATGGATCAGTCTTACCGTACTATTTAAGTAGTGTGCTAGGTATGTTTTCCATAATAAGACTTGGCCAATTACTGGATTCTCTGCTCAGTACGTCTTCTTCAGTCCCATTATGCATTACCTCATTATAAGAGTATGTAAATATCTTCATCTAAATTAAAGCCATTGTGCACTCAGTCAAACCATAATGCTCTCCTGGAGAAGACTTATAGAGAGAGAGTAACTGGTGACACCAAGGCTGTAGAGGAGACTCAAACAGCCAAATAGTTCTCAAGTCGAAGGCAGGTTCTTCCATGTCTCACCATGTTGACTGAGTCTATTCTAGAAGATCTGCTGACCATTGTCCCACTGCTCTCCTCGACCAAATGTTCATTTGTAGCATCTTTGATTCATCATCCATGGAAACGGATTATGTAATTAATGATTCTCAAGTTACTGTGGGTATTCAAGGGTTCAGTTGTCCAAGTGTGTCAGCTAGAGTAGCGTAACAAGTTTAGCAGCATCCTGATCCAGCAGCCATCTGTTTTCCATGGCCACTGGAGTAGAGCACTGAGAACCCCTACTTCCTACGCCATCCCCTGCACCACTTCTGATTAGTAGATCGCCACAACATCTTTTTTAAGTGGCATCACAGTGGCCTACTCATCAGAAGAGGCACCGTAGTAG
Source organism: Ranitomeya variabilis (assembly GCF_051348905.1). Taxonomy (NCBI): domain Eukaryota; kingdom Metazoa; phylum Chordata; class Amphibia; order Anura; family Dendrobatidae; genus Ranitomeya; species Ranitomeya variabilis. Next base: position 777,967,175 of record NC_135234.1, on the reverse strand, counting down.
GAGGTATGTAGTGCTCTACTCGAGTGACCATATGGACTACATATGTGGTGGACGAGTGTCCCGAAAATCTGTTTACTCAACTCTATTCTCCGTTACATGCTCATACAGTCAACAGCTGTTGGACACCTCAATTAACATGACCAGAGGGGAAGAAGCATAACCTCCATATCCCTATGCCTCCTCCAGAATCTTCTGTTCCTCTCCAGACTCCGCTGTCTTCCTCCTCCTCCAGATTCCTTTGTCCTCCTTCAGACTCCTCTGTCCTCCCCTTCCTCAAGACTCCTTTCTCATCATCTTCTTCCAGACTCCTCTGTCCTTCTCCTCCTTCCAGACTCCTCCTGTGTCCTTCTCTTCCTACCAGACTCTTCTGTCATCATACTCTAGACTCCTCTGTCCTCCCTCCAGACTCCTCTGTCCTCCTCCTTCCAGACTCATCCTGTGTCCTTCTCTTCCCTCCAGACTCCTCTGTCATCATACTCTAGACTCCTCTGTCCTCCTACCTCCTTCTCCTCCCTCCAGACTCTTCTCAACTCTTTCTCCAGACTCCTGTCCTCCTCCTTCAGACTCCTCTGTCCTTCTCTCTTTGCTTCAGACTCCTCTGTCCTTCTCTTCTTCTAGACTCCTCTGTCCGTCTCCTCCCTCCAGACCCCCCTGTCTCCCTCAGACCACCATGTTATGCCCTTCAGATACAAAGGATCACTCATCTTGAAATCAGTTGACTTTCAGAAACTTGTGTTCACATCAAGGTAGTGCATTTTCCAAAAAAGAAGCTTCCGATGGACAAACTGAGTGTCCATCTGAGTCCATTCACTCAATGCAAGACAAAAAGTGGGATTGTTTTCTATATCACAAAATAAAAAAGCTATAGAATAACAGACTATGATATTCCATATATTAGTGTCCAATAAAAAAAATCCATTGGTGCATAAGGATGATGGATACCTCTTCATGGCGTCCATCGGAGGTATGTCAGCGGATTCTCTCATATATCACATGGAGGCCAGTAATGTCATGTGAACAGGTCTAATCTCTATGGTCACCCTGACATCTTGTCCATTTGTTCTAGTGTGGCTTAGATCATTGTCCAGGGCCTCAACCTCCTGGAGGACGCGGATCGTCATGAGCATTACTCATTACCAGCGGAGATGCATGGCGCATTGTGAAGGTTTTCTGTTCCCCAGTCTCTGCATTGTTGTTACGATCCATGATTTGGTTGTTGGGGAACTTCCACAAAGCTTCAGATCATCTCTGGCCATAGCATCTTTCTGGGTCTTGTTGTGTTTAGATGAACTTATATAAGCATGTTATGAAGCCATTATGTAGTGAGATATCTTCACGGTTTATGTGAAATAATAAAAGCCCATCGTTCATGACGGTCAGATGTGTGGGTGAATGAGCAGGTTGTGTCTGACTATTGCTTTGTCATTGGATCATTTGTACCGGACGCATAGTCTATAAACAGTGGCATGTAAAAGTCTGTACACCCCTGGTCAAAATTACTCTTATTGTCAACAGTTAAGCAAGATGAAGATGAAATTATCTCTAAAAGGCCTAAAGTTACAGATGACACATTTCTTTCGTATTTTAGCATATATATATTTTCATGTTTTACATTTTAAAAATTACAAAAAAGGAAAATGTGCTGATGCAAAAGTTTGTGAACCCTGCATGGTTAATACCTAGAGCACCCCCTTTTGCATGCATCACAGTCTGTAAATGTTTTTTGCAGCCAGACAAGATTCAATTATTGTTAGAGCGATTTTCATCTATTCCAGTTCTGTGAGACTCGTGGGTCGTCTTCCATCCTCTGCTATTTTGAGATTTAGCCACATCAATGATGTTCAGATCAGGGGACTGTGAGGGCCATTGTAAAACCTTCATCTTGCTCCTTTTCAGGTCGTCTATTGTGGATTGTGACGTGTGTTTAGGATTATTCTCCATTGGTAGCAGCCATCCTCTTCCTCTTTTCACCTTCAGACTTTTTACAGATTTTTTTTGTTTGCATCAAGAATTTGTTGACATTTCATTGAATCCATTCTTCCCTCTACCCATGGAATGTTCCCTGTGCCATTGGCTGCAAGACAACGCAAAGCAGGATTGATCCACCCCCATGCTTAATGGTTGGCAAGATGTTCTTTTCCTGAAATTCTGTGCCTTTTTTTCTCCACACACAAGTTTGATCATTGTGGCCATAGTTCTATTTTACCTCATCAGTCCACACGACTTGTTTCCAAAATGCACCAGGCTTGTTTAGATGTTCTTTTGCAGATTTCTAATGCTGAATTTTATGGTGAGGATGAAGGAGAGGTTTTCTTCTCATGACTCTTCCATGAAGGCCTTATTTGTGCAGGTGTCTCTGAACAGTAGAACAATGTACCACAACTCCAGAGTCTGCTAAATCTTTCTGGAGGTCTTTTGCAGTCAAGCGAGGGTTCTGATTTGCCTCTAGTAATCCTACAAGCAGCGATCACTGAGATTTTGCTTGGTCTTCCAATCCTTATCTTGATCTTCACTGTTCTTGATAACTGCCATTTCTTAATTACATTTCAAACTAAGGAAAGGGCAACTTGTAAATACTTTGCTATCTTATATCCTTCTCCTGCTTTGTGAGCTCCACTATTTTCATTTTCAGAGTGCTCGGCAGCTGCTTAGTAGACCTCATGGCTGCTGTTTTTTGGCGCATGGTTAGAAGAGGCTGGGTTTTCATAAAGCTGGGAAATTTGCATCATCTGGCCTTTCCTAACGATTATGGTAAACAAGCCATAACAATAACAGGCTAATTAAGGTCTGAAACATTGGTCAAAGTTTTCTGAGCACACAAATCTACAAGGGTGCCCAAAATTTTGCATCAACCCATTTTCCTTTTTTGTCATTTTTAAAATAAATATATAGTGGGGGAAAATAAATATTTGATACACTGCCGATTTGCAACTTTTTATCGGAGGTACACCAACTGTGAGAGGCAGAATCTAAAAAAAAAAAATAACAAAAAAATCACATTGTAGGATTTTTACATAATTAAATTGCATTTTATTGCTTGAAATAAGTTTTTAATATAATAGAAAAACAGAACTTAATATTTGGTACAAAAACCTTTCTTTGCAATTACATAGGTCAGACGTTTCCTGTAGTTCTTGACCAGGTTTGCACACACTGCAGCAGGGATTTGGGCCCCCTCCTCCATAGAGATCTTCAGATCTTTCAGGTTTTGGGGCTGTCGCTGGGCAACATTGAGTTTCAGCTCCTCCAAAAATGTTCTATTGGGTTCAGGTCTGGAGACTGGCTAGCCCACTCCAGTCCCTGGAAATGCTTCTTGCGGAGCCGCTCCTTAGTTGCCTTGGCTGTGTGTTTTGGGTCATTGTCATGCTGGAAGACCCAGCCACAACCAATCTTCAATGCTTTTACTTAGGGAAGGAGGTTGTTGGCCAAAATCCCGCCATACATGACCTCATCCATCCTCCCTTCAATATGGTGCAGGCACCCCAAAGTATGATGTTTCCCCACTATTCTTCACGGTGGGGACAGTGTTCTTGGGGTTGTACTTATCCTTCTTCCTCCAAACACAGCGAGTGGAGTTCATACCAAAAAGTTCTATTTTGGTTTCATCTGACCACATCACCTTCTCCCATGCCTCCTCAGATCATCCAGATAGCCACTGGTGAACTTCAAACTGGCCTGGACATGTGGTGGGGTGAGCAGTGGGACCTTCCGTGCCTTGCAGGATTTTAATCCATAACGGCGTAGTGTGTCACCAAAGGTCAGGTTTGAGACTTTGGTCCCAGCTCTCTTCAGGTCATTGATCAGCTCCTCCCGTGAAGCCCAGGCCTGATTTCTGACCTTTCTCAGAATCATCCTTACCCCACGAGGGGAGATCTTGCATGGAGCCCCAGACTGAGGGGGTTGTGTTGCTTCCATTTTCTAATAATTGTGCCACAGTTGTTGCCTTATCACCAAGCTGCTTGCCTATTGTCCTGCAGCCCATCCCAGCCTTGAGCAGAACTACAATTATGTCCCTGGTGTCATTCGACAGCTCTTTGGTCTTGGCCATGGTGGAGAGGTTGGAGTGTGATTGTGTGTGGACAGGTGTCTTTTATACATGTAACGAGATCAAACAGGAGCAATTAATACCGGTAATGAGTGCAGAGTAGGAGGCTTCTTAAAGAAACACTGACAGGTCTGTGAGAACAGAATTCCTGCTGGTTGGTCGGTGATCAAATATTTATTTCATGCAATTTAATTATGTAACAATCCTACAATGTGATTTTCTGGATTTTATTTTTCAATTTTGTCTCTCACAGATGAAGACCTCTCCATTCTTTGTAGGTGGGAAAACTTGCAAAATTGTCAGTGGGTCAAATACTTATTTTCCCCCACTGTATGTATGTGTGTGTGTGTGTGTATATATATATATATATATATATATATATATATATATATATATATATATATATAATACAAATGAAGTGTGTCATCTGTAACTTTAGGCCTTTTAGATCATTTCATCTTCAACTTGCTTAACTGTTCACAACGCAGTAATTTTGACCAGGGGTGCACAGACTTTTCCATGTCACTGTATTTCCTGCCTTCTACCCACCATGAAATGCCAACAACAAATAATGCCTGCCTTTCTCCTGTGTGCTGTATTGTCTTTCTGCTCAATAAAGCATGATCACCGCCGGTGGCGTAGCACGCGTTGTCAGCGCTGGGGCAAGATCAGTATTTTACGCCCCAAATCCATGGACTGTCAGCACTACCGGATTCCCTTCCACCAGTCCAGTATTAAACTCTTTATCCGCCAAGATCATGTATTTAAGAAAATACTGATGTAATTAAAGTTTTCCCATTGATCATACAGTTATTTTCTGATTTTTGCTGAAATCTGACATACAATTTAAAAAATAAAGTTATACAGTACTTTGTAATATATTTTTAGACTTATTTATTATTATTTTTTATGATATTTTATTATGCTATATGTAAAACTAACCCTATCCGTAAACCTAGCTATAACCCTAGTGCTAAATTTTGTCCTAGCGCTAACCCTATCGCTATCCTTATCCCTAGTCCTAATTCTAAACCTTATAGAAAAGACAGCACAACTATGAAATAAAGGGAGGTGCTAGGGTTAGGTTCCCAAACCATATAGATGCAAGATAGTAAACCCAGCACTCAACTTAAGTATATATTGCAGCAAGGTTTATTGTAGTATGGACAATAAGACGTTTCAGTCTGTGGTGACCTTCATCAGTTACATAATGTTCAATAGTAGACGTTGACCGAAGATAAGTAGTGCCGTATATATGAGGCAAGTGAAAGGCTTCTAGCGCAATGCAGACCGCTATAGGAGAGAGTGAATGATGGTAGTACCTGGCGCAGTGGACGAGCGGTGGACTCCGCGTCAGGGAGCACGTGTGCGCCAGGTACTACCATCATTCACTCTCTCCTATAGCGGTCTGCATTGCGCTAGAAGCCTTTCACTTGCCTCATATATACGGCACTACTTATCTTCGGTCAACGTCTGCTATTGAACATTATGTAACTGATGAAGGTCACCACAGACTGAAACGTCTTATTGTCCATACTACAATAAACCTTGCTGCAATATATACTTAAGTTGAGTGCTTAATTCTAAACCTTGTCCTATCCCTAACCAGATCACTATCTTTACCCCTAATCCTAACTCTAACCCTTGACCTTAAGGTACCTTCACACGAAACGACTCTACAACGAGAACGACAACGATCTGATCGCTGCAGCGTCGCTGTTTACATCGCTGTAGAGATGTCAAACACAGCAGCTCCAGAACGACGCAGGAGCGATCCTGTGACGTAGCGGTGACGCACTTATCGTTCTCACAGGTCGTTAGCTCCATGTTTAACATTGCTGGCATCGTTGCTTTTGCTGTCAAACACGACGATACACGCCGATCTGACGACCAAATAAAGTTCTGGACTTCTAGCTCCGACCAGCGATATCACAGCAGGATCCAGATCGCTGCTGCGTGTCAAACACAACGATATCGCTATCCAGGACGCTGCAACGTCACGGATCGTTGTCGTTCTCGTTGTAAAGTCGTTTCGTGTGAAGGTACCTTAACTCTATCACTATCTTTAACCCTAGTCCTAACTCTACACCTTGTTTTAGTCCTAACCCTATCACTATCCTTAACGCTAACACTATCACTATCTGTAACCCTAGTTCTAATTCTAAACCTTGTCCTATCCCTATCACTATCTTTACCCCTGATCCTAACACTAAACTTTGACCTAGCCCTAACCCTATCACTATCCTTAACCCTAAACCTAACCCTATCACTGTCTTTAACCCTAATCCTAACTCTAAACTTTGTCCTAGCCCTAACCCTATCTCTATCCTTAACCCTAGCCCTAACCCTATTACTATCCTTTACCCTAGTCCAAACCCTATCACTATCTTTAACCCTAGTCATAACTCTAAACTTTGGCCTAGCTCTACCGCAGAACTAGCCCATTATCCTTAATCCTTCTCTAAACCTTGTTCTAGCCCTAACACTATCACTAACCCTAACAGTCTACACTACAGCTTTCTTCTTTGCATACGCAGAGCGCTGCAGATGATTACAAACCCATGTTGACTCCTGTAGCCCCTTCCAGGCACTGACTGTACCACCCATGTGTCACTCCGAGAAGAAGAAGAATTGGGGTACGAGCAAAATTTTTCACCCCCATTGAAATTGAAGCCCAGAGTCAATCATTCTGCTACGCCACTTACCACTACTCTCTGCTTCAATGTAATCCCCACAGATCCAGCAGCTAGGTCCAAAGCCTTAGTATAAGGACATGGATAGTATACGGCTCCTGTTGTCCGCGCCCTGAAGAAGCTGTAGAATGGCTGCGGACTATCCAGGGGGTATAGATGGGGGGCACACATATGGATGGCCATTAGAAGCATACAGTATCATTGACCCCCATCTACTATGGACCATTTATACTACTGCAGTAGATGGGCATCCATCGATAGCTCTGGTATTTGTCACCCATGCCGAGCACATGGACCTGTTGTACCACGCGCTGCCCCTGACTCATCTAAGTGGATGTCCATCTATATTTCATGAAAGCAGCTGTGCGTCACGTGGACTCTGAAGGTGACAAGAGGTAAATAATTAAAGACATGGATTTCCATCATGACAGGAAAGGGTCTAAAATAATGCGAGGAATGGACAAGAGACGTTTACTAGAGCTGAAATGCATTTACTGCCAGGCTGCATCTCCGGCCTCTGCACAACCAGAACCTCAAGCAAGTATTGACAGCAGAAGATCACCAACAATGAAAGGCATTGTCCAGCGGCGCTCGCTTCGGCTTCAGGTGGTGTGTGGGGCTGAGCATGTTGTATCTCCACGTATGATTGGTTTATGATCAGCTCGTATCTGGCAACTGTTCTTAGTCACTCAGTAGAAGAGCCACACGATGTTCATATCACAGACTCTCCATGTCCCTCTATTCATTGTTGGTGCAGCATCCGACATTACTCAGAAGAAACCTTCTATAATCACTGCTTTCCATAGGCTACAGTAGTGCTCAGGAGACTTACCTTCTGTTATACGTGTCCCAGAGGTCTTCACTTTTCTGGCAGCCTCCTGAAGTTTTGGGAGATTTTCTGGCAAGTATGCCTTAAAGATTACCAATGTACTTTCTCAACCTCTGTGCTACGTGGATGGTCCCCCAACTTCGAGGACCCTCTTATAACCTTCCTTATTGCTTGCACACTAATTTTGTTTCTGAATCAGAACTTTCTACTCAGAACGAAATCTGAAGTGGAGTTCTGGAGTTGTCATCTTGTGCCCCGCTAAGTGACAACCAACATGGCCACCATTCTACCTGCCAGATAAGTTGTCCCTCAGTTACCTTATTCTATTGTAATACAGTCACAACCTCAAACCTCAATAATCATCAATTCCACAACCTATGGACTTGGCTTCAGCAGGCACCATTTCCACGTAAGTTCTGCTGTGCTTTCCTTATAGTAGATTTCTTCCCAATCAACATGATCCAAACCAAAATAGGTTTTATGCACATTGGTGTGTTACATTTTCTACACCGCTATAAGGCTCCTATTCTTCATTGGGGGTCTATGCTGCACCCCTGTATGCCTAACTCCTTATAGGAATGTCTGGTTAACGTGGGTCAAGTCTACACTGATATGTATCTTCCTTAGCATTGATCAGAGATCGTAATTCACCTTGTCCTTTTATCAGCACCTGAGTTAGTCGGTCGAGAGCGACGCCATATTTTTTTTCAGGGTTTTACCTTTAAATAGATAGCAAACATGGCATGGCTATTGTCAGCTAACTGGCCACTATTGTTTGGGGATTATAGGCAGTTGTCACAGTTATGAAAAAATATCCATATTCTTCCCCTATTTGATCAAAAGTTGAAAATGTATGTCCCATCAATATTGGATCTATACAAACCCCAATATTCATAACTTTCCTTCAGAGACACAAAGCCTGAGGAAGTTCTTTCATCATAGCAGCTTAATGTGCCCCTCCTCTAATCAAACGCCAGACTTCATATCTCACAAAAGGTATTCTGCCTTAATTGTTTGTTCACACAAGGGAGTCTTGGCTTCAAAGCAAACTTGAATGGCTACATTTTCCTATCTTAATTGGTTTCCTCACCCCCTAGCTATACTTAAGTTCCCCACTTCCCTATGCCCATTGTGCAATTGTACATCAAGCATGTTTAGAATGTAAGCTCTTTTTCCTACTGGAAATTCTGTGAGAGAGGAGGGAGGGATTCCCCCTCACTGGAGTTTCTTTATGGATTTCAATGTTTTCTATGACACCTCCCACTTTTTGAGGTGGCATGGGGGCTGATTTACACCCCCCCCACAAGCCCACCTTACGGCCCACTCTTCCTGGATCCCACAGTACCTTCTCCTATGATTCGGAGATGGGCTTCTCCATGGGGTCACTCAGCGCCTGCCAGATAGGTCTGAAACTCCTGGCTAGAAGTTTTTTTTTTTTAAATATTAGTATTAGTAAAATGGTTAAAATGATAGTTTTTATTAGTGGACAAAAGTATCCAAAAAACTCACTCAGCTTTTATGCACTCAATGATTACAAGCAAACAGGTCACAGGTGAGGATGTTACCTTTACTAGCCATTTCAAACCCATTTGTGTCAACTTCTGTGCATGTTATCAGCCAAAATCACCAGGGGATGTGAACTTTTGATCAGGGTTATTTGGATGTTTTGGGTTGTCATTATGATTTACAAAGAGAAAACACAGTAGTCTGACAATAAATGGCTTCACCTAACCACTAACCATGAGTGGCGAAAAGGTTTTGGTGTTCATATTCTCTGAAAAAAGGCCAAGAAAGCAAAAATTATGTTGGGGTGTGTAAACTTTTGAGCACAATTGTATATAACCCGGTACGGTCACTGCTAACTCCACAATAACCCAAGAATTACTTGCTGCCACCATCAGTCGTTTATACAGGCTGACTGGACACCTGATTTCTGTTAGCATATGGCTTTGGGGTGCGTTTTACAGAACAAAAGGAACAGAACTATTAAATTATATATTTAATCCAAAACAATAGGCAGTGTTTATAAAAATATACAAAAGATTTTACAAGGGGTACAAAACAATACAACATATACAGTTACATAAAATAAAGATAAAAAAAGAAATTTACTACACTGATCACAGAGATGGCTCAGCTTGACCCCAATCGGTGACAGAGATATGGAAGTTATATATTGGTATGTGCATCAGCCGGGACATCCCACAGTGGATTTTCTAGGCACAGCGCCTAGCAGATACGGAGAAACGGATTGCTCCTTAACATGGGCTCATAACCACGTCATGTTTGGGCTCAAATTAATGCACAGCTCATGCCCGGAAGACGGGTAGTTCCATGATCACTATACGAGGTTGCATCCTGGAGCTACGGGAGATATGAATGTTCCATAACTCTGAGTCCCTCTGAGAAAGTAAGAGTGCATTCCATAGCTCCGCCCACTCAGTGATGTCACGACCAAGGGGTATAAGACCCTGAGAGCTCAGTTATCACTAGCCTTTGACCAGGAAGCTAGCTGAGAGACACTCTGTAATGCCATACCTCCCAACCGTCCCGGATCCCGCGGGACTGTCCTGATTTTGACAGTCAGCCCCGCGATCCCGGGCGGGACATTAGTTGTCCCGCACTACGTGCCTAGGGCGGGGACAATGCAGGGGGCAGCACCTGAGCAAGGTTTGTGGCTGTTTTTTTTTTTATAAAAGGTGGGTCACCTCCCGCACGCCCCCGGGAATATGAGCCATGCATACAGGGGGGAGGAATATGAGCCATGCATACAGGAGGGGGAAATATGAGCCATGCATACTGGAGGGGGGAATATGAGCCATACATATGGGGGGGGGGAATATGAGCCATGCATACAGGAGGGGGAAATATGAGCCATGCTTACAGGATGGGGGGGAAATATGAGCCATACATACAGGAGGGGGGGGAATATGAGCCATGCATACAGTGGGGAATATGAGCCATGCATACAGGAGGGGGGTCAGTATACAGTATTAAGCATCATGTGGGATCATTATACAGTATGGAGAACTGTGTGTTCATTATACAGTATGGAGCATCATGTGTGTTCATTATACAGTATGGAGCATCATGTGCGGTCATTATACAGTATGGAGCATCATGTGCGGTCATTATACAGTATGGAGCATCATGTGCGGTCATTATACAGTATGGAGCATCATGTGCAGTCATTATACAGTATGGAGCATCATGTGCGGCCATTATACAGTATGGAGCATCATGTGCGGTCATTATACAGTATGGAGCATCATGTGTGTTCATTATACAGTATGGAGCATCATGTGTGTTCATTATAGAGTATGGAGCATCATGTGTGGCCATATTTTTTTGTTTATAATTATTGTATATGAAACAGTGTGATCTGCAGTGCTAAATGGGTGTGGTTGGGACGTGGATATGGGTGTGACTAATTATGAATGGGTGTGGTCAGAGGCGTGGCCTAAAATTTACCGCGGCGCGCAAAGCTTTGTCCCTCTTTCCCATCTTCAAATGTTGGGAGGTATGTGTAATGCATCTTGATGTGTTGCCCCTCCCCCGAGCCACATGGTCTGCCAGGAGCTGAAATGAAGGAACTGAAAGTGTTTTTTTTCTTCTGTTAATCCCTTTTTTATTTGTAATTGTCTGTACATGCGATATTTGTCTTCTTTTATAATACCTTTTTGCCCTTGTGCTATGGGAAATGGGGAGATGCATGGGAACCGTGAGGAAGGTGATACCGTGCAACGAACCAGTGCCACAGAAGAAGGTAACTGGCCCATAAGTAGCACTGTTCCTGGGATGTTGGGGGTGGATGGGGAGGTAGTACCCATAGCAGCGCCAGCTGATGGGTCTGTGGAAATCCCCAGGGAGACAGCCTACATAGCTGCTGTCACCCGCAGTCAGAGTGCCCGGAACGCAGATAAAATTCAGCCTTCTGGACCCTCCTCAGTCTCAGGCATGACTGAACCAGAGATGGACTCAGAGCAGGTCCCAGAGGATTCCTGTGGGGAAGGGACCCTGACGTCGCCTCTGGCTGCCCCTAGCCAGGAGTTCCAGGCTGCTCTGCATTAAGATGGGAGCCTGGAGAATTTGAAACACCTTGCCGAGATGTCCACCTCCATGACTGATAAGGAGAGGGTGTTCTGGGAACGAAGGAGGTTGTACCGGGAGACAGTACCTGGAAAATCGCAAAAGGAGTGGTTGAGGGAAAGACAACTGGTCATCCCTTACCAATTCCGGAGTGAGTTGTTGCGGATTGCCCATGAGATCCCACTTGTTGAACACTTGGGGATCAGCAAAACTAAGGCCCGGCTGTCTCAACACTTCTATTGGCCTAAGATGGGGACAGATGTGACAAACTACTGCTGCACCTGTATCACCTGTCAATCAGTAGGGAAGCCGGGGCCTGCTCTTAAGGCTCCCCTGATCCCTTTGCCAGAGATAGAGGAGCCTTTCCAGAAGATCGCGGTGGATATTGTGGGCTCGCTGGCCTTTCCCAGCAGCTCTGGAAAGCAATACGTCCTCACTGTGGTAGACTACAATACCCGGTACCCAGAGGCAGTAGCTCTGTCCTCAACCAGGGCAGATAAGGTGGCGGATGCACTGTTGGCCATCTTTTCACGGGTAGGATTTCCCAGGGAGATGCTTACCGATCAAGGGACCCAATTCATGTCTCGCCTAATGGAGGCTCTCTGTAAGAAAATGCAGGTGAAGCGTCTGGTATCGAGGGCGTATCACCCACAGACCAATGGTTTGTGTGAGCGCTTCAATGGTACCCTCAAACAGATACTACGCATGCTGGTTGAGACCCAAGGACGAGACTGGGAGCGGTACCTCCCACACTTGATATTCACTTACCAAGAGGCACCGCAGGCCTTGACAGGGTTCTCCCCCTTCAAGCTCCTGCACTGCAGGCGAGCTGAACCCTTCTGAAGTGTCCATAGTGGAGTATGTCATGCGCTTCCGTGACAAAATGCAGACCTTGACGCAGTTGGTGGATGACAACATGACGCAGGCTCAGGCTGATCAGAAGTACTGGTACGACCAGAACGCCCGGGAGATAACCTATCAGGTGGGTCAAAAGGTGTGGGTGCTGATCCCCGTACCAAAGGATAAGCTTCAGGCAGCCTGGGAAGGCCCTACATCGTCCACCAACAGCTCAACTCAGTCACCTACGTGGTCACACTTGACCACGCTCGGGGTAGGCGAAAGGCCTTTCATGTCAATATGATAAAGGTTCCTCATGAGCGTGAATCCAACATCCTACCGGTCTGCAGCCTGCCCGAAGACAGGAAGGAAGACCCCCTCCTGGACATGCTGGCCCAAGCCAAGGCCGGTGGGTCCATCGAGTGTTGTGAATTTGGATTCTGGGCTCCCCCGGTGGCCGCTTGTGGAATTGGACTTGTCATCCTCTTTCCTGTTTCACCTGATTCCATCAGTAGTGGGTGTCGCTATTTAAGCTCATTTCTCTGGTGGTTTCTTGCCGGTCAACAATGTTATCTGATGCCTCTCAGTGCTTGTTCCTGCTTCTGACAACTACTAGATAAGTTGGACTTTTGTCCATGTTTTGTTTTGCCTATTTGTTCCAGTTCACAGCTGAAGTTTTGTTACTGTGTCTGGAAAGCTCTCGTTGATCAGGGATTGCTACTCTGGCGTTATGAGTTAATGCCAGAGTTTAAGGTAATCTCTGGATGGTGTTTTGTTAGTGTTTTTCTGCTGACCATGAAAGTATACTATCTGTCTTCTGCTATCTAGTAAGCGGACCTCAAATTTGCTAGGACTATTTTCCTGCTGCGTTTGTTGTTTCATCTGAACTCACCGTCATTATATGTGGGGGGCTACTGTCTTCTTTGGAATATTTCTCTAGAGGTGAGCCAGGTCTTATATTTCCCTCTGCTAGCTATTTAGGTCTTAGGCCAGAGCTGGGCATCTAGCGATAAATAGGAAATGCTACCTGGCTATTTCTAGTTGCGCGGCAGGCTTAGTTCATGGTCAGTATAGTTCCATCTTCCGAGAGCTTGTCCCTCTATAGGCTTGCTATGATCTCTGCCTGCAGAGATCATGACAGTTTGACCGGCCACTAAAGTGTTAAAGACCCAGGTTGAGAAAGGAGAGTTATAAGAAGTCTGCTGAAATTTTTTTTTTTTTTTCCTCCAGTCTGCCTTGCTGCAGTCTTTTCTCTCTCTCTCCTCCTAATCTCTGTATGCTCTGTGTGCACCTGACAATAATGGATCTCCAGAGTGTAACTGCGGGTTTGAATAATCTCATCACGAAAGTACAAAATTTACAAGATTTTGTGGTACATGCTCCGGTATCTGAGCCGAGAATTCCTTTGCCGGAGTTCTTCACAGGGAATAGAGCTAGCTTCCAGAATTTCCGAAATAATTGTAAGCTTTATTTGTCCCTGAAGTCTCGTTCAGCTGGAGACCCTGCTCAGCAGGTTAGGATTGTGATTTCCTTGCTCAGGGGTGACCCTCAAGATTGGGCCTTCTCATTGCCAGCAGGGGATCCTGCGTTACGCGATGTGGATGCGTTTTTTCTGGCCTTGGGCTTGCTTTATGAGGAACCTCATTTGGAACTTCAGGCAGAAAAAACTTTGATGGCACTATCTCAGGGGCAAGACGAAGCTGAAGTTTTCTGCCAAAAATTCCGTAAATGGTCTGTGCTTACTCAGTGGAATGAGTGCGCCTTGGCGGCAACTTTCAGAGAAGGTCTCTCTGATGCCGTTAAGGATGTTATGGTGGGGTTCCCTTTGCCTGCAGGTCTGAATGAGTCCATGACAATGGCTATTCAGATTGATAGGCGTCTGCGGGAGCGCAAACCGGTGCACCATCTGGCGGTGTCTATGGAAAAGACGCCAGAAAGTATGCAGTGTGATAGAATTCTGTCCAGGAGCGAGCGACAGAATTTTAGACGGAAGAATGGATTGTGTTTCTATTGTGGGGATTCTACTCATGTTATATCGGCATGCTCTAGGCGTACAAAGAAGCTTGATAAGTCTGTTTCCATTAGCACCATTCAGTCTAAGTTTATTTTGTCTGTAACCCTGATTTGCTCTTTGTCATCCATTGCCACGGACGCCTATGTTGACTCTGGCGCCGCTCTGAGTCTTATGGATTGGTCCTTTGCCAATCGTTGTGGTTTTGATTTAGAGCCTTTGGAGACTCTTATTCCTCTGAAGGGGATTGACTCCACCCCATTGGCTAATAATAAACCACAATACTGGACACAAGTAACCATGCGTATCAATCCGGATCACCAGGAGATTATTCGTTTCCTGGTGCTGTATAATTTACATGACGATTTGGTACTGGGATTGCCATGGTTGCAGTCTCACAACCCAGTCTTGGACTGGAGAGCAATGTCTGTGTTGAGCTGGGGATGTAAGGGTATTCATGGGGACGTACCTTTGGTTTCTATTTCGTCGTCCATTCCCTCTGAAGTCCCTGAGTTCCTCTCTGATTATCAAGACGTCTTTGACGAACCCAAGCTTGGGTCGTTACCTCCGCACCGTGAGTGCGATTGTGCCATAGATTTGATACCGGGTTGTAAATATCCAAAGGGTCGTTTGTTTAATTTGTCTGTGCCGGAACATGCTGCTATGCGGGAATATATAAAGGAGTCTTTGGAAAAGGGACATATTCGTCCATCTTCTTCTCCCTTGGGAGCTGGGTTTTTCTTTGTCTCAAAAAAAGACGGCTCTTTGAGACCATGTATTGATTATCGGCTTCTGAATAAGATCACTGTTAAGTATCAATACCCATTGCCATTGCTTACTGATTTGTTTGCTCGTATAGAGGGTGCTAAGTGGTTCTCTAAAATTGATCTTCGTGGGGCGTATAATTTGGTGCGGATCAGGCAGGGGGATGAGTGGAAGACCGCATTTAATACGCCCGAGGGCCACTTTGAGTATTTGGTCATGCCTTTTGGTCTTTCTAATGCCCCTTCAGTTTTCCAGTCTTTTATGCATGATATTTTCCGCGATTTTCTGGATAAATTTATGATAATATATCTGGATGATATTCTGATTTTTTCTGATGACTGGGACTCTCATGTCCAGCAGGTCAGGAGGGTTTTTCAGGTTCTGCGGTCTAATTCTTTATGTGTGAAGGGGTCTAAGTGCGTTTTTGGGGTCCAGAAAATTTCCTTTTTGGGGTATATTTTTTCTCCCTCTTCCATTGAGATGGATCCCGTCAAGGTGCAAGCTATTTGTGACTGGACTCAGCCCTCCTCTCTTAAGGGTCTTCAGAGATTTTTGGGCTTTGCCAACTTTTACCGCCGATTTATTGCTGGTTTTTCGGATGTCGTTAAACCACTGACTGATTTGACCAGACAAGGCGCTGATGTTGCTAATTGGTCCCCTCATGCTGTAGAGGCCTTTCAGGAGCTTAAGCGCCGTTTTGCCTCTGCCCCTGTGTTGCGTCAGCCTGATGTGAATCTGCCTTTTCAGGTTGAGGTTGACGCTTCGGAGATCGGAGCTGGGGCAGTGTTGTCGCAGAAAGGTTCCGACTGCTCCGTCATTAGGCCTTGTGCCTTCTTTTCTCGCAAATTTTCGCCCGCAGAGCGGAATTATGATGTTGGGAATCGGGAGCTTTTGGCCATGAAGTGGGCGTTTGAGGAGTGGCGCCATTGGCTCGAGGGGGCTAGACATCAGGTGGTGGTATTGACTGACCACAAAAATTTGATTTATCTTGAGACTGCCAGACGCCTGAATCCTAGACAGGCGCGCTGGTCTTTATTTTTTTCTCGCTTTAATTTTGTGGTGTCATACCTACCGGGTTCTAAGAATGTTAAGGCAGATGCCCTTTCTAGGAGTTTTGACCCGGACTCTCCTGGTAATTCTGAACCCACAGGTATCCTTAGGGAGGGAGTAATTTTGTCGGCCGTTTCTCCTGATCTGCGGCGGTCCTTGCAAGAGTTTCAGGCGGATAGACCGGATCGTTGTCCGCCTGATAGACTGTTTGTTCCGGATGATTGGACCAGCAGAGTCATCTCTGAGGTACATTCTTCTGCATTGGCAGGTCATCCCGGAATTTTTGGTACCAGGGATTTGGTGGCAAGATCCTTCTGGTGGCCTTCTCTGTCACGAGATGTGCGAGTCTTTGTGCAGTCATGTGACGTTTGTGCTCGGGCCAAGTCTTGTAGTTCTCGGGCTAGCGGACTGCTGTTGCCCTTGCCTATTCCTAAGAGGCCTTGGACACACATCTCGATGGATTTTATTTCAGATCTGCCTGTTTCCCAGAAGATGTCTGTCATCTGGGTGGTCTGTGACCGTTTCTCTAAAATGGTCCATTTGGTTCCTCTGCCCAAGTTGCCTTCTTCTTCTGAGTTGGTTCCTCTGTTTTTTCAGAATGTTGTCCGATTGCACGGTATTCCTGAGAATATTGTTTCTGACAGAGGTACCCAATTTGTGTCTAGATTTTGGCGGGCATTCTGTGCTAGGATGGGCATAGATTTGTCTTTTTCGTCTGCTTTTCACCCTCAGACTAATGGCCAGACCGAGCGGACTAATCAGACCCTTGAGACATATCTGAGGTGTTTTGTCTCTGCTGACCAGGATGATTGGGTTGCTTTTTTGCCATTGGCAGAGTTCGCCCTCAATAATCGGGCCAGTTCTTCCACCTTGGTGTCCCCGTTTTTCTGTAATTCGGGGTTTCACCCTCGATTTTCCTCCGGTCAGGTGGAATCCTCGGATTGTCCTGGAGTGGATGCGGTGGTAGAGAGATTGCATCACATTTGGGGGCAGGTTGTGGACAATTTGAAGTTGTCCCAGGAGAAGACTCAGCGTTTTGCCAACCGTCATCGTCGTGTTGGTTCTCGGCTTTGTGTTGGAGATTTAGTGTGGTTGTCTTCTCGTTTTGTCCCTATGAGGGTCTCTTCTCCTAAGTTTAAACCTCGGTTCATCGGCCCTTATAGAATATTGGAGATTCTTAATCCTGTTTCTTTCCGTTTGGACCTCCCTGCGTCCTTTTCCATTCATAACGTTTTTCATCGGTCGTTATTGCGCAGGTATGAGGTACCTGTTGTACCTTCAGTTGAGCCTCCTGCTCCGGTGTTGGTTGAGGGTGAGTTGGAGTACGTTGTGGAGAAAATTTTGGACTCTCGTGTTTCCAGACGGAAACTCCAGTATCTGGTCAACTGGAAGGGTTACGGCCAGGAGGATAATTCTTGGGTCAATGCATCTGATGTTCATGCTTCTGATCTTGTTCGTGCCTTCCATAGGGCTCATCCTGGTCGCCCTGGTGGATCTGGTGAGGGTTCGGTGCCCCCTCCTTGAGGGGGGGGTACTGTTGTGAATTTGGATTCTGGGCTCCCCCGGTGGCCGCTTGTGGAATTGGACTTGTCATCCTCTTTCCTGTTTCACCTGATTCCATCAGTAGTGGGTGTCGCTATTTAAGCTCATTTCTCTGGTGGTTTCTTGCCGGTCAACAATGTTATCTGATGCCTCTCAGTGCTTGTTCCTGCTTCTAGACTACTACTAGATAAGTTGGACTTTTGTCCATGTTTTGTTTTGCCTATTTGTTCCAGTTCACAGCTGAAGTTTTGTTACTGTGTCTGGAAAGCTCTCGTTGATCAGGGATTGCTACTCTGGCGTTATGAGTTAATGCCAGAGTTTAAGGTAATCTCTGGATGGTGTTTTGTTAGTGTTTTTCTGCTGACCATGAAAGTATACTATCTGTCTTCTGCTATCTAGTAAGCGGACCTCAAATTTGCTAGGACTATTTTCCTGCTGCGTTTGTTGTTTCATCTGAACTCACCGTCATTATATGTGGGGGGCTACTGTCTTCTTTGGAATATTTCTCTAGAGGTGAGCCAGGTCTTATATTTCCCTCTGCTAGCTATTTAGGTCTTAGGCCAGAGCTGGGCATCTAGCGATAAATAGGAAATGCTACCTGGCTATTTCTAGTTGCGCGGCAGGCTTAGTTCATGGTCAGTATAGTTCCATCTTCCGAGAGCTTGTCCCTCTATAGGCTTGCTATGATCTCTGCCTGCAGAGATCATGACAATCGAGGATGTGGAGGTAAGCGCCTTGTTAACCGAACCAAACGGGGCGCAGTTGCGGACCCTTCTGGGTCGTGTTCTCCAACCGACCTGGAAGGACAGAGTTAGCAATCCACAAGATGGACACCGGGAATTATGCCCCACTACGGCAAACACCCTATCGGGTCTCCGACAAGGTGCGGCAGGTTATGCGCCAGGAGATCGATGAGATGTTACAGCTGGGGGTGATTCAGCGGTCAAAGAGCGCATAGGCCTCACCTGTAGTTCTCGTGCCAAAGAAGGATCGGACCACCCACTTCTGCGTGGACTACAGGGGGCTCTGACGCACACCCAATGCCATGCATCAAGGAGCTGCTGGAACGGTTAGCTGGTGCAACATATCTGATCATAATGGATCTGAGACCGGGATACTGGCAGATTCCTCTGAGCCCCGAGGCGCAGGAGAAGTCCGTCTTTATCACACCCTTCTGACTGTACAACCTCGGTCATGATCTTCGACATGAAGAATGCCCCTGCCACTTTCCAGCAGATGGTCAACCACCTGCTTCAGGGCCTGTAGAAGTAAGCGGTGGAGTACCTGGATGACATTGCCATCTTCAGTTCCTCCTGGGGTGAACACCTGCAGCATCTTGAGGAGGTGCTCAGGCGAATTCACCAAGCCGGTCTGACCATCAAGCCAGGAAAGTGCCAGATGGGCATGAGTGAGGTCCTCTACCTGGGGTACTGGGTAGGCGGGGGCTCCATAAAGCCAGAGCCTGGGAAAGTGGATGCAATCGCGTCCTAGCCCACCCCCAGGACCAAGAAACAGGTGATGTCCTTCCTGGGCACTGCAGGGTACTATAGGCGCTTTGTACAGAACTATAGAAGCCTGGCAAAACCCTTGACGGACCTCACCAGGAAGAAGCTACCGCACATAGTCGACTGGACTGACGGCTATGAGGGTCCTTCCAGGTGTTGAAACAGCCCTGTGCAAAGCCCCTGTATTGAAAGCAGTAGACAGCAGTCAACCGTTCTTGGTGCAGACAGACCCAGCAAGTTTGGCCTCGGTGCTGTGCTCAGCCAGGTTGACTCAGGGAACCACGAGCACCCCATGTTGTACCTGAGCCGGAAGCTTCTGCCGAGGGAAGTGGCCTACTCCACCGTCGAGAAGGAGTGCCTGGCCATAGTCTGGGCCCTGCCACACTTGCAGCCCTAATTATACGGTCGCCCCTTCACTGTGGTGACGGACCACAACTCTCTGCGCTGGCTAAACGTCATGTGTGGAACCAACAGAAGGTTGCTATGATGGAGCCTTGCCCTCCAGTAGTATGACTTTACCATTGAACACAAAATGGACAGGGAGCATGGCAATGCAGATGGGTTGTCCCACCAGGGTGAACCTGCTGAGTTGTGCTTGGAGGAGTACAGAGAGGTTCTGCCTCCGTAGCGCAGTCCAAAAGGGGGAGTTATCACGAGAATGCCAAAAATGTCATATGGTGAGTTTAGTTTCAGAAGGCTTTCTACACACACTGCAGCTTCGACCCCCTTTCTTCCCCCCTGCTTTAGCTCATACCACAATCAAAGCCCTATGACAGAGACACTGTGCAACTTGATTCCAATGTGTGAGCAGGGTGTGGCTTTTAAACTGCAGATGACCAATCCCATAAAGTCCCTCATTCCCCCTCCCCTTACTGACCCAGGAATGTCTTTGGGGCTCAAGAAATGTAAATAGTTGGAAGAGCAGTGCATGTCATTACACAGTCCACTTAGTGATGTCACGACAAGAGGACATATCTTTACCCCTGCTGAATTGGATGCTAGTCTTGGCCCAGGAATTGAGCTAACAACAGCTCAGCAAAGCTGTTCTATGCATATGGATTTATTTATCCTCTTAAGCCACAGGCCAGCCAAGATGATACCATGACATAACGACCTGTAAGGGTTCTCTTTTCAACATTAATCCTATTTTATTTTGTAATCTGTAATGTACATACAAATTGTCTCCTTTATAATATCTTTTTATACCTTGTAAACACTGCCTACCTTTTTTATGGAGTAAAACATATAATCTACTAGCTTGTCTCTTCATGCTCTATAAACGAACTGTCGTGTCCTCTGAGGTTAATTACGCTACTGATTTGGGTTGGCTTCGGACCCGTTAATCCTTGTGAAAATCGGAGCTGGTGGCAGCATACTTTGTTCTGTGTGTCTGGGAAGCTTTGTAGTGACGGCGGCGTTGTTAATTATTGTTCCCGCCTGAGTGGGAGTAGTTAAATCGCCCTCGCTGCAGTGTGCTCAATAGCCAGTGCACAGCAGGCAGCCTTTCTGGTGACTAATTACCCTAGGTTCAGTACCTAATCTGACCTGAGGGTAAGGGGGGCGCCAGAGAGCTGCAGGTTCCAAACCGGAACTGGGAAGTGGGATATAAATAAATCCCCTTCAGAAGGGACCAGGGGGCAACCAAACAACCCCAATTCGAGACAAATTGGTGTGAGTAGTAGGGTCGATAAAGATTTCCTCCCCGGGATCCCTGACATATTGTTGGGATCCATGACATATTGTTGACAGCACGGAGTGAACCGTGACAAGGACATATTGTAGTATAAATAGAATAATAGAAAAGTAACAAATAAATCAGACAAACATAGGATAAAAAATAAATTATTGAATAACTAATTACAATGGACATTTTGCTTTTGCAATTTTTTATATTTCTGCAAATGATGAATTTCCTATAAAGTTGCTTCTTTATGAGTTAATTCCCTCCACTGTTTCAGGTCTTTTCCCTGCGCAGACTTGAACTTCACAAACCTCCTTAAGTGTCATCCGGGTTGTCCAAACTAATTAACAATTTAAAAGGCTTCCACTCTCCTTGTCTTCTATCTCCAGACTGAATTTTCCTCGCTCTGTCTTATCTCACAGCTTAAAACTGCAGAACAGCTTATACCACAGCGATAAGAAAGTGCTGGCGTGATAATATTATACATGGAGAACATCACAAGTAAAACACTTGACAACTGGGTCAAACTAAGTAGAGAACATCAGCAAAAGGACAGAGAGCAAATCTACTGACAGGAAGAAAAACAATGGCCGAGTCAGATAATGATCACTTAGGTCATCTGCACCATCTGTACAGGACCATACAGAACCCACTGTGATCAGCTCATCATCAATGAGAGCCAACAAAATCTATCAACCAAGGGCGGCACATCACCAGAAGTGGTTTATTATATTCATTGCTCCGGTGGCATTATATATTAGGGGCCATTTTATAATATTTGCACATTATCTGTCTAGAGATGACACTTCTTGGGTACATAGTAGATCCAGAACGGGATCCCTTCTAGAGTTGATACTTCACGGGTACAGTTCCAGACTGGGATGATTGATCACTTCTACAGATGACACTTCCCAGGTACAGGTCCAGACCAGGATCCCTTCTAGAGATGACACTTCCCAGGTAAAGGTCCAGATTGGGATCCTTTCTCAGGGCCGGCCCGAACGTATAGGCGAACTAGGTGGCCGCCTAGGGCGCCGACCCTAAGGGGGCGCCAAAGAAAAAATAGAAAAAATTATAAAAAATCTTTTCAAAAGGCAAAAGGTGTATGGAGCGGAGCTGAATGTGTATGAGGTGTATGAAGCAGAGCCATGTGTGTATGAGGTGTACGGAGCGGAGCCGTGTGTATGAGGTGTACGGAGCGGAGTCGTGTGTGTATGAGGTATATGGAGCGGAGCTAAATGTGTACGAGGTGTACGGAGCAGAGCCGCGTTGTGTATGAGGTGTATGGAGCGGAGCGCGTGTGTATGGAGCGCAGCTGCATGTGTAGGAGTAGCTATGTGTGGCCATTATACGGTATGGAGCATCATGTGTGGCCATTATACAGTATGAAGCACTGTGGGGCCATTATACAGTATTGAGCATCATGTGTGGCCATTATACAGTATGGAGCACTGTGTGGCCATATTTTTTTGTTTATAATTATTCTTTATGAAACAGCGTGACCAGCAGTGCTAAATGGGTGTGGTTGGGATGTGGATATGGGTGTGGCTAGTTATGAATGGGTGTGGTCAGAGGCGTGGCCTAAAATTTGCCGAAGCGCGCCGCAAACTTTGTCCCTCTTTCCCATCTTCAAAAGTTGGGAGGTATGTTAAAAGTAGTAGGGGCTCAACAAAATAGTTTCACCTAGGGCGCCGTAGTCTCTCGGGCCAGCCCTGTCCTTTCTAGAGATGATGTGCAGCACCCCAGGTTACCGATTGCTGCAGTGATGTTGCTTTTCCTTCGGGGAAGGTTATGTCATGCTCAGAGGCAAAGGAGTTCTCTTCATCAGGTAAGGCACACACATGCAACACATTCTGAATCCAGGCCAGGAGGGGAGCTCAAGACTCAGATTCAGGGGAGCTTCCCTGTATAAAGATCCTGACCTGGAGGAGGAGCTAGAGTAGTCTGGGAGAGACACAGAAGAAGATGGAAGTCTGGAACTGAGTGCAGAGAGAGAGGCCT
The DNA here is from genome assembly GCF_051348905.1 of Ranitomeya variabilis. Taxonomy (NCBI): domain Eukaryota; kingdom Metazoa; phylum Chordata; class Amphibia; order Anura; family Dendrobatidae; genus Ranitomeya; species Ranitomeya variabilis. Next base: position 777,944,127 of record NC_135234.1, on the reverse strand, counting down.
GGCAGCCACAAGGGAGCTGCAGCCTCTGGAAGGAGGAAGACCTGAGGGGTTGCATGTGGAGCAGTCGGAAGGGAAGGAGCACAGGAGAGAGGCAGAGCTCAGAGAGGAACTGTGGCAGGGCACCCTCGGAGCTGAAGCACAAGAATCCAGGTACCGGGAGCCCGAGGCTTTCGTGGACTCTAGGACACGGAGCAGAACCGGAGGGCACTACACTACACGTCACCTGCCCGCACCACGCCTGAGATGCAGCAGCACCTGAGGAGCCCGGGGCATCTGAGAGTCCCTGTAAAAAGGCTGAAGCTGTCCATTGTGCAGTACATGTCCCAGGATAGGGGAAACTGGAGGTCTTTGTAGGAAGCTTAAAGCAGCAGGTACCTCACTTAGAAAGGCGCAAGTAGGAAAGGCTCATGGACCTCTACTGGGAAAAGAGAACTCTAATTTGCCTCAGAGTCGGCCAGACCACCATCATCTGTGCCTGGTACCCTGGACTGTGGCCTGTCACCCACAAGTAAACCAGGTAAAGACTTATCACTTGTCTCCTCCATTTATTCACTGGCTACACCATCTACGCCACACACCATAGGACCCCTGGGAACCCTGCTTCACCTGTGGGAAGTGTAACATCTGGGCTGCCGCAACATCCCCCAGGGGGCCCCTCTAATGCAGCATCGGTCCCCTATTGAACGAACTCCACAAGGTGGCATCACGACAAACTTTGAACATGTAAACCCCTTTAACATTGATGCCCAGGGCCACGGACAGGGTAGCAGCCACCGTGACATCCACCTTTGCGTCCGGACCCGTTATCGAGTACCCCACTGCCCTGTGGGCGCGTCAGATGCTTTCCAGGTAAAGGTCCAGACTGGGATCCCTTCTACAGATGACACTTCCCAGGTATAGGTCCAGACTGGTATGCCTTCTAGAGATGACACTTCCCAGGTAAAGGTCCAGACTGGGATCCCTTCTACAGATGACACTTCCCAGGTACAGGTCTAGACTGGGATCCCTTCTACAGATGACACTTCCCAGGTATAGGTCCAGACTGGTATCCCTTCTAGAGATGACAGTTCCCTTGTAAAGGTCCAGACTGGGATTCCTTCTAGAGATGATGCTTCCCAGGTATAGGTCCAGACTGGTATGCCTTCTAGAGATGACACTTCCCAGGTAAAGGTCCAGACTGGGATCCCTTCTACAGATGACACTTCCCAGGTACAGGTCCAGACTGGGATCCCTTCTACAGATGACACTTCCCAGGTATAGGTCCAGACTGGTATCCCTTCTAGAGATGACAGTTCCCTTGTAAAGGTCCAGACTGGGATTCCTTCTAGAGATGATGCTTCCCAGGTAGAGGTCCAGACTGGGATCACTTTTAGAGATGATGCTTCCTAGGTACAGGTCCAGAACTAATTAATGCTAATTTTCAGTTGCATTTTACAGTACCAGCAAAGCTTATGAGAGTTCAGAAATCTCATGCACTCTCATTGTTTTTTTGTCATCAGTATTTTGTGCTTTGCATGTTTTTTTTTGGACATAGAGCATGTCACTTCTTTCAGCATTTTTCATCATTTTTCACCCATTGAAAGCAATGGATAATGAAAAGCAGGAAGTACAACTGTATATGAAACTCATTTATTTGTGTGATTTTTCCAGGGTTACCATCTTGTCTTGGTCACCTGAGATAGCATTTGGGATTAGTACAGTTTAATTAAATCAGTGATGAGTGCTAAAGTAAACATTAGCCAACAAATGTGTGAGATTGAACAATGCCTGTGCCTGACCAAGGTGTGAGATTGCACAATGCGTGAGCAACTCAATGGCAGACCAAAGTGTGAAAGTTAAGCAGTGTCCTACAAACTCAATGCACTTCCAATGTCTTAGGCTAGTTTCACACTAGCGTTAACTGCAATACGTCGCAAATGCGTCGTTTTGCCGAAAATACGCATCCAGCAGAAGTTCTTGCTGGATACGTTTTTTCGTCATAGACTAACATTAGCGACGCATTTGCGACGCATTGCAAAACGTCGCGTCCGTTTTGCGACGCTTGGGCGTGTGGTAGCGGACCGTCGGGAGAAAAAAACGTTACATGTAACGTTTTTTGCTCCCGACGGTCCGCTTTTTCCGACCGCGCATGTGCGGCCGGAACTCCGCCCCCACCTCCCCGCACATCACAATGGGGCAGCGGATGCGTGGGAAAAATGCATCCGCTGCCCCCGTTGTGCGGCGGAGACCACGCTAGCGTCGGGAACGGCGGCCCGACGCACAGCGACGGGTTGTTCCCGACGCTAGTGTGAAAGTAGCCTTAGGGTACCGTCTCACAGTGGCACTTTGATCGCTATGACGGCACGATCCGTGACGTTCCAGCGATATCCATACGATATCACTGTGTCTGACACGCAGCAGCGATCAGGGACCCTGCTGAGAATCGTACGTCGTAGCAGATCGTTTGGAACTTTCTTTCGTCGCTGGACACTGCCGGCCGTAAAGTGAAAGCAGAGCACAGCGGTGACGTAACCGCTGTGCTCTGCTTTCACTTTACGGCCGGCAGTCAGTCAGTGCGGGAAGCAGACGGCAAGGGACCTGACGGACACCGGAATGTGAGTATGTAGTGTTTGGGTTTTTTTACATTTACGATGGTAACCAGGGTAAACATCGGGTTACTAAGCGCGGCCCTGCGCTTAGTAACCCGATGTTTACCCTGGTTACCCGGGGACCTCGGCATCGTTGGTCGCTGGAGAGCTGTCTGTGTGACAGCTCCCCAGCGACCACACAACGACTTACCAACGATCACGGCCAGGTCGTATCGCTGGTCGTGATCGTTGGTAAATCGTTTAGTGTAACGGTACCCTTAGGTAAATTATTCCCAACCAATTCAACTCCCCCAGCTGTTACATTTGTATGTGTATTTTTTCATGAACATATGTCTGGTATTGGTGACATCTGTTCATGCTTCTGTGGTGGAAGCAAAGCTGAACTTTGTTATCCTGAAAAATGCACCAAAAAACGCACCACTCATGCATTTTTGATGCTGCTTCTTTTCTGCCAAGAGTGCAGGTTTTGCTGCAGAAAAAATGCATAAAAAATGCCTAGTTTGAACGCAGACTTACTGTCCTGCCCGTCTCTCACAGACACGAGGCTCCCTCTTCACTTCCTGAACTGGAACTTCCTGCTTCTTGTTTAAACCAACACACTGCAAGCTGCTGGAGAGAAAGTTCTATTCAGAGGGGAGCATTGTCTCGTAAAGTCACAATGTAATTCAGTTCTTAGCAGGGGCTGAACGCCTACATGCCTCCCAACTTAAAGGCGGTTGTGACGACACAGCATTTAATCTTATTTATGCCAGATGTATTTTTCTTTAGGCTACTTTCACATTAGCATCGTGCACTGCACGTCGCAATGCGATGTTGTGGCGCACCGACGCATACTGTGGAAGCGCCGCACAACGGGGGCAGTGGATGCTGTTTTTCAACGCATCCGCTGCCCCATTGTGAGGTGCGGGGAGAAGGGGGCGGAGTTCCGGCCGCGCATGCGCGGTCGGAAATGGCGGACACGACGCACCAAAAAACGTTACAAGCAACGTTTTTTGGTGGCGACGGTGCGATGCAACACGACGCAACCGTCGCACGACGGTTGCGACGTGTGGCAATGCGTCGCACTGCGTCGCTAATGTAAGTCTATGCAGAAAAAACGCATCCTGCAAGCACTTTTTCAGGATGTGTTTTTTCTACAAAACGACGCATAGCGACGTGCAATGCACGACGATAGTGTGAAAGTAGCCTTAGTCGATCAGCAGACATAGGCCAATGTTCATATGAGCCTAACCATTGACTCTTGCATTTATTATTGTGTTACTATCCTTTTAGGACAGGGACACATGGTCATTAAACAATCTATGTTTGCTAATATGTTGATTACACATTGTAAAAGTCCATGTAGCTTGTTGACCTGCAAACAGTGAAGGACAAATTATGCAGACTGCTTAAATACTCAAAGAATGAGAGGTGACCTAATCCCAACTTCCCCCTGACCAGTAGATGATGTCCTGAAGATGATGGCTCCAACCAGATGGATACAGATTTGAGAGATTCTATGGGATGCTAGTTTAAAGGACCACGCCCCTAGCTGGAGGAATACAGATCTGCTCCATTGACCATCACTGACCCCAAGGAGACGTTGGGAGAAGCCAGGTTGGAACCATCCAGTCATTCGGCCCCATGGAGATGTTTGGAGAAGCCAGGTACCACGCCACGTACCTCAATGGACTGTTGTCTTCCTAAGTTTCTCGTTATCTCTTCTCTGTGGATTCCCATAAAAAGCGGGGTGCCACTCGTGGGGGTATTTGGCCCTTGAAGCCCCAAAGTTGCAGCTGCTCTAATCCTAGCTGGCCATCGGAGCGGTGAGACTCTGTAATTTGCACCATCTTGCGTATTTGCTGAGACTGTTTTTTATGTATAGTCTGCTTGTTCAATAAATTATTGCCACACTGTTTTACCCTCACCTTGTTATAGTATTATGCCCACATGGAAGGAGTGCGGGCATTCAGTGGGATGAGCCCTGGTCCATGCAGCTTTACTAAAGACAACCGGGCCAGAGAACGAGAGCACCCACTGACCCTCATGTCTCCACACTGGTCATCCTCAGCCTTGCTGTATATTCCAGGTAGAAGGATAAAATATTCTATGCAAATGTTTACACATAGCATTGGCCCGTTGCCCACAATACATACAGGTGGACCAAACTGATCAGCGTCGTACCTATTTGGTTGAGCCCCTGTATTAGGCCTGCTGGATCTCCAGAGGTCTTGATGATCTTCACTGAGAACACTAACGTTAGGATTGTCCACTTCAGAAGAAAGATTGGACATAGCAGAGGGTTCCTCTTCTCTGCGAACTGGCAATGGTTCTGTGTCAGTAACGTCATCATCCATGGAGAGGAACCTTCCTCAGTCTCAGCAACGGTCCACCTGTCTTCACTAGAGTCACAGTCAGGGAAGCCAGCCTTGAAGTAGGAGCAAGATGAGGCTCTCTAAGGACAGATGTGGGATCTTCAGATGGCTGTAACATATTCATGTGTAGAAGGTCCAAGAATCCGGCACTCTATTTGGTAAGCTTATTTAAAGCATGAGGCAAGTTTTGGTCATCAGACTTTCATTAGTTATACACTAAGTGGTTCAATTAGACTCCGAGAGACTCAACATTACCATATGCCTATCCGGCTTGAGGTATAGAACGGTTCCTTGAATTTTCAACCTATCATGCTGGTGCAGCACGGACTTCATCTTAGTATCTAGGTCAGCATTTTCTTCCTTGTCAGGTATTTTTTGTTGGGTTATCCAGCCTTTCACTTACTGCAATCCTGCATCTTCATCTTGTACTTAGAGCGGGCCTCCCCACTTCACTGTGCCACTTCTGCCGGGGGTGTGAGTTTGCAGAAGTCCAGAGTTTCCTCTTGTTCCAGGTGTTCATTGAGGTCCTTTTTGTGGACTTCCAAAGATTAACCTTGACAGGCCATCAGTATTGGTGTACTCCGTGGCAGAGCGATAGCAGATCGAGTCAAATTTTGCAAGGCAAGCTACCCAACACTGTTCCAGGGCCCCCAGCTTAGCAGTGTCCTGATGGGTAAGCGGATTGTTGTCAGTCAGCACAGGGATCTTGACCCCTGTCAGGAATTCCCCAAACTTCTCCGTCATGGCCAATACCAAGGCAATGAGTTCCAGCCAGAAGCGCTGTAGTTGTTAGGGTTGCGCTACGCATCCTGTAGGGACCTACTGGCATAGGTGATGCCCTTCCTGAATCTGCGAAAAGTCAGCCCCGAATCCATAGAGACTGCCATCATGTATATGAGGAACGACCTATCAAAATCTGCATAAGCCAGGATGGGGGCCGATGTCAAGGCTTTTTTCGGGGTCTGGAAGGTCTCCTCCTGCTTCTGTTCCCAGTGTATTCTTTGATTCTTGAGTACCCCAGCTGTCCCTCTTAGCAGCTCATTCAGAGGGCCCGCTATTTTTGCACAGTCTTTGATGAACCGATGATAGTACCCTGCCAATCCAAGGAAAGCTTTCAACTCCTGCAGGGTTATGGGTGCTGGCTATTGTATGGCAGCTACTTTGTCTTGGAAAGGCAGGACTTTGTCCTGGGAGACCTTATGGCCCAGGTACTCCATCTCTTTCTTGAAAAGATGACACTTCTTAGGCTTTATGTTCAGGCGATGGGTCCGTAATTGCCCGAGTACCTGCCCGAGACTGTTCAGGTATTCCTGAAGGGTAGCAGAGTACACATTGATATCATTCACGTATATCAGAGCAGCTTCAAAGTTAAGGTTGCTCAAGCACTTCTCCATCAGCCACAAAAAACGTACCCTATGAATTGGATAGTCCGAATAGCATTCTGTTAAATTCAAACAGTCCCATGGGGAGTATGAACGCTGCCTTTACCTTGCCTTTTTTCCTACTGGTACCTTTCAGTACCCGCTATCTAGATCCAGAGTGGAGAAGTATTTTGCCTTCTCTAGGGTTGTCAAGGACTCTTCGATGCGGGGCACACATTCAACCGCTGGTAGTTCACTCAAAAACTAATGGTTCCATCCTTCTTCTTGACAAGTAGTACCGAGGCTGCCCATGGACTCTGACTACTCTGCACCACTCCTTATTCCATATGTTTCAACAAGGTCTTCATCTCCTGGTACAGCTTGGGAGGTATCTGTATATATCTTTCTCTGATCGGAGAAGTGTCACCTGTCGGTATCTTATGGGTGATGGCATCTGTACAGCTGAAGGGCATTGGTGTTGTGGGCAAACCTGGCCTGATTGTCCGACAGCATTGCTTCACCTGCCTTTGCATCCACCCCCATTTGGGCCAAGATAGCTTGACAAATCCATTCCAGTGTCGGGGCCTCTTCCGATTTGGCCGTGACTGCCAGGGTCCAGAAAGCATCATTGTTAAATATTAATTATTGTTTTTTTATTTATTCTTATACTCAATTCTGAGCACATTGTCTAGTGAAAGGTTTAGCAGACAAGTTATTTCTGTATATTTAGCTCAGGATAAATGTTAACACCATATAGAGAGAACATGTGCTCTGTGGGATGTATATAACCACATGACCCACAGGACGGGCAGTCACTTCACTCTCCTCGGACACACTTCACAGACATCAGGTTGTACATTGGACAGGTGGTGAGTTAACCACATGTTTCTTTCAGCAATGCCTTTGATAGAGACAGAGCATATAGGATCCCAGAGAAGATGGGAAACAAACTTTGATATGGACAAATGGACAATCTTTTTGTAACTATTTCACCTATTTTATGTTTTGCTGCTTTCTTTGCACTTCTGCTAGTATTTCCTGTGATACCTTGGCAAATTGGGAGGCCCCTTCCTGCTGTAGCTGGTAGAAGAACTTTGCCTGGAGGTGCTCCATGCTAGCTGTTTCACCATATATCTCCTCCAGAAATTTCACCATCTCTTTCAAGGTGTTACCCATGGCTTACGGTTGCAGGAAAGGTTTCTGCGGGCCTCATCCTCCAGGAGAGCCAGAACGATCTCCACTTGTAGCTCTGGACTGATATTATAAATCTTAGCAGTGCTCTGAAATCTGGTCACCCAGTCGGACAGTGGCATATTCTGGCCATCAAATTTGAGCAGCATGCTAAACAACGTGCCCATAGAAAAGGCCCTTGCAGGGGTTCCACCATTGCTTGAGGTACTCACATTAACAACACCACCATCTCGTTCTCTTCCATCTCTTTAACTGTACCTTGCTAGCCGCGCCACTTGAAGTGGTGCCTAAAGACAATGCAGTGCAAGCCTTAAATATGGTACAGTAGATGAGGAGGCAGAAACAAAACACCGGTTTTATTGAAGGACAGAGGATTATGTGCCAGAAAATCAGACTATCAGTTATTGTAATGATAACAGCAATACTGGTACAAAGAGAGATAGCTGGAGGGTATCAGACAAGCTGCGCTCCAGCTCTGGCAGTGAAAAGTTCAATTCAAACAGTATAAACAATTTGTGCAAAATACTCGCTTCTAACTGCCTAACTGGCTTCTGATAATCGGGCCGCGCTGCTACAGCACCCTAGCTGAAGAAGCCTGCTCAACACCCTAACACAGCTGAACACCGATGTCACATTCACAGTGCTGCAGCGGGAGAAAGACTGATAGCTTCTGCTTGGTCACGATGTAATAGATCCAAGTTTGTTGTGTTGAGCTCTTCCTTCAGGTGAACGAATCCATTTTCTTCCAGGTCTGGGCAAGGCTCGTTCCCACTTTTAATGTTGAGAGATTATTGGTACCACAGCATTGTTTTCTCTCTCAGGTTATAGGTGCTCATCCAGAACTACTCTGGCTGTGCAATGCGACTCTTTTCTTCTGATGCAGTCCTGGTGATTGATGCTGTGGTAACCGGGCACTATCTTCTCCCTTGAAGCCATTAGTTCATTTACCAGTCTCTCGCTGTTAGGACACACTTATAGTCCTGCTTGTCTCCGACAAGCACGAGACTCCCTCTTCACTTCCTGAACAGACACTTCCTGCTTCTTGCCCAAAACCAACAGACAGCAAGCTGCAGGGGGGGAAAAGACTAGTGGGGGAAAAGACTAGTCCAAGTGAACACAAATCAGAGGGGAGCATTGTCTGTTAAAGTCACAGTGTAATTCAGTTCTTAACAGGGGCTGACCTCCTACAGAGGGCCAGACTGGGATCCCTTCTAGAGATGATAGTTCCCGTGTACAGGTCCACACCGGCATGATCGATTACTTCTTGAGATGCTTCCCGTGTACAGGTCCAGACCAGCATGATCAATCCCTTCTTGAGATGATGCTTCACGCGTACAGGTCCAGACCGGCATGATTGATCCCTTCTTGAGATGATGCTTCCCATGTACAGGTCCAGACCGGCATGATCGATCCCTTCTTGAGATGATGCTTCACGCGTACAGGTCCAGACCGGCATGATCGATCCCTTCTTGAGATGGTGCTTCACGCGTACAGGTCCAGACCGGCATGATTGATCCCTTCTTGAGATGATGCTTCCCGTGTACAGGTCCAGACCAGCATGATCAATCCCTTCTTGAGATTATTATTATACATTTTTAGAGCGCAATTTATTCCATGGCGCTTTACATGTGAAAAGGGGGCAAAAATAGACACAAGTACAATAAACATGAGCAAAAAACAAGGCACACAGGTACATAAGGAGGGAGGACCCTGCCCGCAAGGTCTCACAGTCTGCAGGCGATGGGTGAGAATACACTAGGAGAGGGTAGAGCTGGTTGTGCGGCAGTTCAGTAGGTTGAGGATCACTTCAGGCTGTAGGCTTGTCGGAAGAGGTGGGTCTTCAGGTTCTTTTTGAAGGTTTCTATGGTTGAGATGATACTTCCCGTGTACAGGTCCAGACTGGGATGATCTATCCTTTCTAGAGATGTTGCTTCCTGTTACAGGTCTGTCATGGTTCCCAATGGCAAGGGAACGTAAGAAAGATACTTTGAACCCTTTACACACAAAGAATTCTCCCGCAAAACCTGAAAAACCCTCCTGACCTGCTGAACATGAGACTCCCAGTCATCAGAAAAAAATCAAAATATCATCCAAGTACACTATCATAAATTTATCCAAATATTCACGGAAAATATCATGCATTAAGGACTGAAAGACAGAAGGTGCATTAGAAAGGCCGAAAGGCATTACCAAATACTCAAAATGGCCCTCAGGCGTATTAAATGCGGTTTTCCACTCATCCCCCTGCTTAATTCGCACCAAATTATACGCCCCACGAAGATCAATCTTAGAGAACCACTTAGCCCCCCTTATGCGAGCAAACAAATCAGTCAGCAAAGGCAACGGATACTGATATTTGACTGTAATTTTATTCAGGAGTCGATAATCAATACAAGGCCTCAGAGAGCCATCCTTTTTAGAGACAAAGAAAAAACCGGCTCCTAAAGGTGATGAAGAAGGACGAATATGTCCCTTTTCCAGGGACTCCTTAATATACTCGCGCATAGCAGCATGTTCAGGTACAGATAGGTTAAACAAACGACCCTTTGGAAATTTACTGCCAGGAATCAGATCTATGGCGCAATCACAATCCCTGTGAGGAGGGAGTGAACCAATTTTAGGCTCTTCAAAAATATCACGATAATCAGACAAAAATGTCGGAATCTCAGATGGAATAGATGACGAAATGGACACCAAAGGAGTGTCCCCATGAGCCCCCCGACATCCCCAGCTTAACACAGACATAGCTTTCCAGTCAAGGACTGGGTTATGAGACTGTAACCATGGTAATCCAAGCACCAAAACATCATGTAAATTGTACAACACAAGGAAGCGAATCACCTCCTGATGGTCTGGAGTCATACGCATAGTCACTTGCGTCCAGAACTGTGGTTTATTACAAGCCAAAGGTGTAGAATCAATACCCTTCAGAGGTATAGGGACTTCCAGAGGCTCTAAATCAAACCCACAGCGCCTGGCAAAGGACCAGTCCATAAGACTCAGAGCGGCGCCAGAGTCCACATAGGCATCCACGGTAATAACTGATAATGAACAAATCAAGGTTACAGACAGAATAAATTTAGACTGTAAAGTGCCAATTGAAATAGACTTGTCAACCTTCCTAGTACGTTTAGAGCATGCCGATATAACATGAGCAGAATCACCACAATAGAAGCATAACCCATTTTTACGCCTATAATTCTGCCGCTCGCTTCTGGACATAATTCTGTCACATTGCATTTTCTCTGGCGTCTCTTCAGAAGATACCGCCAAATGGTGCACGGGTTTGCGCTCCCGCAAACGCCGATCAATCTGAATTGCCAATGTCATGGACTCATTCAGACCTGTAGGCGCAGGGAACCCGACCATAACATCTTTAACGGCATCAGAAAGGCCCTCTCTGAAATTTGCCGCTAAGGCGCACTCATTCCACTGAGTAAGCACAGACCATTTACGAAATTTTTGGCAGTATATCTCAGCTTCATCTTGCCCTTGAGATAGGACTATCAAAGCTTTTTCAGCTTGAATCTCCAAATTAGGTTCCTCATAAAGCAACCCTAAAGCCAGGAAAAACGCATCCACATTGAGCAACGCAGGATCCCCTGGTGCCAATGAAAATGCCCAATTTTGAGGGTCACCTCGCAGCAAAGAAATTACAATCTTAACCTGCTGGACAGGATCTCCTGAGGAGTGAGGTCTGAGAGAAAGGAACAATTTAAAATTATATTTGAAATTCAAAAACCGAGATCTATCTCCGGAAAACACCTCTGGTGTAGGGATTTTAGGTTCAGAAATAGGAGCATGCATAACAAAATCTTGTAAATTTTGAACCTTCGTAGCAAGATTATTTAAACCTGCAGCCAAACTCTGAGGATCCATCTTTAAACAGGTGAGCTCAGAGCCATTCAAGGATTATAAGGAGAGAACGGCAAAGGCAGTAATTAGAGCTGAAATACAACTGATCCAACTATGGAGCAAGCATAGGGAAAAAGAAGAAAAAAAAAAAAAATTTTACAGACTTCCTTTTTCTCTCCTTTCTTCTGCCAATAAGTTTAACACATGGCCGGTCATACTGTCATGGTTCCCAATGGCAAGGGAACGTAAGAAACATAAATAACGAACGAGCTCTCGGGTGATGGAAACTCGAGTTGACCGTGAGCTAAATCTACCACACAACTAATAGTAGCCAGGGAGCATACCTACGGCTTCCTAAATGCCACGCGCCAGCCGGAGGACTAACTACGCCTGGTAGAGGAAGAAACAGACCTGGCTTACCTCTAGGGAAATCCCCCAAAAGATGATAGCAGCCCCCCACATGTAATAACGGTGAATTAAGAGGTAAAGACATACACAGTATGAAAGTAGATTTAGCAAAGAGAGGTCCACTTACTAGATAGCAGAAGGATACAAAAGAGGACTTCACGGTCAACTGAAAACCTTTTCAAAAACCATCCTGAAATTACTTTAAGACTCCTGTGTCAACTCATGACACAGGAGTGGTAATTATAGCCCGCAAGAGCTTCCAGCTACAGAGAATTACAAAAACTGCAAACTGGACAAAAGATACAAAACAAAAGGACAAAGTCCACTTAGCTGATCAGCAGACTAGTAGCAGGAACATGCAACCGAAGGCTCTGGTTACAATGATGACCGGCAAGGAAATGACTGGAGAGCAAGGCTAAATAGGAAACTCCCAAACGCTGATGGAAGCAGGTGAACAGAAGCAGCAAAGTGCAAACAAGTCACCAATACCACCAGCAACCACCAGGGGAGCCCAAAAAGCGGATACACAACAGTACCCTCCCCTTAAGGAGGGGGCACCGAACCCTCACAAGAACCGCCAGGGCGATCTGGATGAGCCCTATGAAAGGCACGAACCAAATCCGAGGCATGAACATCAGAGGCAGTTACCCAAGAATTATCTTCCTGACCATAGCCCTTCCATTTAACCAGATATTGAAGTCTCCGTCTGGAAATACGGGAGTCCAAGATCTTTTCTACCACGTACTCCAATTCACCCTCCACCAGCACAGGAGCAGGAGGTTCAGTAGAAGGAACCACCGGTACCTCATATCTCCGCAACAGCGACCGATGGAACACATTATGGATAGCGAAAGATGCCGGGAGGTCCAAACAAAAGGAGACAGGTTTAAGAATCTCCAAAATCCTATAAGGACCGATGAACCGAGGCTTAAATTTAGGAGAAGAAACCCTCATAGGGACAAAACGGGAAGACAACCACACCAAGTCCCCAACACGAAGGTGGGGGCCAACACGACGACGGCGGTTAGCAAACTGCTGAGTCCTCTCCTGGGACAATTCCAAATTATCCACCACTTGTCCCCAAATCTGATGCAACCGATCCACTACCGCATCCACTCCAGGACAATCCGAAGATTCAACCTGACCAGATGAAAAACGCGGATGAAACCCTGAATTGCAAAAGAAAGGAGAAACCAAAGTGGCAGAACTAGCCCGATTATTAAGAGCAAACTCCGCCAACGGCAGAAAGGCAACCCAATCATCCTGATCCGCAGACACAAAACACCTCAAATAAGTCTCCAAAGTTTGATTAGTTCGTTCCGTCTGGCCATTGGTTTGAGGATGGAATGCAGATGAAAAAGACAAATCAATGCCCAACCTGGCACAGACTGCCCGCCAAAATCTAGACACGAACTGGGTACCCCTGTCAGAAACGATGTTTTCCGGAATACCATGCAAGCGAACCACATTTTGAAAAAACAGAGGGACCAACTCAGATGAGGAAGGCAACTTAGGCAATGGCACCAAATGAACCATTTTAGAAAAACGGTCACACACCACCCAGATGACAGACATCTTCTGAGAAACAGGGAGGTCCGAGATAAAGTCCATAGAGATGAGCGTCCAAGGCCTCTTCGGAATAGGCAAGGGCAACAACAACCCACTAGCCCTAGAACAACAAGGCTTGGCCCGAGCACACACATCGCAAGACTGCACAAAAACACGCACATCTCGAGACAGGGAAGGCCACCAGAAGGATCTAGCCACCAAATCTCTGGTGCCAAAAATTCCCAGATGACCTGCCAGAGTAGAAGAATGAACTTCCGAGATGACTCTAGTGGTCCACTCGTCAGGAACAAACAGTCTACCAGACGGACAACGATCAGGTCTATCCGCCTGAAATTCTTGCAAAGCACGTCGCAAATCTGGAGAGACAGCAGACAAAACCACTCCATCCTTAAGGACACCAGCAGGTTCAGAATTCCCAGGAGAGTCAGGCTCAAAACTCCTAGAAAGAGCATCTGCCTTCACATTCCTAGAACCCGGTAAGTACGAGACCACAAAATTAAACCGGGAAAAGAACAACGACCAACGTGCCTGTCTAGGATTCAGGCGCCTGGCAGACTCCAAATAAATTAAATTCTTGTGATCAGTCAAAACTACCACCTCATGTTTGGCACCCTCAAGCCAATGACGCCACTCCTCAAATGCCCACTTCATGGCCAAAAGCTCCCGATTACCAACATCATAGTTTCGCTCGGCGGCCGAAAATTTTCGCGAAAAGAACGCACAAGGTCTCATCACTGAGCAGTCGGAACTTTTCTGCGACAAAACCGCCCCCGCTCCGATCACGGAAGCATCGACCTCAACCTGAAAGGGAAGAGAAACATCAGGCTGGCGCAACACAGGTGCAGACAAAAAGCGGCGCTTAAGCTCCCGAAAGGCCTCCACGGCAGCAGGGGACCAATTGGCAACATCAGCACCCTTTTTAGTCAAATCCGTCAGAGATTTAGCAACGCCAGAAAAACCAGCTATAAATCGACGATAAAAATTAGCAAAGCCCAAGAATTTCTGGAGACTCTTCAGAGAAGTAGGCTGCGTCCAGTCGTAAATAGCCCGAACCTTGACAGGGTCCATCTCAATAGAAGAAGGGGAAAAAATGTACCCCAAAAAGGAAATTTTTTGAACCCCAAAAACACACTTTGAACCCTTTACACACAAAGAATTCTCCCGCAAAACCTGAAAAACCCTCCTGACCTGCTGAACATGAGACTCCCAGTCATCAGAAAAAAATCAAAATATCATCCAAGTACACTATCATAAATTTATCCAAATATTCACGGAAAATATCATGCATTAAGGACTGAAAGACAGAAGGTGCATTAGAAAGGCCGAAAGGCATTACCAAATACTCAAAATGGCCCTCAGGCGTATTAAATGCGGTTTTCCACTCATCCCCCTGCTTAATTCGCACCAAATTATACGCCCCACGAAGATCAATCTTAGAGAACCACTTAGCCCCCCTTATGCGAGCAAACAAATCAGTCAGCAAAGGCAACGGATACTGATATTTGACTGTAATTTTATTCAGGAGTCGATAATCAATACAAGGCCTCAGAGAGCCATCCTTTTTAGAGACAAAGAAAAAACCGGCTCCTAAAGGTGATGAAGAAGGACGAATATGTCCCTTTTCCAGGGACTCCTTAATATACTCGCGCATAGCAGCATGTTCAGGTACAGATAGGTTAAACAAACGACCCTTTGGAAATTTACTGCCAGGAATCAGATCTATGGCGCAATCACAATCCCTGTGAGGAGGTAGTGAACCAAGCTTAGGCTCCTCAAAAATATCACGATAATCAGACAAAAATGCCGGAATCTCAGATGGAATAGATGACGAAATGGACACCAAAGGAGTGTCCCCATGAGCCCCCCGACATCCCCAGCTTAACACAGACATAGCTTTCCAGTCAAGGACTGGGTTATGAGACTGTAACCATGGTAATCCAAGCACCAAAACATCATGTAAATTGTACAACACAAGGAAGCGAATCACCTCCTGATGGTCTGGAGTCAGACGCATAGTCACTTGCGTCCAGAACTGTGGTTTATTACAAGCCAAAGGTGTAGAATCAATACCCTTCAGAGGTATAGGGACTTCCAGAGGCTCTAAATCAAACCCACAGCGCCTGGCAAAGGACCAGTCCATAAGACTCAGAGCGGCGCCAGAGTCCACATAGGCATCCACGGTAATAACTGATAATGAACAAATCAAGGTTACAGACAGAATAAATTTAGACTGTAAAGTGCCAATTGAAATAGACTTGTCAACCTTCCTTGTACGTTTAGAGCATGCTGATATAACATGAGCAGAATCACCACAATAGAAGCATAACCCATTTTTACGCCTATAATTCTGCCGCTCGCTTCTGGACATAATTCTGTCACATTGCATTTTCTCTGGCGTCTCTTCAGAAGATACCGCCAAATGGTGCACGGGTTTGCGCTCCCGCAAACGCCGATCAATCTGAATTGCCAATGTCATGGACTCATTCAGACCTGTAGGCGCAGGGAACCCGACCATAACATCTTTAACGGCATCAGAAAGGCCCTCTCTGAAATTTGCCGCTAAGGCGCACTCATTCCACTGAGTAAGCACAGACCATTTACGAAATTTTTGGCAGTATATCTCAGCTTCATCTTGCCCTTGAGATAGGACTATCAAAGCTTTTTCAGCTTGAATCTCCAAATTAGGTTCCTCATAAAGCAACCCTAAAGCCAGGAAAAACGCATCCACATTGAGCAACGCAGGATCCCCTGGTGCCAATGAAAATGCCCAATTTTGAGGGTCACCTCGCAGCAAAGAAATTACAATCTTAACCTGCTGGACAGGATCTCCTGAGGAGTGAGGTCTGAGAGAAAGGAACAATTTAAAATTATATTTGAAATTCAAAAACCGAGATCTATCTCCGGAAAACACCTCTGGTGTAGGGATTTTAGGTTCAGAAATAGGAGCATGCATAACAAAATCTTGTAAATTTTTAACCTTCGTAGCAAGATTATTTAAACCTGCAGCCAAACTCTGAGGATCCATCTTTAAACAGGTGAGCTCAGAGCCATTCAAGGATTATAAGGAGAGAACGGCAAAGGCAGTAATTAGAGCTGAAATACAACTGATCCAACTATGGAGCAAGCATAGGGAAAAAGAAGAAAAAAAAAAAAAATTTTACAGACTTCCTTTTTCTCTCCTTTCTTCTGCCAATAAGTTTAACACATGGCCGGTCATACTGTCATGGTTCCCAATGGCAAGGGAACGTAAGAAACATATAAATAACGAACGAGCTCTCGGGTGATGGAAACTCGAGTTGACCGTGAGCTAAATCTACCACACAACTAATAGTAGCCAGGGAGCATACCTACGGCTTCCTAAATGCCACGCGCCAGCCGGAGGACTAACTACGCCTGGTAGAGGAAGAAACAGACCTGGCTTACCTCTAGGGAAATCCCCCAAAAGATGATAGCAGCCCCCCACATGTAATAACGGTGAATTAAGAGGTAAAGACATACACAGTATGAAAGTAGATTTAGCAAAGAGAGGTCCACTTACTAGATAGCAGAAGGATACAAAAGAGGACTTCACGGTCAACTGAAAACCTTTTCAAAAACCATCCTGAAATTACTTTAAGACTCCTGTGTCAACTCATGACACAGGAGTGGCAATTATAGCCCGCAAGAGCTTCCAGCTACAGAGAATTACAAAAACTGCAAACTGGACAAAAGGTACAAAACAAAAGGACAAAGTCCACTTAGCTGATCAGCAGACTAGTAGCAGGAACATGCAACCGAAGGCTCTGGTTACAATGATGACCGGCAAGGAAATGACTGGAGAGCAAGGCTAAATAGGAAACTCCCAAACACTGATGGAAGCAGGTGAACAAAAGAAGCAAAGTGCAAACAAGTCACCAGTACCACCAGCAACCACCAGGGGAGCCCAAAAAGCGGATACACAACACAGGTCCAGATCGGGATAATCAATCCCTTCTAGAGATGATGCTTCCCATGTACAGGTAAAGACTGGGATGATCAATCCATTCGTGAGATGATGCTTCTTGAGAACAGGTCCAGACCGACATGATCGATCCCTTCTAGAGATGATGCTTCCCGCTTACAGGTACAGACCAGGATGATCGATCCGTTCCTGAGATGATGCTTCACGGGTACAGGTCCAGACCGAGATGATCAATCCCTTCTAGAGAAGATGCTTCCCGCATACAGGTAAAGACGTGCTCTTATCTAACCTACTGTACATTGTGTGATGTGATGAAGGAGCTGAGCCCAGTAACGGTGATGTTTATAAGATTTTTTACATTTAATTTTGCTCTATAGTGCGAGACTGTTCAGGTGTGACATTACATGACAGTATGAGGGTACACTATGTGACGGTATGAGGAAACACTAGATGATGGTATGATGGTACACTATGTGACGGTATGAGGAGACACTAGATGATGGTATGAGGGGACACTATGCAACGGTATGAGGAGACACTAGTTGATGGTATGAGGGGACACTATGCGACGGTATGAGGAGACACTAGATGATGGTATGAGGGGACACTATGTGACGGTATGAGGAGACACTAGATGATGGTATCGGGGTACACTATGTGATGGTATGAGGAGACACTAGTTGATGGTATGAGGGGACACTATGCGACGGTATGAGGAGACACTAGATTATGGTATGAGGGGACACTATGCGACGGTATGAGGAGACACTAGATGATGGTATGAGGGGACACTATGTGACGGTATGAGGAGACACTAGATGATGGTATGGGGGTACACTATGTGACGGTATGAGGAGACACTAGATGATGGTATGGGGGTACACTATGTGACGGTATGAGGAGACACTAGATGACGGTATGAGGGGACACTATGTGACGGTATGAGGAGACACTAGATGATGGTATGAGGGGACACTATGTGATGGTATGAGGGGACACTATGTGATGGTATGATGGTACACTATGTGATGGTATGAGGAGACATTAGATGATGGTATGAGGGGACACTATGTGACGGTATGAGGAGACACTAGATGGTATGGGGGTACACTATGTGATGGTATGAGGGGACACTATGTGATGGTATGATGGTACACTATGTGATGGTATGAGGAGACATTAGATGATGGTATGAGGGGACACTATGTGACGGTATGAGGAGACACTAGATGATGGTATGGGGGTACACTATGTGATGGTATGAGGGGACACTATGTGATGGTATGATGGTACACTATGTGACGGTATGAGGAGACACTAGATGATGGTATGAGGGGACACTATGTGACGGTATGAGGAGACACTAGATGATGATATGATGGTACACTATGTGATGGTATGAGGGGACACTATGTGATGGTATGAGGAGACACTAGATGATGGTATGGGGGTACACTATGTGACGGTATGAGGAGACACTATGTGATGGTATGATGGTACACTATGTGATGGTATGAGGGGACACTAGATGACGGTATGGGGGGACACTATGTGATGGTATGAGGAGACACTAGATGATGGTATGATGGTACACTATGTGATGGTATGAGGAGACACTAGATGATGGTATGAGGGGACACTATGTGATGGTATGAGGGGACACTAGATGATGGTATGAGGGGACACTATGACGGTATGAGGAGACACTAGATGATGATAATGATATGATGGTACACTATGTGATGGTATGAGGGGACACTATGTGATGGTATGAGGGGACACTATGTGATGGTATGAGGAGACATTAGATGATGGTATGAGGGGACACTATGTGACGGTATGAGGAGACACTAGATGATGGTAAGAGGGGATACTATGTGATGGTATGAGGAGACACTAGATGATGGTATGGGGGGACACTATGTGACGGTATGAGGAGACACTATGTGACGGTATGAGGAGACACTATGTGATGGTATGATGGTACACTATGTGATGGTATGAGGGGACACTAGATGGCGGTATGGGGGGACACTATGTGATGGTATGAGGAGACACTAGATGATGGTATGGGGGGACACTATGTGACGGTATGAGGAGACACTATGTGACGGTATGAGGAGACACTATGTGATGGTATGATGGTACACTATGTGATGGTATGAGGGGACACTAGATGATGGTGCAGCGCCCCAGAGTCCTGGTCGTTGCAGTACTGTTGCTCCGCCACTAAGGGGAGCTATGGTGCGTCTGATGGCACTGAAGGAGTTCATCTGATCAGGTATCACAGACACCAATACATTTCACAGTTGGGCCTCCGGGGAGAGCTAAGGGTGCTATTCATTAGGCCACTCCCCACCATAGTGGGTAAACTGGGGGTCAGGCAGGAAGTTAGATCAGAAAGCTGACTGGGTTGGAACCAGGCAACACCTTGTGGCAGAGGGTGTTGTAGGGGAAGATTCGGAGGGGTCCCTGTCAGGGGTGGGATCCTGACAGAGGCCTAGCGAACAGAGAGAACGTTACGGGACCGCGCATGCACGATATAGCGGCGGTACCCTAAGAAAGGACAAGAAGCGAGGTATATTGTGCTGAGTGAGAAATGAGATCAACGCAACAAGGAGTAATACCAGTGGGAGTCGTGCTGTAAGATCGAGGCAACATCCTACTGAGGCGCGTAGCCGGTGGCCGGAACGCCGAGGAAGTATCAGGCTCCAAGCCAAACTTCAAACCTACGGCAGGACAGTCAGTTATAGGCGGGCTGTCTCACACCAATCACCTATGAAGACATGGGGGGCACACTAGGAGAAGGGCGACACTAGGGTCCAGGAAGAGATCTGAGCCTACCCGTCATACGGGTGCGTCCTAGCCATATCATCTGGGGGACGAAGAAGAACATCAGAATCCAGTTGTGAGGGAACACGAGAAACAGACACAACAGTTGTGGGGACTATCCCGTAAGCACAGCAGGGGAGGACCACAACACACAAGCGCTAGAAGGAAGGCACAGATTTCCACCTGCAAAGGGAACTCTGGAGGTGCCATTGGACCGGCCGGACTTGCGCAGCCCTGTTAACCGTATTCCGGATTGAGGACTCAGAAGCCTTCAGTAAAGAGGTAAAGAGACTGCAACCTGGTGTCCTCGTTATTTACTGCGACCGGCACAGCACCGCACTACCACCACCATCCACACCCTATTATTTGGGCGCCCCTCAGCAGGGTCACGGACTGGGCCTAGCCACCGTGACAACCCCAGAGCAGAGACCCAGAGGCCCGGTACCGGGTACCCCTCGGCCCTGCGGCAGCGGGGGGGGGGGGGGGGCGCTGCAATGGTATGAGGGGACACTATGTGACGGTATGAGGAGACACTAGAGGATGGTATGGGGGTACACTATGTGAAGGTATGAGGGGACACTAGATGATGGTAAGAGGGGATACTATGTGATGGTATGAGGGGACACTAGAGGATGGTATGGGGGTACACTATGTGAGGGTATGAGGGGACACTAGATGATGGTATGAGGGGACACTATGTGACAATATGAGGGGTCACTAGATGATGGTATGGGGGTACACTATGTGACGATATGAGGGGACACTAGATGATGGTATGGGGGTACACTATATGACAATATGAGGGGACACTAGAGGATGGTATGGGGGTACACTATGTGACGGTATGAGGGGACACTAGATGATGGTATGAGGGGTACACTATGTGACGGTATGAGGGGACACTAGATGATGGTATGAGGGGTACACTATGTGACGGTATGAGGGGACATTAGATGATGGTATGGGGGTACACTATGCGACAATATGAGGGGACACTAGATGATGTTATGGGGGTACACTATGTGACGATATGAGGGGACACTAGATGATGGTATGGGGGTACACTATGTGACGGTATGAGGGGACACTAGATGATGGTATGAGGGGATACTATGTGACGGTATGAGGAGACACTAGATGATGGTATGAGGGGACACTAGAGGATGGTATGGGGGTACACTATGTGACGGTATGAGGGGACACTAGATGATGGTATGAGGGGACACTATGTGACGGTATGAGGAGACACTAGATGATGGTATGAGGGGACACTAGAGGATGGTATGAGGGGACACTAGAGGATGGTATGAGGGGACACTAGAGGATGGTATGGGGGTACACTATGTGACGGTATGAGGGGACACTATGTGACGACGTGGTGCCTGGTGATGGATGTGATGCTGCTTCATAACAATGTATAGGACATGCAGACGCACAGATGAGGCTGCGTCTTCTTGGCGTCCTTGTGTCCTGGTTTCTTTGCTCTGTACTCCACCGGTAGATGATCTGCGCGGATCATGTTAGCGCCATTAGTCCCGCCGCTGCTGAAAGGGAGGAGATTACATCTCCTGAACAATCCGGCTATTTAATTACGGAGGCTGATTACCCAATGATAATATCATTGTACACTGGAGGCGACGCGGAGATAAAAGAGCAGCGAGACGGATGCAGTAATTGATGGTTAACCCTTTCACTGCCGCGCATGGTCATGTGACCTTGTAAAGATTGGACGGTTCTAGAACTAGAAATAATAAGAAGCATATAATAAACCGAACGTGGCCTCCCCTGTAACGGTCCATGCCCACACACAACCTTAAGTGACCCCAATATGTGCACAGCCATAAATGAAGGCACAGTGTCCGGAGAGCCACACTGGGAGCCGAGGACCTTCTGTGCAGCGCTAACAGCAGCACAGTCAGATGGAACATGGCGGGTGTAGGAGGGTGCTGACCTCTTCTTGTTTTTGTAGACAATCTTTCTGGTAGTCGAGGCCCAGATCTTGCTGATCCCTCCGCCCCATGAAGGGTTAATGGGTCCATTGTTGTTTCTTGTCTTTAATTACTGCGACAGCGAAGAAACTGAAATATTCATGAGGCAGCTGCGATCAGATACAGGCACACTGTGACGCCTCCTCTGCTGTACTATGGTGTTTCTACCCGTGAAGACACGAGTCGTGCTGAGCTGTGTACTACAATGTGAATAGAGTCATGCGGTCTTAGATATATCCTGTATAGCGGGGGACAGCTAGAGAGGAGGATCTAGGGGGTAAGGTAGTGATTATAGGGAGAGGCAGGCTGTGGTAATACACAGTGTGTGACGGAGATCTGCCCCACAGACATAGTTACAGGGGTTGTCAGGTCCAAATAATAATATTTATTTTTATATAGCGCTAACATATTCCGCAGCGCTTTACAGGTTGCACACATTATCATCACTGTCACCGTGGGCTCACAATCTAAATTCCCTATCAGTCTGTCTTTGGAGTGTGGGAGGAAACCGGAGAACACCCACTCAAAAATGGGGAGAATATACAAACTCCTTGCAGATGTTATCCAAGGTGGGATTAGAACCCAGCACTCCAGCGCTGCAAGGCTGCAGTGCTAACCACTGAGCCACCGTGCTGCCCGGTCCAAATCACTAAGTCCGTAGTCCCTCTGTGTGTCTGCAGACTTATGAATCCCCCAGAACATGCATTGTGAGCTGCGGGGATCCGCCGGTTCCAGTCCAGGACTGGAGGTTATCAATGAGTTCTACATTCTCCCGGCCAGTGGGTGCCGCCTCGCTTCCATACACTTGTACTGAGCGACACTGCACCCCATTTAGTGACATAGGTGGCCAGTGGCTGTGGTCATTGAGAGGGCATGGCCATGCTTTATACAAGTGTATGGAAGCAAGGCCGTGGCCACTGGTCGTCAGAGTGTATAACGCATACATACCCTCTGGTCTCTGGTCTGAAACTGGCTAATCCCTGCGTACGCTGGGGGAATTCATAAGTCTGCAGTTACACAGATTTGGACCGAGCAACCCCTTTAAGGTTCAGGACTAGCCCACAGTGGGAGGGACAAGCCCCAGTAAAAGGACTGCTTCCTGATAGCAGATGAGATAAGGAGGTGTAGTAACCAAAGTTAAGTTCAAGCTGCAGTGGGCAAGAATTTATCGTTCAGGGCAATGGGAGCCTTCCTGGAATCCCTCGCGGATATTCCTGCAAAGTCCGGAGCTCAAGGCTCGGTACAGGTACCATGAAGAGAGCCTTATCCTCTGGTGTACAGAGGACGATGGACGTGGAAACATGTGAAGGGAAGATAACGGATCCCGGGTGTACTGCGAGACTAGATGGGAAATACCTGGGGCTGACAGGAACAGTAACTATAGGGATAGTCCAGGAGTAATGGTGGAACAGCTTAAAGCTATGGTGGCAGCCTTGTCGGTGAGTACGCCTCAGCCCAATAAAGAGGTACTGTTACGGGAAACAGCTCCCATCACCTGGCCACAGATATATGTGGAACAGGCACCAGCCCCTAACCTTGGTAAGATCAGATGGGTGGCGAAGGTCATCCAAGGAATGAAGGAGCGTGAGAAACTGGTGAGGGCCCAACTTGAGCCACAGTCATGTCTCATACTTCAGCCCCCAGAAGGGATACGGGTTCATCCAGGAGGTCATTCCCAGCCACCGAGTGTATGTCAATCCCGGATTTCTGAGGCACGGGTCTACCCTGCAAACATAGGCCTGCGTCCTCTTCATAAAAGAGGACGGGCTGCGAGGATGGTATGTGGTGGCGGTGACATTGATCCCGCCGGAAGAAGAGGATCCTCAGGTGGCACGGCTGGAAGAGGAGAAACTCCAGGCGACACCACAATAGTAGTGGGGA
Organism: Ranitomeya variabilis; assembly: GCF_051348905.1. Lineage (NCBI taxonomy): Eukaryota > Metazoa > Chordata > Amphibia > Anura > Dendrobatidae > Ranitomeya > Ranitomeya variabilis. Next base: position 777,920,160 of record NC_135234.1, on the reverse strand, counting down.
GACCTCCTTCAGCACAGCGTCCTTCACTACAAGTACTATGGCCTCCCGCCTGTCAGAGGCATATAGTGCTCCGGCAGCAGTCATTGTGACCCAAGGTCCCTAGTTGACCACCTATGTGAGGCAATCCAGTGCCAATGAGACCGTGGTGTGAGGGCAACTGGAAAATTCAAAAAGGTGGCCAGAGTTAAAAGGCCAGCCCTGACCCACTACAGTTGTGCTCGCTGCACAAAAAAAGGAAAGGCAATTATAATGTGAACAGTGTCGTTCGGTCTTAGATATATTTTGTCATGTATAGTAAGGAACAGGTATAGGTTAAGATTTTGGACATAAGATAGACGCTGGTAAGCAGTATAAGTATAATATGTTTAATTTATGTAAATGTAGTGTATAATGTGTATGAAGGAGATCAGAAAAGACACATGCTGGAGGGACCGACATAGTTACAGGTTGGTACTAGCCCATAATTGGAGGGGACAAGTCCCAGTAAAAGGGACTGTTTCATCATAGCAGATCAGATAAGGCAGTACAGTAACCAAGGTCACATTCTGCTGCAGTGGGCGAGCGTCTATCGTTCAGGGCAGTGGGAGCCTTACTGGAATCCCTCGTGGACTCAAGCCTCGGTACTACGAAGAGAGCCTTATCCTCTGCGCACAGGGGACGATGGACATGGAACAGCGTGAAGGGAAGAGAACCGATCCCGGGTGTACTGCGGGACTAGACGGGAAAACCCTGTGGCTGACAGGAACAGTAACTATAGGGATAGTCCAGGAGCAATGGTTACTAATGCTGAAGACGCACTGTATTAAGGATACAAGGACTAAGAAGTGTTGTTCCCAATACTAGCTGCTACACTATGATGAACTTGAACTGTCCAGTAAACTTATTCCATACTGGAGCCATACTGGTCACCACTCAGCTTTCCCAGCTACAGATACAAATGGCTGGGCAGACATCAGAGGGCGACTTTCGATTTGTTGGCTTCCTCTTGAGCGACGCTGCTGGATCCCGCCAGGTTCTACTTTGCTTTTATCTGGTGGCGGCCGGTGGTCGGTGATTTGTGCGCAGCGTCCCACGAGTCTCAGGAATAATCCGATTAGTCTAATTCAGGTCTGCAGAACACGAGGCGCAAGAAAGAAGAAAACCGCCGATTACGGCCGTCACACACAATGGCCTCATTACCGGAGAAACGGTTTATTAACCAGTGCAGTGCCGGGTGGAGAGGGGGTGTAAGGTAGGAAGGACCCTCTGATTACATTTTATCACCCCCTCCAGTGCTGAGAACCAAATGTAATAGAAAGGGATCAGGCTGCTTCACCACTTACCTGCTGCACGTAAGAAGGATTGCAGTCACCTCCCTCCAGAAATGGCTGATAACAGGGAGTAATAGAATGTAGGTCTTTTATTATATAAAATACTTCACGTGACACAACTACGATACATTACAAATAAAACACAACAGAACAAAACATAAGAACAAAGCTCCAATCAGATGACAAAAAACGACACAAATCACAAAGAAATAAACCAGAAACGGCAACAAAATGGAGAAAGTTCATGACCTACAAATCAGGGATGTGAAAGAAAAATTCAAATAAAATAAAGAAAAAAACAAACTACCCATAACTACATGAATACCCCCGTAAAATAATAAATAAATAGTATAAAATCATGTAAGACCCCCGGCCCAGCTTCATTCATACTACTATATACAACCCCAACTACATTCACACCGTCCTATATACAATATTATATACAATATATACACTATAAACACATTATACTAAGCCAAACACTATACAACACCGCAAACACAACAAATCCCTACTGGTCCCACTGCCTTACCTTACAGCCACCCCCCTTACACCACCACATTCACCCCACAACAAACCTAAAGACCTACATACAATATAGTGTACAAAATTTACATTAACCCCTTAATCCCATATGACGTACTATCCCGTCGAGGTGGGGTGGGCCTTAATTCCCAAGGACGGGATAGTACGTCACATGCAATCGGCCGCGCTCACGGGGGGAGCGCGGCCGATCGCGGCCGGGTGTCAGCTGACTATCGCAGCTGACATCTGGCACTATGTGCCAGGAGCGGTCACGGACCGCCCCCGGCACATTAACCCCCGGCACACCGCGATCAAACATGATCGCAGTGTATCGGCGGTACAGGGAAGCATCGCGCAGGGAGGGGGCTCCCTGCGTGCTTCCCTGAGACCCTCGGAGCAACGCGATGTGATGGAGGTGGCTTACCGAGTGCCTGCTCAGAGCAAGCGCTGGTAAGCCTGCAGCACTGTAAGTCAGATCGCCGATCTGACAGAGTGCTGTGCAAACTGTCAGATCAGCGATCTCTGATGTCCCCCCTGGGACAAAGCAAAAAAGTAAAAAAAATAAATCCTAAATAAAGAAAAAAAAATATTATTCCCATAAATACATTTCTTTATCTAAGTAAAAAAAACAATAAAAGTACACATATTTAGTATCGCCGCATCCGTAACGACCCAACCTATAAAACTTTCCCACTAGTTAACCCCTTCAGTGAACACCGTAAAAAGAAAAAAAAACGAGGCAGAAAACAACGCTTTATTATCATACCGCCGAACAAAAAGTGGAATAACTCGCGATCAAAAAGACACATATAAATAATCATGATACCGCTGAAAACGTCATCTTGTCCCGCAAAAAACGAGCTGCAATACAGCGTCATCAAAGAAAAAATAAAAAAGTTATAGTTTTCAGAATAAAGCGATGCCAAAATAATTATTTTTTCTATAAAATAGTTTTTATCGTATAAAAGCGCCAAAACATAAAAAAATGATATAAATGAGGTATCGCTGTAATCGTACTGACCCGAAGAATAAAACTGCTTTATCAATTTTACCAAACGTGGAACGGTATAAACACGCCCCCCCAAAAGAAATTCATGAATATCTGGTTTTTGGTCATTCTGCCTCACAAAAATCGGAATAAAAAGCGATCAAAAAATGTCACGTGCCCGAAAATGTTACCAATAAAAACGATAACTCGTCCCGCAAAAAAACAAGACCTCACATGACTCTGTGGACCAAAATATGGAAAAATTATTGTTCTCAAAATGTGGAGACGCAAAAACTTTTTTGCTTTAAAAAGCGTCTTTCAGTGTGTGACAGCTGCCAATCATAAAAATCCGCTATAAAAAATGCTATAAAAGTAAATCAAACCCCCCCTTCTTCACCCCCTTAGTTAGGGAAAAATAATAAAATTAAAAAAATATATTTATTTCCATTTTCCCATTAGGGTTAGGGTTAGGGCTAGGGCTAGGGTTAGGGCTAGGGCTAGGGTTGGGGCTAGGGTTGGAGCTAAAGTTAGGGTTAGGGTTGGGGCTAAAGTTAGGGTTAGGGCTAAAGTTAGGGTTAGGGTTAAAGTTAGGGTTAGGGTTGGGGCTAAAGTTAGGGTTGGGGCTAAAGTTAGGGTTAGGGTTTGGATTACATTTACGTTTGGATTAGGGTTGGGATTAGAGTTAGGGGTGTGTCAGGGTAAGGGGTGTGGTTAGGGTTACCGTTTGGATTAGGGTAAGGGGTGTGTTTGGATTAGGGTTTCAGTAAGAATTGGGGGTTTCCACTGTTTAGGCACATCAGGGGCTCTCCAAACGCGACATGGCGTCTGACCTCAATTCCAGCCAATTATGCGTTGAAAAAGTAAAACAGTGCTCCTTCCCTTCCGTGCTCTCCCGTGCGCCCAAACAGGGGTTTACCCCAACATATGGGTTATCAGCGTACTTGGGACAAATTGGACAACAACTTTTGGGGTCCAGGTTCTCTTGTTACCCTTGGGAAAATAAAAATTTGGGGGGCTAAAAATCATTTTTGTGGGAAAAAAAGATTTTTTATTTTCACGGCTCTGCATTGTAAACTGTAGTGAAACACTTGGGGGTTCAAAGTTCTCACAACACATCTAGATAAGTTCCTTGGGAGGTCTAGTTTCCAATATGGGGTCACTTGTGGGGGGTTTCTACTGTTTGAGTACATCAGGGGCTCTGCAAATGCAACGTGATGCCTGCAGACCAATCCATCTAAGTCTGCATTTCAAACGGCGCTCCTTCCCTTCCGAGCTCTGTCATGCGCCCAAACAGTGGTTTACCCCCACATATGGGGTATCAGCGTACTCAGGACAAATTGCACAACAAGGTTTGGGGTCCATTTTCTCCTGTTACCCTTGGTAAAATAAAACAAATTGGAGCTGAAATAAATTTTGTGTGAAAAAATTTAAATGTTCATTTTCACACTTGGGTATTTTCTATCATATAGACCCCTCAAAATGACTTCAAATGAGATGTGGTCCCTAAAAAAAACAGTGTTGTAAAAATGAGAAATTGTTGTTCAACTTTTAACCCTTATAACTCCCTAACAAAAAAAATTTGTTTCCAAAATCGTGCTGATGTAAAGTAGACATGTGGGAAATGTTACTTATTAAGTATTTTGTGTGACATATCTCTGTCATTTAAGGGCATAAAAATTCAAAGTTGGAAAATTGCAAAATTTTCAAAATTTTCGTCAAATTTCCATTTTTTTCACAAATAATCGCAAGTTATATCGAAGAAATTTTACCAATATCATGAAGTACAATATGTCACGAGAAAACCGTGTCAGAATCGCCAAGATCCGTTGAAGCGTTCCAGAGTTATAACCTCATAAAGGGACAGTGGTCAGAATTGTAAAAATCGGCCCTGTCATTAACGTGCAAACCACCCTCGGGCTTAAGGGGTTAAGAAAAAAAATATATATATATTTTTTTTATTAAACTATGTATAAACACACACCTACACTAACTATCCCGCCACCCCTGATCCAGCTCTGTCCACAAAGTTCAGGAATTATCCGAGGTAGGATCAGTTTTTCCCCAGGCGGGGCCTGGGCCAGGCCAGATCAGTCTCTTATCACCGCCGTTGAACCCCCCATCCCCCACCCAACCTAACTAAGACCCTCTATTATACACACTATATACAATATATACAATACACTATATACAATATATACATAAACCAACTTCACAGAACACAACCTACATACTCACCACCCAATGCTCAAGTTCGATGCCTGCAAACATTCTATTCAGGGAACAGAAATACAAAACAAAAATCTACGGTGTAAAGATATCAGCCCACCACCAGGATATAGGAGCGCTAAGGGACTAAGGCACCCCGAAGGAGAAACCCCTCCAGAGATAGGCCGCCCTCCGGGCACCCAGTCCTCAGCACTCCAGAGAACGCACCTTCACCAGGGCACCTAGGATGCTGCTACAAACTTCATCTACACTGAGGATTTACTCTGCATCGAAACTAAAACTCGTGCGTTCCACGTGAAGTACCTGACCACTGCGCTGACTAAGAATAAAGTGGCTCGGTCCCTTCTCCCGAGGTCTCTGAATGCTCCATAGGCCCACTCGGCATAGGACAGAGTGGCCAGCCGCGGCCAACCAATGGAAGCACCCACCCTGTTGTACACCTCTGTATTAAAGGGACAATGAAGCAGGAAGTGCTCCATGCTTTGCAGCAGTAAGTGACCTTCCGCTTGACTAGGTTCAGTCTATTCCCCCATAACATCTGGAAGAACAGACTGTAGACCCCTGTCCAGAGAGGCTCTGGCAAGACACAGACGCTGCCCAGGTTAATTAGCAAGGGGAGCAGGAAAGCTTTGCACAAGTCAACCCTTTTCCTCAGGGTCAAAGACCAACCCTTCCATTGGTCCACTCTTTGGGCGACACTTTTGATTCTGCCTTCCCAGTTTTTCGTGGGGTAATCACCCTGGCCAAATTCGATGCCAAAGGTCTTTGGCATGTTCTTGGGGTTCGGGCAGGGTGTCCAGAAGATCAAACGTGGGATCCCCGCCTCCGGACCTGGCGATTTTTTTTGGACCTGAGCCCAATCGATCACCAGTCTCACTTCCTCTTCTTTGATCGCTTCTCCCAAACCGCCCAGCGAGAGGTCAGCCCCTGGCTCAGGAACAGCTTCAGCCAGGAAAGCCGACATCCTGTGATGATCCAGTTCCTTCCTTCCTTCCTTCCCAAGAGGTGCGAGTAGTATGAACTGACGACCTCCAAGATCCCTGATCTGGACCTTCTCAGGGATCCCGTACTGTCTATCAGCCCAGTCACTATCTTACTATTCCCTGACATCTTGCAGTTTCTGTAAGGGTCGGGCGAGTAGTACTTCCCGTAGTCCCTCTCGAAACCCAAAGATGCGTGCCTATCGTACTGACATCTCTTCAGCAAGGATTTCACACCAGAGATCTCTTCACGGCTACCACCAGTCGAGACAAGATGCTCGAGTTTCCTCCTTAGGCTCTGATACAGGCGATCCATGTTCAGGATTCTGAGGTTCGAGAGTTGCTGGAAGAATCTCATCACCCGATGTTTGAACATCTCCCATCACTCTGACTTAGTGTTACTTAGGCCCAGAAGCGGTACCTGGCTCTGAAGAAATTCCTCAAAGGACCGTCTTACAGCTTCTTTCTCAAGGAGTGACGAATTCAGCTTCCAATAACCTCTTCCCATCTGAGGAGTCCCTGTAACGCTCAGAGAAAACATAATCAAACAGGGATCGGAGAACTTCACCTCCACAACCGACAACGGCGATGAGACGGCCTCCTCCTTCAAATAAAACCTGTCTAACCTAGACCTGGACGGACTACCTCTAAAAAAGGTGAATCCTGTGTGGCCTGTGTTGTGCCAGATGTGGACATCCACCAGGCGTGCCTCGCTTACTATCCTATTTAGCGCAACGCAATCGTAAGCCAGCAAGTCTACGGAACCTCCTCTATCACAGGGTCTCATGACGTTGTTGAAATCCCCTCCAAAGACCACCTGCCAACTCGAAAATAAGAAAGGTTTGATCTGTTCTAGGACCCATCCTCTTCTCCATCTACACCTTTGGCCTGGGACAGCTCATAGAATCCCACGGTATGCAGTATCATCTCTACGCCGATGATACGCAGATCTACCTATCCGGACCTGACCTCACCTCCGTACTTACCAAAATCCTGCACTGTCTCTCAGCTATCTCGGCATTCTTTTCTGCTCACTTTCTAAAACTGAATATGGACAAAAACAGAATTCATCATATTTCCCCCATCTCACTCTACCCCTCCACCAGACCTATCCATCAATGTCAATGGCTGCTCACTTTCCCCAGTCCCGCATGCTTGGTGCATCAGGGTGATCCTTGACTCTGCCCTCTCTTTCAAGCCACATATCCAACCCCTTGCCTCCTCCTGCCGCCTCAAACTCAAACATATTTCCTGGATCCACGCATTCCTTGACCACGACACCACAAAAACACTAGTGCACATATAGCGCCCCCACTGCCGCAGGGCCGAGGGGTACCCGGTACCGGGCCTCTGAGTCTCTGCTCTGGGGTTGTCACGGTGGCTAGACCCGGTCCGTGACCCTGCTGAGGGGCGCCCAATGAAAGGTGTGGGTGGTGATGCTGTTGTGGTGTGGTGTCGGTCGCAGCAAATAACAAGGACACCAGGTTGCAGTCTTTTTACCTCTTTACTGAAGGCTTCAGGATCCTCGGTCCGGAATACGGTTAACCGGGCTGTGGGAGTCCGGCCGGTCCAATGGCACCTCCAGAGTTCCCTTTGCAGGTGGAAATCTGTGCCTACCTTCTAGCGCTTGTGTGTTGTGGTCCTCTCCTGCTGTGCTTACGGGATAGTCCCCACAACTGTTGTGTCTGTTTCTGAAGTTCCCTCACAACTCGATTATGATGTTCTTCTTCGTCCCCCAGATGATATGGATAGAACGCACCCGTATGACTGGTAGGCTCGGAGCTCTTCCTGGACCCTAGTATCGCCCCTCTCCTGTTGTTGCCCCCTATGTCTTCTTAGGTGATTTGGGTGAGACAGCCCGCCTATAACTGACTGTCCTGCTGTAGGTTTGAAGTTAGGCCTGGAGCTCTATACTTCCTCGGCGTTCCGGCCACCGGCTGCGCGCCTCAGTAGGATGTTGCCTCGTCTTACAGCACGACTCCTACTGGTGTTTCTCCTTGTTGCGTTGATCTCGTTTCTCACGCAGCACAATAAACCTCGCTTCTTGTCCTTTCTTAGGGTACTGCCGCGATCAGGTGCAGGCGCGGTCCCGTAACGTTCTCTCAGTTCGCTAGGCCTCTGTCAGGATCCCACCCCTGACAGGGACCCCCCTGAATCTTCCCCTGCAACTCCCTCTGCCACAGGATGTTGCCTGGTTCCAACCCAGTCAGCTTCTTTCTAACTTTCTATCCAACCCCCAGTTTTACCAGATTGTGAGGAGTGGCCTAATACATAGCACCCTTAGCTCCCCCTGGAGGCCAGACTGTGAAGTGTATTGGTGTCTGTGATAGCTGGTCAGGTGAACTCCTTCAGTGCCATCAGACGTACCATAGCCCCCCTTAGCGGCGGAGCATCGGTACTGCAACGACCAGGACTCTGGGGCGCTGCACTCCCCCCGGTTAAATTCAGTACTCCTGGACTGGGAAGAAAACAACAATACATGTCAGCAAAAAGACATACAATTTTGAAATACAGTAACAATAAGCAAATTTGAACAGAGCTTCCCTTTATGGGAGGTGAGGACACTTGAACGTTACAACATGGTTAAATACTTTAAATAACATACTATAAATAACTTTTTCTTACCCAACCGGGTATTCTACTAAGTGCAAATTTTTGAACATTAATTTAACGTTGCCTTTAAGGACGTACACGCTGAATCCACTAAAGACCTTCTTATAAAACACTATAAGGCTAATCAACTTTTCTTCATTTTCCATCTTTACATCTGCAGGACCGCCTGTCTATCTGCCCCAGGCCTACTGCCTCTCGTTCTGTTGCAGGACTGCCCCTTTCCGCCCAGGCCTTCTGCCTTTCTGCTACTATACACAGTATAGAACGTATCATCCATCTCTTAGTTCAAGATCACTGAGCCATCTCAGTATGGCTCCTAGGAGGACCTACGCTCTAACCCCGTACGGGTTCACTTCCTGTCCTCATTCTCTAACACATTATTAAACATTCCTTACAATTAACTAGCTAGCTACATATAACTGTTACATGTCAGCATTATTACTTCTTCTTTTAAAGCATCATCACTCTCTAAGTGCTATCGATGAACGTCCCCTTTAAGAAGGGACCAAGTCTTTATGAGGTAGTGCAACTTCTCAAGCTGCAAGTCCGTTTGCAGTAAGGACTCCGGTGCTGTTTCCAGGAACAGATCCTTCGCAAAGAGTCCTTTCTTTTGTAAAACCAGTAGAGGGCACCCTTAAGAAGGTGCAAACTATTTACAATGAGTTTGTAATCATGCAGTGTTCATGATCCAGCAGTTCTTTCAACAATGATAAAACAGGAAACAAAAGCAAAAGAAGGGATCCCGGGTAAACAAAGGGATCCCTTTAAGAGTTAACCCTAGTTGGGTTGTAGCAGCAAAGAAACACATAAAAGGACGAACAGTTAACTATTTACATCCCTGTCGAGCATTAGGGCTTCATAGTATGTTGCAAGACATCAGCTGATGGTGGACCTCTCCTGACCGTGCAGGCTTCGGCCCCTGGTCCCCGGCTGATGTGGTATCAGTGTCAATGGTTGGTCTCTCGGGTGCACTCAGGTCACCCGGTGTCTGGATTCGGAGGCTAACCCTTGCTGCAAGCTCAGTAGCCGCAACAAGGCGTACGGTGGCGATAGTAGCAAGATCTGTCAAGTCTGGTTCAATCATGGTCGAGGCAACAGGTGACACCCCCTCAGGCCCACATCGTTGGACGTTCCGAGCGTACCATCCTTGTGCACTCCAGTGGCGGGTGTAGGTCATCTGATCCCCCCTCTGCAATAGTGGGTCACCATATCGGTTGCGGAAAGGAGTCTTCACATCGTGACTAGTAACGAAGACGTCAGTCGGTAGTCCCGGTTCCTGTATGGAGCCCCAACCCCACTTTGGGTGAAAGGCCAGCACAGTTCCCCGCTTTACCACGTCTTTCCCGCCGCGCTGAGGCTTTTGGCGTCGTACCTTTGGCGCATCAATTTGTTCTGTCTCTTTTCGGTTTTTCCAATGTAAGATCAGGCATTGTTTATATTGTTCCCAAGTGAGCACAGCAAGGGTGAGGCCTTCCTCCCGAGCTCCATCCGGCCTGATCCAGGGTGTGTCCCACTGGAGGATCACCCCGTCTGAGCTCATGTCTATGGGTTCTCCCATCTTGGTCGGTAGTGGAGGTACCAGCTTCCCCATCGTGACGGGGGTGAGGATCACCCACTCCACCGAGAAGAAACGGTTATTGTTGGGGTGAGGAGCGGTCACGGGAGCGGTCGGGAGAGCAGGATCGGTCGGGGGAGCAGAATCGGCTGGGGGAGTAGGGGCGCCTTCCATACCTGCGCCTGATGTGATTCCACCGATGTCGATCCGTTCCGCTGACAAGGACACTGGAATCGGCTGCAGCCCGGACCGCGGCTCCTCCAAGGCAGCCTCCCAATGTGGCTCCGCTCTCCATGGCTCTGCATCTGCTGGCTCCGTGGTCGGGATAGGTAGGCTCGGCTCCTCCGCCGGCGGCTCCAAGGAGTTCAGGTCCTTCCGCTGCGGTGGATGCGGGTCCGCCTCTGGTGGGTGAGGGCAAGCCGGGATCACTTCGCCGTCGCTCGGGCACTTGCTGATCATCATCGCTGTCCGGCATTCGGCGGCAACGCATGCACCTAGCTCCGCCATTTCTCCAAGGTAGAGCTCCCTCTTCACCTCGTTCCCGCCGTTGCAAATCAGGGGGCGGTTCTCCTCTGCTGCTGGGCAGGTCGTCTTCTCGCAGCAGAAGTCTGAGGGGGTGGTCGCTGCTTTTGGTGCCGCTTTGGTAGTCTCCTCCCATGACGCGCCCTTCTGCTTCCCCTGCGCTGTAATGGCGGCAGTTCTTGGCGGGAACTTTTGGTGGCAAGTGGCAATACACAGTCTTTGCAATAAGTCACAGTTCAAGCACAATAAATCACAGTTCCAAATCACATGACCTGATTCTTCAGGCTTAAGTAGATCCTGTTCGTGACGCCAAGTTGTAGCGCCCCCACTGCCGCAGGGCCGAGGGGTACCCGGTACCGGGCCTCTGAGTCTCTGCTCTGGGGTTGTCACGGTGGCTAGATCCGGTCCGTGACCCTGCTGAGGGGCACCCAATGAAAGGTGTGGGTGGTGATGCTGTAGTGGTGCGGTGCAGGTTGCAGTAATTAACGAGGACACCAGGTTACAGTCTCTTTACCTCTTTACTGAAGGCTTCAGGATCCTCGGTCCGGAATACGGTTAACCGGGCTGTGGGAGTCCGGCCGGTCCGATGGCACCTCCAGAGTTCCCTTTGCAGGTGGAAATCTGTGCCTACCTTCTAGCGCTTGTGTGTTGTGGTCCTCCCCTGCTGTGCTTACGGGATAGTCCCCACAACTGTTGTGTCTGTTTCTGAAGTTCCCTCACAACTCGATTATGATGTTCTTCTTCGTCCCCCAGATGATATGGCTAGGACGCACCCGTATGACTGGTAGGCTCGGAGCTCTTCCTGGACCCTAGTGTCGCCCCTCTCTTGTTGTTGCCCCCTATGTCTTCTTAGGTGATTTGGGTGAGACAGCCCGCCTATAACTGACTGTCCTGCCGTAGGTTTGAAGTTATGCCTGGAGCTCTATACTTCCTCGGCGTTCCGGCCACCGGCTGCGCGCCTCAGGAGGATGTTGCCTCGTCTTACAGCACGACTCCTACTGGTGTTTCTCCTTGTTGCGTTGATCTCGTTTCTCACGCAGCACAATAAACCTCGCTTCTTGTCCTTTCTTAGGGTACCGCCGCGATCAGGTGCAGGCGCGGTCCCGTAACATTCTCTCAGTTCGCTAGGCCTCTGTCAGGATCCCACCCCTGACAGGGACCCCCCTGAATCTTCCCCTGCAACACCCTCTGCCACAGGATGTTGCCTGGTTCCAACCCAGTCAGCTTTCTGTCTAACTTCCTATCTAACCCCCAGTTTTACCAGATTGTGAGGAGTGGCCTAATACATAGCACCCTTAGCTCCCTCGGGAGGCCAGACTGTGAAGTGTATTGGTGTCTGTGATACCTGGTCAGGTGAACTCCTTCAGTGCCATCAGACGTACCATAGCCCCCCTTAGCGGCAGAGCATCGGTACTGCAATGACCAGGACTCTGGGGAGCTGCACACGCCCTTATCATCTCCCGACTTGACTACTACAACCTCCTACTCTCTGGCCTCCCCTCTAGCACTCTGGCACCACTCCAATCCATCCTACACTCTGCTGCCCGACTAATCTACCTGTCTCCCCGCTATTCCCCAGCCTCTCCCCTATGCAAGCTCTCCACTGGCTTCCTATCATCCAGAGACTCCAGTTCAAAACCCTTGCTATGACATACAAAGCCATCCACAACCAGTTTCCTGCATACATCTGTAACATGGTCTCCAGGTATTTACCTGCACGCAACCTCTGATCCTCTCAAGATCTCCTTCTGTATTTCCCTCTCATCTCTTCTTCCCACAACCGCATCCAAGACTTCTCCCGTGCTTCCCCCATACTCTGGAACTCTCTACCCCAACACATCAGACTCTCACCTACCATAGAAACCTTGAAAAAAGAACCTGAAGACTCACCTCTTCCGACAAGCCTGCAGTGATCCTCAAACTACTGAACCACCGCACAACCAGCTCTACCCTCTCCTAGTGTATCCTCACCCATCCCCTGCAGACTGCGAGCCCTCGCGGGCAGGGTCCTCCCTCCTCTTTACCGGTTAGTGCCTTGTTTTTTGCCCATATTTAATGTATTTGTCTATATTTGCCCCCTTTTCCCATGTAAAGCGCCATGGAATAATGGCACTATAAAAATGTGTAATAATAATAATCTTCATGAAGAGACACTTGCGGTCCCACTTGGACTGGGGACCGTAGATGTTAATGAGCCGAAGCTCCTGTCCCCCATGGAGACATCTAGGATCAAGCAACTCCCCATTTCTTATTCGATTAATCGTCTGCATTCAACCGCTGCGGTCTTAAAAAGGACCGCCACCCTGCTATACGGCTCAGCCACAAGAGACCACTAGGAGGGCCCGTGCCTCCACTCCCGCCTTGCTATATGCATGGTTGATAGGTCAGTCATCCTGGTCTGCTGCAAAAACAAGATGTTGGCATCAAGTTGGCCGAGAAAATGAAACGCCGTGTACCTTGCTGCTTCTGACTTTATGCTGGCAAGATTAATGGTTGCCAGCGTCAACAGGGTGAGTGCCGCTGAGTCGCCCGCCAGGGCCATGGGGTACCCGGTGCCGGGTCCGGTATTCAAAGGGGGATGTCATGGTGGTGACCCAGTCCGTGGCCCTTGGCTCCCATGTTAAAGGGGTATTGATTACCGTTTGTGTTCGTGACGCTACCTGTGGTATTCAGTCAGAAGGGACCGACGCTGCTTTAAGGGTTCCTCTGGGGTGATGTTTTGGCAGCCAGATGTTATAACTTCCCACAGGTGAAGTATAACCCCAGGGCTCCCAGTGTGTAGATGGAAGATGGTGAATAGTGCAGTTTAGAATGAGGACACAGGTTTGCAGTCTCTTTACCTGGTTTACTGAACACTTCAGCCAGCCACAGTCCAGGGCACCAGATCACAGGGCAGGCAGGGTCCAGCCAGCTTGGAAGCAAATTTAGAGTCCCCTTTACCAGGTGGAGTTAAAAGCCTTCCTTATAGCGCGGTGGTGTTGTAGTCCCTTACTGCCTATGGCTTCTGATAAGGTCCTCACAGTTCTCTCTGTCCTTCATATAGGTGGGACATAAATCTGTATGGTAGGTGACTCGAGCCTTTTTACAGGGTCTCTATCATGACCCAGGCTCTATGTGTAACTGTGCCTCCTGGGTGTTAGGGCGGACAGGTTACTTATAATAATCCAGCTGTCCTGCTGGTTTCTGCTGTAAGTCTTAGAGTCCCTCACAACCTCGGTCTTCCGGCTACCGGTATCTGCGCTAGCCAGGGAGGTAGCTAATTCACTGCTCTGCTCCACTGGTGTTCCTTCTCCTGTGCTTCGCTCTCCCACATGCTCACTACAATCTGTTCGGCTGTTGGCATTATCTCTGTCCAGGAGCTGCAGCACTTTCTCGTGGCTGCACGGCTCCTCATACGTTCTTCCTGCCTCAGACTGCTCCAGTCGGCTCTCTGGCACTATCTGACTAACTTTCCCTCCAAACCACAATATATTTCTATATGTAGGGGAGTCACCTAGAAATTAGGATCAAAAGCTCCCCCTTGTGGCCTGGAGTGTGTACATGTTGCATGTTTGTGTTACCTGGTGATAGTTATCCTTCATCGCTTCCAAGCGTGACATCACTCTCCCCGTGAGGAAAGCAATGCCACTGTGACAACCAGGACCATGGGGCGTCACACCGCCATCATGATTGATTGAATTAGATAGCTTTTTTCTTTTCACCCCAACAGTTTCACCCTCTTCCTCTGACAATGATGAGTTTTTAGTGCGCTTAAGGCAAACAGACTAATCCATTCTCTCCTTACATACACTCTGGCCCTTGTCTGGTGGTCCTGAGGTAGTCCCCCCCCAGAGGGCCCTTTAGTTGCCCCCTGAGAAGAAGACCCAGCGACCTCCTGAGCCCCAACAACCATGTCCGCAACTTCTGGCTCCGGGTCCTCGTTGTTCCCCTCTGGAGGGGAGTCCTGAAGGGCCCGAAACCGGTTAGAGAGATCCACCAGAGGTGGGGCGGCTGGACCTTCCAATGGCACCTGGATCAGGGTCACAGAGTCTGAGGGGTCGCACTCCAAGGAGGAGGCTCGAGGCCCGGACCCCCTCTTATCCTTAGTTGTTTTCCTGTTACCCTTTTTCTTTTCCTGTGACCACTCCCCCTCTCCCTCATCCAGACTGTCACCGGATGAAGGTTCCTGGGCAGACATGGCGTCCTTTTGCTCCTCCCTTTCAAGTCTCTTGGCTTCCTCCCTAGCAACCAGGCAACCCCCACATGTACTCAGGCTGGCTAGCAGCCGTAAATCATCCAGCTGTGGCAAGGAAAACTAAATCACCAAGCAGTCATAAAGGAGGTGGTCATTAGGTCCGGGGTTTGTTGCAGCTGCCCGAGGGCATCCTTTCTGGTGTTGGCAGGTCCCAGCGGCCCTTCACTGCTGTCCGCCATCGCTTCTCCCACGTAGCGTACAGCCATGCTGCGGCCACACTTTCAAGCATCTTTCTCCTTCTCTCTCTCTCTTCACTTCGTGGGCGGTCTCTGCTCCACTTTCCCGCCGGACATCTCCTGGGGCAGATTCGTCCTGGTGAAGGACATGTGCTGGTGGCATTCAAGTCACTGTAGTGGATGGATCCAGCTTTGCCGCTGGTTCTTGAAATCCACCCATGGCAACACATCTTCTCCCTTCTTTATCCGCCTCGTGGTGCAATAATGGCGGCCAGTAAACAATCTCATACAGTCCATTACAGTCCATGGCGCACAGGAACCAATTCAGTGGGTCAGTCCATCCTGCTCGTGATGCCAAAGTTGAGTCGCCCGCCAGGGCAGTGGGGATACTCGGTACCAGATCTGGTTGCAATTAAAGGGGTGGTCAAGGTGTCAGCAACCCAGTCTGTGGCCCTGGGCACTCAAGTAAAAGGGAAAGGTCTTTAAAGGGTTTAAAGGGAACCTGTCACCACGTTTTTGGAAGATGGGATAAAAATAGCGTTAAATAGGGGCAGAGGTGGGCATTACATTAGTGTGTTTGTTATTTAAAAGAGCGCGCTGTTCGTTTTCATTGGTGATCGGTGGGCGCGGCCATCTTCCTTTGGCCGCGCGTGCGCAGAAGCCGATCACCAATGAAAACGAACAGCGCGCTCTTTTAAATCCCATGGCAGAGGATTCAGGACTTTGGGCATGCGCACACCACTACGCCACCAATGGAAAACTACGCAAAATCTGGGGGAAGACAAGACGCCCTTTTGACCAGACCAGCCTGATTGACAGGCGAAAACGGAGACTTTGCAAAGGTATTTCGGCAACTTAGGTGGGTAATAAACGCATAACAAACACACTAATGTAATGCCCACCTCTGCCCCTATTTAACGCTATTTTTATCCCATCTTCCAAAAACGTGGTGACAGGTTCCCTTTAATAAAGTTTGTATTTGTGATGCCACCTGTGGTCCTCAGTCAGAGGGGACCGACGCTGCTTAAAGGGGTCCTCTGGGGTGATGTTACTGCAGCAAGATGGTGACACTTCCCACAGGTGAAGTGGGGTCCCCAGGGCTCCGAAGGTGTATGGCAAGGATGGTGTGGTGGATGCCGGCAAATAAATGGAGAACGCAAGGTGGTAACATCTTTACCTGGTTTACTTGGTTGTAAGCAGCCACAGTCCAGGGTACCGGCAACAGGTGGTGTGGTCCGGCCGGCCTAGAGGCAATGGGGGATCCTTCTCCCAGGTGAGGTCCGTAAGCTTTCCTACTCGTGTTCGTATGTGAGATCCTTGCTGCCTGTGGCTTCCTTACAAAGTCCTCTCTCTCCTGTCCTGGGACAGATAACCGTATGGTGGGCAGTGCGAGCCTTTTTATAGGGTCTCTATCACAACCCGTGCTCTTCGTGTACAGCTGCACCTTCAGGTGTGGGTGTGGACAAGTTACATAAAGTCCTTTGTCCTCCGGTTCTGCTGTGCGACCTAGAGTACAACACAGCCTCGGGCTTCCGGTGCCCGGTTTCTGCGCTTCAGCTCAGAGGGTGCTTGGTCAGTTTCCCTCTAAGCTCCTTTCCTCTCCTGTGCTTCTTTCTTCAGATGCTCACTACATTCCAACCCTTCAGGTTATCTTCCCTTCCTGGAGCTGCAGTTCCCACATGGCTGCACGGCTCCACTGTCTGCTCTGTTGTGAATTCTGTTCTCGGGCTCCCTCCTGTGGTCATGAGTGGTACTGTGTGAGTTTGTTCTTGGGCTCCCTCTGGTGGCCTTTAGCGATATGGCTGGTCTTGGCTGGGCTCAGCTGTTTCATCTCCTGCTAGGCTGGGCCTATTTAACTCACCTGGACCTTTACTTGTCGCCTGCTGTCGGTGTATTCAGTCCTGATCCTGTGCTCTCCTGAATATTCCTTGTGACCAGTCTCCTGCTATGAGAAGCTAAGTTTGCTTGTTCAGTTTCTCATTATTTCCTTGAAAACGTTTCTCATTATATAATGAGTTCAGCCCAGCTTGCTTTTATGTGATTTTTTGCTTGCTGGTTAGTTCTGGGGTGCAGAGTGCGCCCCTCACATCGTGAGTCGGTGTGGGGGTTCTTGTATTCTCTGCGTGGTTTACTTTTGATAGGTGTCTGTGCGGTCAGTACAAAAACTATCTATTATCTGCCTATCTAGTATTAGCGGGCCTCATTTGCTAAACCTGTTTCATCTCTACGTTTGTGTTTTCCCCTTAACTCACCGTTATTATTTGTGGGGGGCTATCTAAAACTTTGGGGGATATTTCTCTGAGGCAAGTGAGGTCTTTGCTTTCTCTCTAGGGGTAGTCAGTTTCTCAGGCTGTGACGAGGCGTCTAGGTTTTCAGGTAATGTTCCACAGCTGCCTTTAGTGTGTTTGGATAGGATCAGGATTGCGGTCAGTATAGCTTCCACATCCCCAGAACTTGTCCTATATATTCAGGGTATATGTGTGAGGTCAGTTTGAGATCCTACCACCAGGATCATAACACTGCTCTCACTCCTCTCTCCTCCATTGACTCTCAACAACTGTCTGCATTGGTCTCCCTTGACCAACTGTCCTCCTTGGTCTCTCTGGACCAACTCACTAACTCCTCCTCCAGAACAGAATACTTAAAGCTCCCCTGAATCTGGGTTCAGAGCTCCCCCTTCTGGCCTGGATTCAGAATGTGTTGCATGTAGGTACGTTACTTGGTAAAGGGAATCCTGCTTGCCTCCAAGCATGATATTACCCTCCCCGAAGGGAAGGCAACATCACTGTAACAACCGGTTACCTGGGGTGGTACACTGGATCCTCACTGATACTTTTCTCTCCTATTCTGGATGGAGGTGATACATTTATTTATGAGAGGACCCCTTTAAGCTTCATGTTCACTGTCTGCAGACAGAGATTTTGAAATTTTCAATCTATTTTCAAACAAGATCTACAAATCCAGAAAAGAAGAGATGGCGGTCATGTGCGACACCTGGCTGACCACTTTGACTATAATTTGGTGCCATCTCCTTTCCTTTGTCGTGTCCTTGATATCACTAGTCACAATAATGTGGCCGCTGCAGGAGGTTGTGAGCAGCAGCAATTATCATGAATGAGGATATGGCAGTGATGGCGGATATATATAGTCTCCGGCCAGGTGATTATGTCTAGGTCCGTTTCGCCATCTTGTGGTGAATGCCCTATACTGCACTATATTGGGGCACAAACATCAACAGTGGGCTCACACCACTGACACTTTAGGGCACCAATCACCAGCAAACCACCAATTACTCAAAAAATGTGACATATAACACAGATCAGACAAATACAAAATTCATGTAAAAAGACATAAAATCTCCCACAACATAGATAATGATGAAAACATAACAAAATACAAATATAGTACAGCAGTAATATAATGTTTATCTTCCGTCAAACCAATCAGGCACCAGCATTAGCGTATCCATGGTTACAAAGCACCAATGCCATAACTCCTATTACGATCCTCTTATCCAATCCGGATCCTTCATGGGGTTGGCGCCGAAAGGAAAAGGCAGCCTATCCAACTTCCATACTCATCAGGAGATAACCTGTACAATAAATCAGGCAACCGCTTACATAGTGCGTCCATACCTGCGTCATATCCCTGCGTCATGTACCCAACGAACCACAGGGTCGCAGAATGCCCAGAAGCCTCCTGGTGAGCGTAGCTGCGCGTCACGGCACCAGAACGCCCACACCACATGACCGTAGGATAAGCACATCCCAGCGATGACGCGTCAAACACAAACCCAGAGCGGAAACGCCCACAGGCGTGCGCAGGCGCACCATCACCGGGACCAGCCGCGTCACATGACGCGATACAAGCCAGCCCAGTGATGGCGTAGCCGTCACACCCCCGCAGCGTCACCGCACATTAGGAGCGTAGGAGCGCCACCACCGAGTCACCCAAACCTCCAAGCCGTGATATAGGCGTATCAGGCGCCCGCATGCAAGCGCACAAACCACTATCGGACCTGCGAAGCCACGACCCCAGTAGGTTGCTAAGGTGACCTGAAAAACACTAAAAAACAATAATATGAATCTTACCCATTCATCCAGGGATCAAAAAGGCCCCTGTAGCTAGCAATGGTAAATCCAGGATAATATTCAAAACAAAAAAATATAGTGAGGCAGTCTGGAGTCAAAAAAAAGGGGGGGGGGGGCATAAAAGCCACCATACCATCTAAATCTTGATAATGCGATATTTTCCAAGAATCTCCAAACCCTGCCATCATCCATCATCAATGTCAGGGAACGTGATAACATTTATGCTAAAATAAAACACACATTAAAAACAAGATACTGATGAGAATGCTATAACGAAGGGGGGAATAGAATTATCTGGGGATACATACCTGCAGGTTAAAGTCCAAATTTAGACCCCTGGGTTGTAATGTCCCCAATGTATAAATCCATCTCATTTCCTTCTTTCTGAGTAATAATAATCTATCACCTCCCCTTCTTAAAACCGGAACACTATCAATAACCCTAAAGCGAAGTTGATTAACCGAGTGTTTATTATCCATAAAGTGCTTCGGGATTGGTAAGTCAGTAAGCCCTGTCCGAATAGTGCTTTTATGCTTACTGATTCGAGCCCGTACCTCCATTGTGGTCTCCCCCACATATACCAACCCACACGGGCACATAATCATGTAAACAACAAAGCTCGAGGAACAAGTATATCGTTCTTTCAAAAAGATTTTTTTACCCGTGTGAGGGTGATAAAAAAACTCCCCTTTGAGCATGTTATTGCAACTAGCACAACCCAGGCTTGGAAAATTTCCATACCTGGGTGCGCTCAAGGTTGTCTGGATTGAATTTTTAGATGTCCCAATATCTGATCTAACAAGACTATCACCCAAATTACATCCCCTTCTGTATGACATCATCGGATAATTTTTAAACGCTGGTATCGATGGTAATCCACGTTGTAGACCCAACCAATGTTTTTTTTAAATCCTGTTTATTTGATTGCTGGCTGGGTTATAAGTCAACACAAATGGGATGCGCTCACAAGAGCGCTTAAGAGAACTTGACTTACGAATTGATTCCCGTGACATGTTACGGGCTTTCTGGCTAAACCTACCCAATTCTTTCTTCGGATAACCCCTGTTCACAAATTTAAGGCACATCTCATCAAGCCTCCGGTCAACCACAGTGTCATCTGACACTATCCTTCGCACCCCAAGGAGTTGACTCCATGGCAAGGAGTTAACCATTCTCCGTGGGTGGTTGCTATCAAATAGCAACAGGCCATTCCTATCAGTTTCTTTTACAAAGATATCTGTCCTTAATTTATCACCCTCCTTGTACACAAGGGTATCCAAAAATTGAAGACGGGTAGTAGAGTATGTCAAAGTAAATTTTAATTCCACATACACCCCATTCAGATATTGATGAAACATATCTAATTCTGTCAGAGTACCATCCCAAATCAAAAAGATATCATCAATGTAGGCTCCGACGAGCCCGTAACATGTCACAGGAATCAATTCGTAAGTCAAGTTCTCTTAAGCGCTCTTGTGAGCGCATCCCATTTGTGTCAACTTATGAAATTTTCCAAGCCTGGGTTGTGCTAGTTGCAATAACATGCTCAAAGGGGAGTTTTTTTATCACCCTCACACGGGTAAAAAAATCTTTTTGAAAGAACGATATACTTGTTCCTCGAGCTTTGTTGTTTACATGATTATGTGCCCGTGTGGGTTGGTATATGTGGGGGAGACCACAATGGAGGTACGGGCTCGAATCAGTAAGCATAAAAGCACTATTCGGACAGGGCTTACTGACTTACCAATCCCGAAGCACTTTATGGATAATAAACACTCGGTTAATCAACTTCGCTTTAGGGTTATTGATAGTGTTCCGGTTTTAAGAAGGGGAGGTGATAGATTATTATTACTCAGAAAGAAGGAAATGAGATGGATTTATACATTGGGGACATTACAACCCAGGGGTCTAAATTTGGACTTTAACCTGCAGGTATGTATCCCCAGATAATTCTATTCCCCCCTTCGTTATAGCATTCTCATCAGTATCTTGTTTTTAATGTGTGTTTTATTTTAGCATAAATGTTATCACGTTCCCTGACATTGATGATGGATGATGGCAGGGTTTGGAGATTCTTGGAAAATATCGCATTATCAAGATTTAGATGGTATGGTGGCTTTTATGCCCCCCCTTTTTTTTGACTCCAGACTGCCTCACTATATTTTTTTGTTTTGAATATTATCCTGGATTTACCATTGCTAGCTACAGGGGCCTTTTTGATCCCTGGATGAATGGGTAAGATTCATATTATTGTTTTTTAGTGTTTTTCAGGTCACCTTAGCAACCTACTGGGGTCGTGGCTTCGCAGGTCCGATAGTGGTTTGTGCGCTTGCGTGCGGGCGCCTGATACGTCTATATCACGGCTTGGAGGTTTGGGTGACTCGGTGGTGGCGCTCCTACGCTCCTAATGTGCGGTGACGCTGCGGGGGTGTGACGGCTACGCCATCACTGGGCTGGCTTGTATCGCGTCATGTGATGCGGCTGGTCCCGGTGATGGTGCGCCTGCGCACGCCTGTGGGCGTTTCCGCTCTGGGTTTGTGTTTGACGCGTCATCGCTGGGATGTGCTTATCCTACGGTCATGTGGTGTGGGCGTTCTGGTGCCGTGACGCGCAGCTACGCTCACCAGGAGGCTTCTGGGCATTCTGCGACCCTGTGGTTCGTTGGGTACATGACGCAGGGATATGACGCAGGTATGGACGCACTATGTAAGCGGTTGCCCGATTTGTTGTACAGGTTATCTCCTGATGAGTATGGAAGTTGGATAGGCTGCCTTTTCCTTTCGGCGCCAACCCCATGAAGGATCCGGCTTGGATAAGAGGATCGTAATAGGAGTTATGGCATTGGTGCTTTGTAACCATGGATACACTAATGCTGGTGCCTGATTGGTTTGACGGAAGATAAACATTATATTACTGCTGTACTATATTTGTATTTTGTTATGTTTTCATCATTATCTATGTTGTGGGAGATTTTATGTCTTTTTACATGAATTTTGTATTTGTCTGATCTGCGTTAAATGTCACATTTTTGAGTAATTGGTGACTGGCTGGTGATTGGTGCCCTGCGTGGTATCCACACCATTTAAGCCGGCATTTTGTACTGTGGTTTATGCTTGAAAAAGACCAGGGTTCTGGTCGAAACGTCGCTGTTTCATGGCACAATAAAACCTTTTTGATACTACAACACCCGGCTGGAACGCTGTTCATCCTCTCTTGGACTATTTGGAATATCCAGGTTGGTTCCCTGGACAAGGAACGAGCGCCCCCCTGAGCGAGTGCTGTCAGCCCCATCTTTTTACCACTGACAATTTATGAAGTTGGCTGGCAATTTGCTCAGCAGCTCTTCCTTTCCTCCACCACAGTCTTTGTGCCTTTCTGTGCCGTACAGCAGTCACCTCTCTTGTTAGCAATGATCTTTTCTTCAAACTCAGTTCCAGCCTCAATCCATCTCTCTGCGGTGGCACTACCGCTGACACTTAGGCATTGGCCTCAGGACTCTTTTCATGTGGCTTCTCCTCACCCTAATCTCCATCACTCTCCACTTACAGTAGCAGGTAGCCGGCTGTCCTTCCCTTGGGACAGAGGATTTTGGCAGCCAGCTGAGGTTGATGCATCTTACGTTCTGCTGTGTGGTTCTCTCTAGGAAGCGCTGCTCACCCCCACTGCTAGCTAGCTCTGACGCAGTCACTCCGCGTGGGCTGCACAGCTTCTCTTCTCTGCCTGTCTGCTCTTTTTGCATGTGACTGATGTCTGCTAGCAGGAAACATGAACTTTTCATGGAAGCAGCCATGTTTCTACGGTCTGAGCCCTGCTGTCCCATGCCCCAGTCATGTCACCAGGGACGCGGTGTATCAACTCTGTAATGGACACAGCACACCGTGCATTTAACAAGCTCCTCCTCACAACTCACCGCTGCTTCTTGTGACATCCAGTCTGGACATTGCTTGTGTCAGAGAGTAGAGAAGAACTCTCACCAAATGTTTTATGGCCGGGGAAGACGGCGATCGGTGATGATCACTGCATTTACTCTACATTACAGGAGATCTTCCCTAACCGTCACCCACATCGCGTGATTTATGGTGTCTGTCATATCGCCCACACCCATAAATGGCAGTAAGGGGCACAAGTTCAGACATTACCAGAAGGCAGGGCTGCCACTAGAAATTTCGGGGCCCCATACTGGCAAAATTTTCAGGGCCCCCATGAGATTCCACCCAGGCTCCACCCCTCAAACTGTCCACAGTCCCACCGCTCTCTCTTGGAAAAACTCCACTTCTCACCTATCACACATTGACAGTTCCCATCACCAGATCACACATATAGCCGGCAGCTTTTGTTTTGGCCAAAAGATTTTTTAAGCCACCACCATGAAACGGGAGACACTTTTGGCCAGGCCCTACTCTGCTGTAACCTACTAAATATTTGTTAAAATATGCAATACAATTTAGGTATATTTATATTTATTTTTCAATTTTTAAAATGACCAATAATATCACATACAACGAACAAATACCACTGCACCATGACCAGACACCATATTACCACCACAGTGACCGAATAATATCACATACAAGGGACAAATACCACCACACCATGACCAGACCACATATTACCACCACATAGTGACTGAATACTACACTTCTGATTAGTAATAAAAAAAACACAATACCATCACCATAAGTGCCAGTATTCACAGGAGATCTGTACTTAGTGTGCAGTGTCTGTGTAGAGGTAATACAGTGATCACCGGTGACATTGTACACAGGAGCTCTGTATATAGTATACAGTGTATAATGTCAGTTTATAAGTAACCCTGACTCACCAGTGACGTCTCTAGGTGAAGTCCTTCATCTTTCATCCAGCACAGACCGCCATCACTTCTTCCTGCCAGGACTCGTCTCTGCAGGAAATAACACAGTTATCTCGAGCTCCGCTTGTAGAACACATTACTTAATTTTTCCCAACTTCTACATTACACCACATGAAGAAAAAAAGACGACATAGTGTCACTCTACACAGTATAAGGACCGCCCCCCCCATTTAAAACAGTGTCCTCAAAAAATAAAATAAATACATCACTGCAGTAATAATATCCCTTAATTAGCCCCTATGGTAATAATATCCCCCATCCTGGGCCCCGTGTGTCTCATTCCTGGCTCCAGCCATATGTTCTCCCATCCTGCCCTCATGAGTATCCATTCTGCCCCATATGATCTCCCCATCCTGCTCCATCTGTCTCCATCATATCCATCCTGCCACATGATCCAATCCTGCCCCCATGTCTTTCATTCTGCCCCGTGTCTCCAATCATGCCCCATATCTCCATTCTTGCCCCACCTGTCTCCAGTCCTGCCCCCAGTGCTCCAGAATTCTGCCCCCAGTGTGTCCAGCATTCTGCCCCCAGTGCTCCACCATTCTGCCCTCAGTGTGTCCAGCATTCTGCCCCCAGTGCTCCACCATTCTGCCCCCAGTGTGTCCAGCTTTCTGCCCCCAGTGCTCTAGCATTCTGCCTCAGTGTGTCCAGCATTCTGCCCCCTGTGCTCCAGCATTCTGCCCCGGGCTCCCAGGATCGCCGCTCTCAATAATAATAAAAAAAGTTCTTTTTACCTGACCACGCTCCTGCGGTGAAGGCGAAGCTCCCTCCCTCCACTCAGCTGAAGCCCGCACTCGCCGGCAACTGACACTGACGTCAGACGCTGGCAACGTGCGCGCTGCGGCTGACGTCAGCTGCCAGCCTCCGATCCGTCAATAGTGTTGCTGCGGCGCCGCTAAGGGCCCGGTTTAACTTGCCGGTAGGGGCCCGGTGAGCAGATGAGACGGGGGCCCGATGTGGGCCCCCTCTGCCCACCGGGCCCCATATGCCAGTCAGGGCAGTAATGCCCTGATTGCGGCCCTGCCGAAAGGACCAAACTAACATGGCACAATAGTAGCCAGCAGCAGCACACCCCGGGGTAACATGACGTAACATAATCTGGTGACATCCGCACTGCTGAGGGTTCTGCACAGTGTGTATGTTGCTCTCAGTCTGCACTCGGCCATTGTCTGCACGGCAGTCGTATCCGCACTCTCTTCCTCTACACTGCTATCCTTCGCTTCACCGAAGATGTCTCTTCCACAGCGCACTTGTCATCATGGCAGCAGATCTATTCCCTGCAGCCGCCTTTCTCACGAGCAGACCATCTTAGGTGGTCAGACTCCATCTCCTACACTGATGTTGTGAATTCTGCTCTTGGTCTCCCTCCGGTGGTTGTTGGTGGTAGTGCAGTTGTCTTGGGGTTGTAATCCGGGCAGGTGTTTCTGCTGATTGCAGCTCTATTAGGTATTTAGGTGTGTAGGATCCATGAGTCCATGCCAGTTGTCCACTGTACTTGGAGGGATTGCATCTCTCTCTGGCTCCTCATGCCCTGCTGCCAATTCATCTAAGATAAGTGTCTGTTTTTTTGTCTCTGTGCACACATGCAGTGTGCTTTGCAATTCATTGTGTTTTTGTCCAGCTTAGACTTTGGATTTTTCAGTCATGCTGGATTCTCAGGAGATGCAGATATTCTTTCTATGTCTTTAGTTAGATGTAGAATATTTGTATTATCTGCTGTGGATATTTTTAGGATTTTAATACTGACCGCTTAGAATTCTGTCCTATCCTTTTCTATTTAGCTAGAAGTGCCTCTTTTGTAAAATCCTGTTTTTCTGCCTGCGTGTGTTTTTCCTCTTATACTCACAGTTAATATTTGTGGGGGGCTGCCTATCCTTTGGGGTTCTGCTCTGAGGCAAGATAGAATTCCCATTTCTATCTATAGGGGTATTTAGTCCTCCGGCTGTGTCGAGGTGTCTAGGACGTGTTAGCTACATCCCACGGCCACTTCTAGTTGCGGTGTTAGTTTAGGGTTTGCGGTCAGTACAGGTTCCACCTACTCCAGAGAACGTCTCATGCGGCTCCAAAGTCACCGGATCATAACTGTACAACTGGCCAACAATGAGTTAAATGCATCTCAGAAGAAGGGAAGAAAGATCCATTTTCTTTTCTGTAGCCTGCTTTGTCTTTTCTTCCCTCTTTTCCTCTGGGTGACTGAGGAGCTGTGTGCTAGTATGGATGTTCAGGGATTAGCTTCTCGTGTAGACCAGCTTGCTGCTAAGGTACAGGGTATTTCGGATTATATTGCTCAGACTCCGCTTTTAGAACCTAGGATTCCTACTCCTGATTTGTTTTTTGGGGACAGGTCCAAATTTTTGAGTTTTAAAAACAATTGTAAACTGTTTTTTGCTCTGAAGCCTCGTTCCTCTGGTGATCCCATTCAGCAGGTTAAAATTGTCATCTCCCTGCTGCGTGGCGACCCTCAGGATTGGGCATTTTCCCTGGAATCTGGGAATCCGGCCTTGCTTAACCCCTTCACCCCCAAGGGTGGTTTGCACGTTAATGACCGGGCCAATTTTTACAATTCTGACCACTGTCCCTTTATGAGGTTATAACTCTAGAACGCTTCAACAGATCTTGGCGATTCAGACATTGTTTTCTCGTGACATATTGTACTTCATGATAGTGGTAAAATTTCTTCGATATAACTTGCGTTTATTTGTGAAAAAAACGAATATTTGGCGAAAATTTTGAAAATTTCGCAGTTTTCCAACTTTGAATTTTTATGCCCTTAAATCACAGACATATGTCACGCAAAATACTTAATAAGTAACATTTCACACATGTCTACTTTACATCAGCACAATTTTGGAACCAACATTTTTTTTTGTGACGGAGTTATAAGGGTTAAAAGTTGACCAGCAATTTCGCATTTTTACAACACCATTTTTTTTTAGGGACCACATCTCATTTAAAGTCATTTTGAGGGGTCTATATGATAGAAAATACCCAAGTGTGACACCATTCTAAAAACTGCACCCCTCAAGGTACTCAAAAACACTTTCAAAAAGTTTATTAACCCTTCAGGTGTTTCACAGGAATTTTTGGAATGTTTAAATAAAAATAAACATTTAACTTTTTTTCACACAAAATTTATTTCAGCTCCAATTTGTTTTATTTTACCAAGGGTAACAGGAGAAAATAGACCCCAAAATTTGTTGTACAATTTGTCCTGAGTACGCTGATACCCCATATGTGGGGGTAAACCACTGTTTGGGCGCATGGCAGAGCTCGGAAGGAAAGGAGCGCCATTTGACTTTTCAATGCAAAATTGACTGGAATTGAGATGGTACGCCATGTTGCATTTGGAGAGCCCCTGATGTGCCTAAACATTGAAACCCCCCACAAGTGACACCATTTTGGAAAGTAGACCCCCTAAGGATCTTATCTAGATGTGTGGTGAGCACTTTGACCCAACAAGTGCTTCACAGAAGTTTATAATGCAGAGCCGTAAAAATAAAAAATCATATTTTTTCACAAAAATGATCTTTTCGCCCCCAATTTTTTATTTTCCCAAGGGTAAGAGAAGAAATTGGACCCGAAAAATTGTTGTGCAATTTGTCCTGAGTACGACGATACCCCATATGTGGGGGTAAACCACTGTTTGGGCGCATAGCAGAGCTCAGAAGGGAAGGAGCGCTATTTTACTTTTCAATGCAAAATTGACTGGAATTAAGATGGGATGCCATGTTGCGTTTGGAGAGCCCCTGATGTGCCTAAACATTAAAAACCCCCACAAGTGACACCATTTTGGAAAGTAGACCCCCTAAGGAACTTATCTAGATGTGTTTTGAGAGCTTTGAACCCCCAAGTGTTTCACTACAGTTTATAACGCAGAGCCGTGAAAATAAAAAATATTTTTTTTTTCACAAAAATGATTTTTAGCCCCCAGTTTTGTATTTTCACAAGGGTATCAGGATAAATTGGACCCCAAAAGTTGTTGTCCAATTTGTCCTGAGTACGCTGATACCCCATATGTGGGGGGGAACCACTGTTTGGGCGCATGACAGAGCTCGGAAGGGAAGGAGCGCCATTTGGAATGCAGACTTAAATGGATTGGTCTGCAGGCGTCACGTTGCATTTGCAGAGCCCCTGATGTACCCAAACAGTACAAACCCCCAAGTGACCCCACATCGGAAACTAGACCCCCCAAGGAACTTATCTAGATGTGTTGTGAGAACTTTGAACTCCCAAGTGTTTCACTACAGTTTACAATGCAGAGCCGTGAAAATAAAAAATATTTTTTTTCCCACAAAACTTATTTTTTGGCCCCCAGTTTTGTATTTTCCCAAGGGTAGCAGGAGAACTTGGACCCCAAAAGATGATGTCCAATTTGTCCTGAGTACGCCGATACCCCATATGTTGGGGTAAACCCCTGTTTGGGCACACGGGAGAGCTCTGAAGGGAAGGAGCACTGTTTTCCTTTTTCAACGCAGAATTGGCTGGAATTCAGATCGGATGCCATGTCCCGTTTGGAGAGCCCCTGATGTGCCTAAACAGTGGAAAACCCCCAATTATAACTGAAACCCTATTCCAAACACACCCCTTACCCTAATCCCAACAGTAACCCTAACCACTCCTCAAACCCAGACACACCCAACCCTATTCCCAACCGTAAATGTAATCCAAACCCTAACCCTATCTTTAGCCCCAACCCTAACTGTAGCCCCAACCCTAGCCCTAACCCTAGCAATAACCCTAGCCCTATCACTAGCTCTAACACTAGCCGTAACACTAGCCCTAACCCTAGCCCTAACCCTAGCCCCAACCCTAGCCCCAACCCTAGCCCTAACCCTAGCCCCAACCCTAGCCCCAACCCTAGCCCCAACCCTAACTGTCATGGTTCTCAATGGCAAGAGAACGTAATTAAGCATACAAAAGGACTAGCTCTTGGAAGATGGGAACTCGAGCTGACCATGAGCTAAACCTACCGCACAACTAACAGTGGCCGGGTAGCGTGCCTACGTTTTATCCCTAGATGCCCAGCGCCAGCCGGAGAACTGACTGACCCTAGCAGAGGAAAATACAGACCTGGCTTACCTCTAGAGAAATTTTCCCCAAAAGGCAGACAGTAGCCCCCACATATATTGGCGGTGATTTTAGAGGAAAATGACATACGAAGTATGAAGATAGGTTTAGCAAATTGAGGTCCGCTTACTAGATAGTAGGAAGACAGAAAAGGGAACTTCACGGTCAGCTGAAAACCCTTTCAAAATACCATCCTGAAATTACTTTAAGACTCTAACATCAACTCATGACACCAGAGTGGCAATTTCAGCTCACAAGAGCTTCCAGCCTCAGAAATATTCAATCACAGAGAACTGGAACAAAAATGCAAAACAAACTTAGGACAACAAGTCCAACTTAGCTGATAGTAGTCTAGGAGCAGAACATGCAACAGAAAGGCTTCTGGTAACATTGTTGGCCGGCATAGAAATGACTGAGGAGCAAGGCTAAATAGAAAACTCCCACATACTGATGGAAAACAGGTGAACAGAGGAGATGAAGCACACAAGTGCAGTACCACCAGAAACCACCGGGGGAGCCCAGAAACCAAATTCACAACAGTACCCCCCCCTCAAGGAGGGGGCACTGAACCCTCACCAGAACCACCAGGGCGATCAGGATGAGCCCTATGAAAGGCACGGACCAAATCGGAGGCATGAACATCAGAGGCTGTCACCCAAGAGTTATCCTCCTGACCATAGCCCTTCCACTTGACCAGATACTGAAGTCTCCGTCTGGAAACACGGGAGTCCAAGATCTTCTCGACAACGTACTCCAACTCACCCTCAACCAACACCGGAGCAGGAGGCTCAACGGAAGGCACAACCGGTACCTCATATCTGCGCAACAATGACCGATGGAAGACATTATGAATAGAAAAAGATGCAGGGAGGTCCAAACGAAAGGACACAGGGTTAAGAATCTCCAATATCTTGTACGGGCCGATGAACCGAGGCTTAAACTTAGGAGAAGAAACCTTCATAGGGACAAAACGAGAAGATAACCACACCAAGTCCCCAACACAAAGACGAGGACCAACATGACGACGGCGGTTGGCAAAATGCTGAGTCTTCTCCTGGGACAACTTCAAATTGTCCACCACATGCCCCCAAATCTGATGCAACCTCTCCACCACAGCATCCACTCCAGGGCAATCCGAAGACTCCACCTGACCGGAAGAGAAACGAGGATGAAACCCCGAATTACAGAAGAAAGGAGAAACCAAGGTGGCAGAACTAGCCCGATTATTGAGGGCAAACTCCGCCAAGGGCAAAAAGGCAACCCAATCATCCTCGTCCGCAGACACAAAACACCTCAAATAAGTCTCCAAGGTCTGATTAGTTCGCTCGGTCTGGCCATTAGTCTGAGGATGGAAAGCAGACGAAAAAGACAAATCAATGCCCATCCTAGCACAGAACGCTCGCCAAAATCTAGACACGAATTGGGTTCCCCTGTCAGAAACGATATTCTCCGGAATACCACGCAAGCGCACCACATTTTGAAAAAACAGAGGAACCAGCTCGGATGAGGAAGGCAATTTGGGCAAGGGAACCAAATGGACCATCTTAGAGAAACGGTCACACACCACCCAGATGACAGACATCTTCTGAGAAACAGGGAGATCAGAAACAAAATCCATGGAGATGTGAGTCCAAGGCCTCTTCGGAATAGGCAAAGATAACAACAATCCACTAGCCCGAGAACAACAAGGCTTGGCCCGAGCACAAACATCACAAGACTGCACAAAACCTCGCACATCTCGCGACAGGGAAGGCCACCAGAAGGACCTAGCCACCAAATCCCTGGTACCAAAGATTCCAGGATGACCTGCCAACGCAGAAGAATGGACCTCCGAGATGACTCTACTGGTCCAATCATCAGGAACAAACATTCTACCAGGCGGGCAACGATCAGGTCTATTCGCCTGAAACTCCTGCAAGACCCGTCGCAAGTCTGGGGAAACAGCAGATAATATCACTCCATCCTTAAGGATACCTGTAGGTTCAGAATTACCAGGGGAATCAGGCTCAAAACTCCTAGAAAGGGCATCCGCCTTCACATTTTTAGAACCTGGTAGGTAAGAAACCACAAAATTAAACCGAGAGAAAAATAACGACCAGCGCGCCTGTCTAGGATTCAGGCGCCTGGCAGACTCAAGATAAATCAAATTCTTGTGGTCGGTCAATACCACCACCTGATGTCTAGCCCCCTCAAGCCAATGACGCCACTCCTCAAAAGCCCACTTCATAGCCAAGAGCTCCCGATTACCAATATCATAATTTCGCTCAGCGGGCGAAAATTTACGAGAAAAGAACGCACAAGGTCTCATCACGGAGCAGTCGGAACTTTTCTGCGACAAAACCGCCACAGCTCCGATTTCTGAAGCGTCAACCTCAACCTGAAAAGGAAGAGTAACATCAGGCTGACGCAATACAGGGGCGGAAGAAAAGCGGCGCTTAAGCTCCCGAAAGGCCTCCACAGCAGCAGGGGACCAATCAGCAACATCAGCACCCTTCTTAGTCAAATCAGTCAACGGTTTAGCAACATCAGAAAAATCAGTTATAAATCGACGATAAAAATTAGCAAAGCCCAAAAACTTCTGAAGGCTCTTAAGAGAAGAGGGTTGCGTCCAATCACAAATAGCCTGAACCTTGACAGGGTCCATCTCAATGGAAGAGGGGGAAAAAATGTACCCCAAAAACGAAATCTTCTGAACCCCAAAAACGCACTTAGAACCCTTTACACACAAGGAATTAGAGCGCAAAACCTGAAAAACCCTCCTGACCTGTTGGACATGAGAGTCCCAGTCATCCGAAAAAATCAAAATATCATCAAGATACACAATCAAAAATTTATCCAAATAATCACGGAAAATGTCATGCATAAAGGACTGAAAGACCGAAGGGGCATTTGAAAGACCAAAAGGCATTACTAAATACTCAAAATGGCCCTCAGGCGTATTAAATGCGGTTTTCCACTCATCCCCCTGCTTAATTCGCACCAAATTATACGCCCCACGAAGATCAATCTTAGAGAACCACTTGGCCCCCTTTATTCGAGCAAACAAATCAGTAAGCAGTGGCAAAGGATACTGATATTTAACCGTGATTTTATTCAAAAGCCGATAATCAATACACGGCCTCAAAGAGCCATCTTTTTTAGATACAAAGAAAAAAACGGCTCCTAAGGGAGATGACGAAGGACGAATATGTCCCTTTTCCAAGGACTCCTTAATATATTCCCGCATAGCAGCATGTTCAGGCACAGATAGATTAAATAAACGACCCTTTGGAAACTTACTGCCCGGAATCAGATCTATAGTACAATCGCAATCTCTGTGCGGAGGTAGTGAACCAAGTTTAGGCTCCTCAAAAACGTCACGATAATCAGATAAAAATTCCGGAATCTCAGAGGGAATAGATGACGAAATGGAAACCAAAGGTACGTCCCCATGAGTCCCCTGACATCCCCAGCTTAACACAGACATTGCTTTCCAGTCGAGCACTGGGTTATGAGATTGCAGCCATGGCAATCCAAGCACCAACACATCATGTAGATTATACAACACAAGGAAGCGAATAATCTCCTGGTGATCCGGATTAATACGCATAGTTACTTGTGTCCAGTATTGTGGTTTGTTACTAGCCAATGGCGTGAAGTCAATACCCTTCAGAGGTATAGGAACTTCCAGAGGCTCTAAATCAAACCCACAGCGTTTGGCAAAGGACCAATCCATAAGACTCAAAGCGGCGCCAGAGTCGACATAGGCGTCCGCGGTAATAGACGATAAAGAGCAAATCAGGGTCACAGATAGAATAAACTTAGACTGTAAAGTGCCAATTGAAACAGACTTATCAACTTTCTTAGTACGTTTAGAGCATGCTGATATAACATGAGTTGAATCACCACAATAGAAGCATAACCCATTTTTTCGCCTAAAATTCTGTCGTTCGCTTCTGGACAGAATTCTATCACATTGCATAATCTCTGGCGCCTTCTCAGTAGACACCGCCAAATGGTGCACAGGTTTGCGCTCCCGCAAACGCCGATCAATCTGAATAGCCATTGTCATGGACTCATTCAGACCTGTAGGTGCAGGGAACCCCACCATAACATCTTTAATGGCATCAGAGAGACCCTCTCTGAATTTCGCCACCAGGGCGCACTCATTCCACTGAGTAAGCACAGACCACTTACGAAATTTTTGGCAGTATATTTCAGCCTCATCTTGCCCTTGAGACAGGGCCATTAAGGCTTTTTCAGCCTGAATCTCTAAATGAGGTTCCTCATAAAGCAACCCCAAAGCCAGGAAAAACGCATCCACATTGAGCAACGCAGGATCCCCTGGTGCCAAAGCAAATGCCCAATCCTGAGGGTCGCCCCGGAGCAAGGAAATTACAATCCTGACCTGCTGTGCAGGATCTCCAGCGGAGCGAGATCTCAGAGACAAAAATAATTTACAATTATGTTTGAAATTCTGGAAGCGAGATCTATCCCCAGAGAAAAATTCAGGTAAAGGAATTCTAGGTTCAGATGTAGGAGCATGAATAACGAAATCCTGTAAGCTTTGAACCTTCATAGCGAGATTATTCAAACCTGTAGCTAAACTCTGTGGATCCATATTAATCAGGTGAAATCAGAACCATTCAAGGATTAGAAGGAGAGAGAGACGAAGGCTGCAGTAAGCAGAGATGCTAGTGAATCAACTAATGAGCAAACTCAGGAAGAAAAAAAAAAAAAAAAAATTCTCTGCAGACTTCTTTTCTCTCCTTTCTTCTGCCAATTATTTTAACCCTTGGCCGGCCAAACTGTCATGGTTCTCAATGGCAAGAGAACGTAATTAAGCATACAAAAGGACTAGCTCTTGGAAGATGGGAACTCGAGCTGACCATGAGCTAAACCTACCGCACAACTAACAGTGGCCGGGTAGCGTGCCTACGTTTTATCCCTAGACGCCCAGCGCCAGCCGGAGAACTGACTGACCCTAGCAGAGGAAAATACAGACCTGGCTTACCTCTAGAGAAATTTTCCCCAAAAGGCAGACAGTAGCCCCCACATATATTGGCGGTGATTTTAGAGGAAAATGACATACGAAGTATGAAGATAGGTTTAGCAAATTGAGGTCCGCTTACTAGATAGTAGGAAGACAGAAAAGGGAACTTCACGGTCAGCTGAAAACCCTTTCAAAATACCATCCTGAAATTACTTTAAGACTCTAACATCAACTCATGACACCAGAGTGGCAATTTCAGCTCACAAGAGCTTCCAGCCTCAGAAATATTCAATCACAGAGAACTGGAACAAAAATGCAAAACAAACTTAGGACAACAAGTCCAACTTAGCTGATAGTAGTCTAGGAGCAGGAACATGCAACAGAAAGGCTTCTGGTAACATTGTTGGCCGGCATAGAAATGACTGAGGAGCAAGGCTAAATAGAAAACTCCCACATACTGATGGAAAACAGGTGAACAGAGGAGATGAAGCACACAAGTGCAGTACCACCAGAAACCACCGGGGGAGCCCAGAAACCAAATTCACAACACCTAACCCTAACCCTTGCCCTAACCCTAACCCTAGCCCTAACTCTAGTCCTAACTCTAGTCCTAACTCTAGCCCTAACCCTAACCCTAATGGGAAAATGGAAATAAATACATTTTTTTTTTTTTTCCCTAACTAAGGGGGTGATGAAGGGGGGTTTGATTTACTTTTATAGCGGGTTTTTTAGCGGATTTTTATGATTGGCAGCCGTCACACACTGAAAGACGCTTTTCATTGCAAAAAATATTTTTTGCGTTACCACATTTTGAGAGCTGTAATTTTTCCATATTTGAGTCCACAGAGTCATGTGAGATCTTGTTTTTTGTGGGACGAGTTGACGTTTTTATTGGTAACATTTTCGGACACGTGACATTTTTTGATCGCTTTTTATTCCGATTTTTGTGAGGCAGAGTGATCAAAAACCAGCTATTCATGAATTTCTTTTGGGGGAGGCGTTTATACCGTTCCGCGTTTGGTAAAATTGATAAAGCAGTTTTATTCGTCGGGTCAGTACGATTACAGCGATATCTCATTTATATCATTTTTTTTATGTTTTGGCGCTTTTATACGATAAAAACTATTTTATAGAAAAAATAATTATTTTGGTATCGCTTTATTCTCAGGACTATAACTTTTCTATTTTTTTGCTGATGATGCTGTGTGGCGGCTCGTTTTTTGCGGGACAAGATGACGTTTTCAGCGGTACCATGGTTATTTATATCAGTCTTTTTGATCGCGTGTTATTCCACTTTTTGTTCGGCGGTATGATAATAAAGCGTTGTTTTTTGCCTCGTTTTTTTTTTTTTTTTCTTACGGTGTTTACTGAAGGGGTTAACTAGTGGGGCAGTTTTATAGGTTGGGTCGTTACGGACGCGGCGATACTAAATATGTGTACTTTTATTGTTTTTTTTATTTTAGTTAGCAAAAGAAATGTATTTATGGGAATAATATTTTTTTTTTCTTTATTTAGGATATTTTTTTTATTTATTTTTTTACACATGTGGGGATTTTTTTTTTAAACTTTTTTACTTTGTCCCAGGGGGGGGACATCACAGATCATTGATCTGGCAGTGTGCACAGCACTCTGCCAGATCTGCTGTGCAGGGCTGCAGGCTTACCAAGTGTCTGCTCTGAGCAGACACTCGGTAAGCCACCTCCCTCCCTGCAGGACCCGGATGCCGCGGCCATCTTGGATCCGGGACCTGCGGCGAGGAGGGAGGTAGGAGACCCTCAGAGCAACGCGATCACATCGCGTTGCTCCGGGGGTCTCAGGGAAGCCCGCAGGGAGCCCCCTCCCTGCGCGATGCTTCCCTATACCGCCGGTACACCGCGATCATGTTTGATCGCGGTGTGCCGGGGGTTAATGTGCCGGGGGCGGTCCGTGACCGCTCCTGGCACATAGTGCCGGATGTCAGCTGCGATATGCAGCTGACACCTGGCCGCGATCGGCCGCGCTCCCCCCGTGAGCGCGGCCGATCGCGTATGACGTACTATCCCGTCGGTGGTCATACGGGCCCACCCCACCTCGACGGGATAGTACGTCAGATGTCAGGAAGGGGTTAATGTAGATGCCTTTTTTCAGGCTCTAGGATTATTATATGTTGAATCAAATTCTATGGATCAAGCGGAGAAGACCTTGTTGGCCCTGTCTCAGGGTCAAGAAGCAGCAGAATTGTATTGTCAGAAATTTAGAAAATGGTCTGTGCTGACTAAATGGAATGAGGATGCTTTGGCGTCAATTTTCAGAAAGGGTCTTTCTGAATCCGTTAAAGATGTTATGGTGGGGTTTCCCACGCCTGTTGGTCTGAGTGATTCTATGTCTCTGTCCATTCCGTTTGATCGGCGCTTGCGGGAGCGCAGAACTGTGCGCGCTGTGGCGTTGTCCTCAGAGCAGATGCCTGAGCCTATGCAGTGTGATAGGATTCTGTCTAGAACGGAACAACAAGGATTCAGACGTCAGAATAGGTTGTGTTTTTATTGTGGCGATGCTTCTCATGTCATTTCAGTCTGCCCAAAGCGTACAAAGAGAATCGCTAGTTCAGTTACCATCGGAACTGTACAACCTAAATTTCTGTTATCTGTGACCTTGATCTGCTCATTGTCGTCATTTTCTGTCATGGCGTTTGTGGATTCAGGCGCCGCTTTGAACTTAATGGACTTTGAGTTTGCCAGGCGTTGTGGTTTCCCCTTGCAGTCTTTGCAGAGCCCTATTCCTTTAAGGGGCATTGATGCTACACCTTTGGCTACAAATAAACCCCAGTTTTGGACACAGGTGACCATGTGCATGGCGCCAGCCCATCAGGAAGATTGTCGTTTTCTGGTATTGCATAATTTGCATGATGCTATTGTGCTGGGTTTTCCATGGTTGCAGATACATAATCCTGTGTTGGATTGGAAGTCTATGTCTGTGACTAGTTGGGGTTGTCAGGGGGTTCATAATGATGTTCCTTTGATGTCAATCTCCTCTTCCTCCTCTTCTGAAGTTCCAGTTTTTGTCTGATTTTCAGGATGTATTCGATGAGCCCAAGTCCAGTTCCCTTCCACCGCATAGGGACTGTGATTGTGCTATTGATTTGATTCCAGGCTGTAAGTTTCCTAAGGGCCGACTTTTCAACCTGTCTGTGCCGAAACATACCGCCATGCGGAGTTATGTTAAGGAGTCTTTGGAGAAAGGACATATTCGGCCATCTTCTTCACCGTTGGGAGCGGTATTTTGTTTTTGTTGCTAAGAAGGATGGCTCCTTGAGACCCTGTATTGATTATCGCCTCTTGAATAAGATCACGGTCAAGTTTCAATACCCTTTACCTTTGCTTTCCGATTTGTTTGCCAGGATTAAGGGGGCTAGTTGGTTTACTAAAATTGACCTTCGGGGGGCATATAATCTTGTTCGTATTAAGCAGGGTGACGAATGGAAAACAGCGTTTAATACGCCCGAAGGCCATTTTGAATACCTTGTGATGCCATTCGGACTCTCTAATGCTCCATCTGTTTTTCAGTCCTTCATGCATGATATCTTCCGGAATTATCTTGATAAATTCATGATTGTATATTTGGATGACATCTTAATTTTTTCCGATGATTGGGAGTCTCATGTGAAACAGGTCAGGATGGTATTTCAGATCCTTCGTGATAATACTTTGTTTGTGAAGGGGTCTAAGTGTCTCTTTGGAGTGCAGAAGGTTTCTTGTTTGGGCTTTATTTTTTCTCCCTCATCTATAGAGATGGATCCGGTTAAGGTTCAGGCCATTCATGATTGGATTCAACCCACATCTGTGAAGAGCCTTCAGAAATTTTTGGGCTTTGCTAATTTTTATCGCCGTTTCATTGCTAACTTCTCCAGTGTGGTTAAACCCTTGACCGATTTGACGAAGAAAGGCGCTGATGTAACGAATTGGTCCCCTGTGGCTGTCTCTGCCTTTCAGGAGCTTAAACACCGATTTACTTATGCCCCGGTGTTGCGTCAGCCAGATGTTTCTCTTCCGTTTCAGGTTAAGGTTGACGCTTCTGAGATTGGGGCAGGGGCCGTTTTGTCTCAGAGGAATTCTGATGGTTCCTTGATGAAACCGTGTGCCTTCTTTTCCCGTAAGTTTTCGCCTGCTGAACGCAATTATGATGTCGGCAATCGGGAGTTGTTGGCTATGAAGTGTGCGTTTGAGGAATGGCGACATTGGCTTGAGGGAGCCAAGCACCGTATTGTGGTCCTGACTGATCATAAAAATCTGATTTACCTCGAATCTGCCAAGCGGCTGAATCCTAGACAGGCTCGATGGTCCCTGTTTTTCTCCCGATTTGATTTCGTGGTGTCGTATCTTCCGGGTTCTAAGAATGTTAAGGCTGATGCCCTCTCTAGGAGTTTTTTGCCTGATTGTCCTGAGGTATTGGAGCCGGTCGGCATTCTGAAGGAAGGGGTGGTCCTTTCTGCCATTTCCCCTGATTTGCGACGAGTTCTGCAGGAATTTCAGGCTGACAAACCTGACCGCTGTCCTGTGGGGAGACTATTTGTTCCTGATAGATGGACTAGTAGAGTGATTT
This sequence comes from Ranitomeya variabilis, assembly GCF_051348905.1. Classification (NCBI taxonomy): domain Eukaryota; kingdom Metazoa; phylum Chordata; class Amphibia; order Anura; family Dendrobatidae; genus Ranitomeya; species Ranitomeya variabilis. Next base: position 777,881,450 of record NC_135234.1, on the reverse strand, counting down.
CTGAGGTTCACTGTTCTGTGTTGGCTGGTCATCCTGGTATTTTTGGTACCAGAGATTTGGTTGGTAGGTCCTTTTGGTGGCCTTCTTTGTCGCGTGATGTGCGTTCTTTTGTGCAGTCCTGTGGGACGTGTGCGCGGGCCAAGCCTTGTTGTTCCCGTGCTAGTGCGTTGCTTTTGCCTTTGCTGGTCCCTGAGAGGCCCTGGACGCATATTTCTATGGATTTTATTTCAGATCTTCCTGTTTCCCAGAGGATGTCGGTTATCTGAGTGGTTTGTGACCGGTTTTCTAAGATGGTTCATTTGGTGCATTTGCCTAAATTGCCTTCCTCTTCTGATTTGGTTCCATTGTTTTTTCAGCATGTGGTTCGTTTGCATGGTATTCCGGAGAATATTGTGTCCGACAGAGGTTCCCAGTTTTTTTCTAGGTTTTGGCGGGCCTTTTGTGCTAGGCTGGGCATTGATTTGTCTTTTTCTTCCGCATTTCATCCTCAGACAAATGGCCAGACCGAGCGAACTAATCAGACTTTGGAAACTTATTTGAGATGCTTTGTGTCTGCTGATCAGGATGATTGGGTGGCTTTCTTGCCATTGGCCGAGTTTGCCCTTAATAATCGGGCTAGTTCGGCTTCCTTGGTTTCGCCCTTCTTTTGTAATTTTGGTTTTCATCCTCGTTTTTCTTCGGGGCAGGTTGAACCTTCTGATTGTCCTGGTGTGGATTCTGTGGTTGACAGGTTGCAGCAGATTTGGGCTCATGTGGTGGACAATTTGGTGTTGTCTCAGGAGGAAGCTCAGCGTTTTGCTAACCGTCGTCGGTGTGTTGGTTCCCGGCTTCGGGTTGGGGATTTGGTCTGGTTGTCTTCCCGTCATGTTCCTATGAAGGTTTCTTCCCCTAAGTTTAAGCCTCGGTTTATTGGTCCTTATAGGATTTCTGAGATTATCAATCCGGTGTCTTTTCGTTTGGCTCTTCCGGCCTCTTTTGCCATCCATAATGTTTTCCATCGATCTTTATTGCGGAAATATGTGGTGCCCGTTGTTCCCTCGGTTGATCCTCCTGCTCCTGTGTTGGTTGATGGGGAGTTGGAGTATGTGGTTGAGAAGATTTTGGATTCTCGCTTTTCGAGGCGGAGGCTTCAGTACTGTGTCAAATGGAAGGGTTATGGCCAGGAGGATAATTCTTGGGTTTTTGCCTCTGATGTCCATGCTGCTGATTTGGTCCGTGCCTTTCATCTGGCTCGTCCTGGGGGCTCTGGTGAGGGTTCGGTGACCCCTCTTCAAGGGGGGGGTACTGTTGTGAATTCTGCTCTTGGGCTCCCTCCGGTGGTTGTTGGTGGTAGTGCAGTTGTCTTGGGGTTGTAATCCGGGCAGGTGTTTCTGCTGATTGCAGCTCTATTAGGTATTTAGGTGTGCAGGATCCATGAGTCCATTCCAGTTGTCCATTGTACTTGGAGGGATTGCATCTCTCTCTGGCTCCTCATGCCCTGCTGCCAATTCATCTAAGATAAGTGTCTGTTTTTTTGTCTCTGTGCACACATGCAGTGTGCTTTGCAATTCAGTGCAATTCATTGTGTTTTTGTCCAGCTTAGACTTTGTTTGGATTTTTCAGTCATGCTGGATTCTCAGGAGATGCAGATATACTTTCTATGTCTTTAGTTAGATGTTGAATATTTGTATTATCTGCTGTGGATATTTTTAGGGTTTTAATACTGACCGCTTAGAATTCTGTCCTATCCTTTCCTATTTAGTGTGGCCTCTTTTGCTAAATCCTGTTTTTCTGCCTGCGTGTGTTTTTCCTCTTATACTCACAGTCAATATTTGTGGGGGGCTGCCTATCCTTTGGGGTTCTGCTCTGAGGCAAGATAGAATTCCCATTTCCATCTATAGGGGTATTTAGTCCTCCGGCTGTGTCGAGGTGTCTAGGACGTGTTAGGTACATCCCACGGCTACTTCTAGTTGCAGTGTTAGTTTAGGGTTTGCGGTCAGTACAGGTACCACCTACTCCTGAGAAAGTCTCTCATGCGGCTCCAAGGTCACCGGATCATAACACACTGAGCAGGGCTTTATCTCACAGCATCTGTGTCCTCTAGACTCCCAGCCCTGCCGCGTGCACGGCGCACACTTGGGCTATGTGCCCACGTTGCGGATTAGCCTCTGGAATTTTTTGTGCACATTCTGCATCTCCTGGCAGAAAACCCAGGTGCGGATTTGACGTGTTTTTGTGCAAATTTGCTGTGAATTTACTGCGGATTTTTTGCGGATTTACTGTGTTTTTTACCCCTGCGGATTTCTATAATGGAATGGGTACAAAAACGCTGCAGATCCGCAAAAAAGAAGTGACATGCTACTTCTTTTAATCTGCTGCGTTTCCGCACAGAATTTTCCGCACCATCTGCACAGCGTTTTTTTTCCTATTGATTTACATTGTACTGTAAATCACTTGCAGATCTGCAGCGTTTCTGAAATGCAAAAACCGCTGCGGATCTGCAGTAAATCCGCAACGTGTGCACATACCCTTAAGAGTCCTCACCAGATCTGCTCCCAGTCCGGCCAGCTCCACTATGGACCATTATGCAGTTGTGCCACTAGATGGCAGCACAGCATTAGTCATCATGCACATGGACATACATTGGTTACAATACTACTAGCCATGCGAGGAAGGTCCTGGCCACCACACACGTCAGCTACATTGATGCCATCTGTATTGATGTCAGCGTTCTGTGAATTTCAGCTGAGTTTTTATACTGTGGTGTTATTGTAACATACAGGCACCTCTTAGCCCTGATGACCTGTTCAAGGTCAAGTTCAGGTGCAGCGGGCTGCTAGGGGTAGCGTGGGCCATATTGAGATCCCTGATGAACATTCTGGTAAGGTCTGGACCCTCGGGCTGGAGCCAAGTACTAGGGAGTGTGTCTGATCTTCTGACATCTCAAGGTTGCTGGACGTGGAACTGTGTGGGGGCAGGTGGCTGGTCCCGAGTCCACTGCTGAAGTGGACATGAAATCCCCGAGGCTAATGGAGTCAGTGGGCTTAGGGGTAGTCTAGGACAAATGAGGGCTGAAGAGGTATGCTACTAAGGAAGCAAGAAATGTGAAATTCTGTGCCCTATCCCACGTGACCACCTGATGAACTTGAACTGACCAGTAATCGTTTGCCTATTGTAAAGAACTTGGTGTCCCTTGAATTGTGTGTGGTGGCTCCTGAGGACGAAAGCCTGGAGTCAATGGTGGCCTGTGGCCTAAAAGACAGTGGCTCGGCCATGACCTCCACTCTGCAGCAGTTTACAACAGCACTTCGGGAGTCTCTCCGGTACCACCGTCCTGTAAGTGAGAGTCCTAAACCTGTTGTTCCTTGTCCTTCTTTTCCCCTTAGGGGAGCTAGAGTGCCACTATGGCCATTACTTAGCTTCCCTGCTTGCTGATGCATTTTTACTATCTCATGTTCCCAGCTCCATTCTGGCCCGTCACCTCTCTGAGTTGCTAACTTGGGACAGTGCTGCTAGGCGTCTTGTTCCAGGACCCATCTCCTGTGCTTCTCTCTGTCTTTCTATCACTCTTTCTCATCTCTACTCCAGATCTCGCTATCCAATGCCTCAGTCTCCACTCTCATCAGGGACAACAACATTGCGTGACTTTGTTGACTAGTCAGACCTTAGGTCTGCCTTCACTCTAGGCTTGGCCCTCTCTGATGTTCTAACAGGTGTCTGTCCCTTCACTTTGACAGCTCACACTCAGGGCTAGTCCCAAAATATTAACTCTAACTCTCCCTACTGTCAGTCAAGCTACAGCATCGTTACTTATAACGCATGTCACAATACACATTACAGCAATACATGTGTTTTCAAGGTGGTACATGGGCAGTATGTCAGTCTCCTTATAATAGCCATTCTCTGGTGACCATTTATGTCAGCTTCCACTCTTCGGTGACTCGGTAGTATAGCTTCTACTCTCTGGTGACCTGGTAAGATAGTCACTTGTTACCTGGAAGTATAGTCTCCACTTCCTGGTGGCCAGTAATATAGTCACCACTCCCTGGTAATCTAGAGGTATAGACAGAACGTCCTGGTAACCTGATAAGATAGCTGCTACTCTTTAGAGACCCAGGAGTAGAATCTTTACTCCTTGATAACCCAGCAATATTGCATCCACTCCTTGGTGACCCAGAAGAGTAGCCTCCTCTTCTTGGTGACCTAGAAAGATAGTCTCCGTGATGACACAGCATTTTATCCTAATTAACCAGACGTCTATTTTCAGTAAGCCAGCCATATGTTGACTTTTGAATTTATACGTTTCTTTCAGGTTGGTCAAGAAAACACATACTATTGTTCTTATAAGCCTGTAATACTGACTTATAAGTTGACATTTGATTTAACATATTGTGCTGTTGTCCTGGATGACTAGAGACGCAGGATAATTGAACAATTATGTTTGCTGATATCTGAATACACATTGTCCAGGCCAGCTAGCTTGTTGACTTGCAAAACAGAAGAGGAAAAACTGTGCAAATAGAATAAATAATGAAACAATATGAGTTGATCTCACAATTCTCCCCTTTATCTCTGGATGCTGGCTTGAAGGACAGTTAACTGTAAAAAGAGGATATATATGCCTATGTAACAGATACCTCCATAGACAGAACATCCAAATATCCAAAGAACCAGAGACTCTCTGCAGGACCATCACGAGGGACACAGATTTGACATTCTACAGGATGCCAAATTAGGGGACCACGGCCCCGGCTGAATGAATACAGATCTGTTCCATTGACCATCACTGAACCATGGATATGTTTGCGGCAGTCAGGATTTGGACACAACAGTCACCTGAACCCCTTGGATACATTTGGGAAAGCCAGGAATGGGTCTTACTGGTCACCTGGCTCCATGGAAATGTTCGGAGAAGCCAGGTTGTGATCCTCCGGTCAACAGGCCTTGTACCTCAATGGATTGTCATCTTCCTAAGCTTGTCGGTACCTCCTCCCTGTGCATACCCCAGGTGGGGTAGTCGGCCCTGGAAGTGTAGCGCCTCATCAGGGCAGTGGGGTACTCGGTACTGGGTCCGGTGTTCACAGGGGGATGTCACGGTGACTGACCCGGTCTGTGGCCCTGGGACGTCCGTATAAAAGGGGAAAGGTCTTTAAAGGGATAAAGTTTATGTTCGTGATGCCACCTGTGGTATTCGGTCAGGATGACCGACGCTGCTTTAAGGGGTCCGCTGTGGTGATGTTATGGCAGGTAGATGGTGTACCTTCCCACAGGTGAAGTACATCCATAGGGCTTCCCAGTGTGTAGATGGTAGAATGGTGAGAGGTGCAGTGAAGAATAAGGACACAGGGTTGCAGTCTCTTTACCTTTACTGAAGACTTCAGCATCCACAGTCCAGGGCACCAGACCACAGGGCAGGCAGAGTCCGGCCAGTTTGGAGGCAAGTCCAGAGTCCCCTTGTCCAGGTGGAGAGTAAAAGCCTTTCCTCTAGCGCCGTGGTGGTGTAGTCCCTTACCGCTAAGCTTCACATAAGGTCCTCACAGATGTTATCTCTCCCTGTTCCCCGGATTGGATAGGACATACCCGTATGACTGGTGACTTGAGGTGGTTTATAGGGACTCTAACACGCCCCAGCCTCTAAGGTTGTCACCGTGCCTCCTGGGTGTAGGTGTGGACAGGTAACGTGCAATTAGCTGTCCTGCCGGTCTCTGATGTAAGTCATAGAGGCCCTTACAACCTCGGTGTTCCAGCTACCGGTCTCTGCGCCTCAGAGGGAGGCAGCCTGCTTGGGGTTGTGTTATGGTTCTCAATGGCAAGAGAACATAGCCCAGCATACATAGGAACTAGCTCTTGGATGGATGGAAACTTAAACTGACCATGAACTAAACCTGCCGCACAACTAACAGTAGCCGGGTAGCGTAGCCTGCGTTTTATCCCTAGACGCCCAGCGCCGGCCGGAGGACTAACTAATCCTGGCAGAGGAAAATATAGTCCTGGCTCACCTCTAGAGAAATTTCCCCGAAAGGCAGACAGAGGCCCCCACATATATTGGCGGTGATTTAAGATGAAAATGACAAACGTAGTATGAAAATAGGTTTAGCAAAATCGAGGTCCGCTTACTAGATAGCAGGAAGACAGAAAGGGTACTTTCATGGTCAGCTGAAAACCCTATCAATACACCATCCTGAAATTACTTTAAGACTCTAGTATTAACTCATAACATCAGAGTGGCAATTTCAGATCACAAGAGCTTTCCAGACACAGAAACGAAACTGCAGCTGTGAACTGGAACAAAATGCAAAAAACAAACAAGGACAAAAGTCCGACTTAGCTGGAAGTTGTCTGGTAGCAGGAACATGCACAGAAAGGCTTCTGATTACAATGTTGACCGGCATGGAAGTGACAGAGGAGCAAGGTTAAATAGCGACTCCCACATCCTGATGGGAACAGGTGAACAGAGGGGATGATGCACACAAGTTCAATTCCACCAGTGGCCACCGGGGGAGCCCAAAATCCAATTTCACAACAGGGTTGGTCCCCTTCTGGTATCCTCTCCTGTGCTTCCTCTCCTGCACGCTCGCTGGAAACAATTCAAATGTCTCTTTCTAGGAGCTGCAGCTCTGTGGGCATGCACAGCTCCGTGGACCCTCTGTCCTCCTCAGACGGATGGCTGGAACTAACTAACTTTCCTGTTATGATCCGGTGACCTTGGAGCCGCATGAGACTTTCTCAGGAGTGATGGAACCTGTACTGACCGCAAACCCTAAACTGACAACGCAACTAGAAGTAGCCGTGGGATTTACCTAACATGTCCTAGACACCTCGACACAGCCGGAGGACTAAATACCCCTAAAGATGGAAATGGGAATCCTATCTTGCCTCAGAGCAGAACCCCAAAGGATAGGCAGCTGTTGTGAATTTTGTAGTGGGTTCTGCTCTTGGGCTCCCTCCGGTGGTTATAAGTGGTAGTGCTGCTGTTTGTCCTTCACAACAGTCATCAGCTGCTTCCACTTTGGACGGGGCTATTTAGTCTGGCTCCTTCCTTTAGTGAGTGCCAGTTGTCCATTGTTTTCTAGGGATCCACATCTCTGCTTGGTTTCTCCTTCTGGATTATCCAAATCATCAAAGATAAGTCCTGGCTCTGTTTTTGCAGTCCACATGCGGTGGACTTAATAGTTCTGTGAATTGCTATGTTTTTTCTTGTCCAGCTTTGTCTGTGTAAAGATTTATTCAGCCAAGTTGGAAGCTCTGGAGTCACAGAGTTACCCTCCATGCCTTTAGTTAGGTGTGGAGATTTTTGTATTCTCTGTGGTGGATTTTGTAGTATTTTTTATACTGACCGCACAGTACTCTGTCCTGTCTTTTCTTTCTAGGTAGCGTGGCCTCCTTTGCTAAATTCTGTTTTCAGTCTGCGTTTGTAATTTCCCTCTCCTCTCACAGTCAATATTTGTGGGGGGCTGCCTTTCCTTTGGGAATTTTCTCTGAGGCAAGATAGTATTCCTGTTTCTTTCTTTAGGTGTAATTAGTCCTCCGGCCGTGACGAGGTGTCTAGGGAGTGACAGGTACATCCCACGGCTACTTCTAGTTGATGTGTTAAGTTCAGGGTCTGCGGTCAGTATAGAGGCCACCTACTCCAGAGCTCGTCCATGCTGCTCCTAGGCCACCAGTTCATAACAGTACAACTGGCCAACAATGAGTTAACCGCATCTCAAAAGAAGGGAAAGAAAGTGCTGAGCCATTTTTTTTTCTGTACTCTGTTGTGTTTTTTTTTCCCTCTTCACTTCTGGGTGGCTCAGGAGTTAGGCGTTGACATGGATGTTCAGGGACTTGCTTCTCGGGTGGATCAACTTGCTGCTAGAGTACAGGGTATTTCTGATTATATCGTGCAGACTCCTGTTTCAGAGCCTAGAATTCCTACCCCCGATCTGTTCTTCGGGGACAGGTCCAAATTTTTGAGCTTTAAAAATAACTGTAAACTGTTTTTTGCTCTGAAGCCCCGTTCCTCTGGTGATCCCATCCAGCAGGTAAAAATTGTCATTTCTCTGTTGCGTGGTGACCCGCAGGATTGGGCATTTTCCCTGGAATCTGGGAATCCGGCCTTGCTTAATGTAGACACATTTTTTCAGGCGCTTGGGTTATTGTATGATGAACCTAACTCTGTAGAGCATGCTGAGAAAACACTTTTGGCCCTGTGTCAGGGTCAAGAAGCGGCAGAGTCATATTGCCAGAAATTCAGAAAATGGTCTGTGCTTACTAAGTGGAATGAGGATGCTTTGGCGGCAATTTTCAGAAAGGGTCTTTGTGAATCTGTTAAAGATGTTATGGTGGGGTTCCCCACGCCTGCAGGTCTGAGTGATTCTATGTCTCTGGTCATTCAAATTGATCGGCGCTTGCGTGAGCGCAGAGTTGTGCACACTATGGCGTTGTCTTCCGAGCGGAGTCCTGAGCCTATGCAGTGTGATAGGTGTCTAGAGCGGAACGCCAAGGATTCAGACGTCAGAATAGAGAAAACAATTAAAGGTATATTGTAGCGGCGCTAGTGCAGGTGCATACGGTCAGCTGCAAGTATAATCCCAAACCACAATGGGAGAATAAGACTCAAAAATAGATATATAAAGTAATACCTGGGACCCAAAAAATTTTCAACTTGAGCAAATACTCACTGAAGGCTAATGAGGTATCTTTACTACAAAAGGGATTAAAATTCGCTCCGGCCACGAAATTTAATAAATTTCAGGCCTTCATAGGCATTAAGCAATTTATGCGTAAATTGGCTATAAAAAAGTATTTTATTAAAAAAAAGTCCTATCGATTTAAATCCAACTATCATTCAGGATGATCCACCAGGAGACACGTTCACTGACTTACGACCTATATCAAAGTTTAACCCTTTAAATGAGTACTCACAAGCATTTGAGGCTTTTCAAAAAAATGTAATTAGTGATATAAAAAAAGTAAGCGAAAGAAGGTGTTCTCAAATTAAATATAATCTCTCATATAAAGAACGCTCTGCAATACAAGAATTACAACAGAAAAGTGATATTGTTATTCGTCCGGCCGACAAAGGGGGGGGTATTGTCATTTTAGATCAAACACATTATGACAGGGAATCTCAACGCCTTTTGGGCGACACCAGGACATATAAGAAACTGTCACACGACCCCACAATAGAATTCACGAATGATTTAAAAAAACTTCTCACCCAAGGTCTAGAGGATGGATTTATAAATAAGCAGGAGTATGAGTATATATATACCATACCCAAGAATGGCCATATTTTATCATCTTCCTAAAATTCACAAAGACATGATTGATCCACCAGGCCGGCCCATTATCTCGGGCATTGGGAATTTAACCTCCAACTTGTCCCATTATGTGGACTGTTTTCTGCAAAAAGTGGTGCCCACATTACCAGCTTATTTGAAAGATAGTAAACATGTCCTACAAATCCTTAGCAATTTGAAATGGCAGAATAAATATATATTAGGCACACTTGATGTATCCTCCTTATATACAGTGATGCAGCATGAGAAAGGAACGGAAGCAATGTGTCATTTTTTAAATACAGCAAAACAACTTCCTCCAGGAAAAGTGGAATTTTTAAAAGAATGTGCACTTTTTATTCTTACACATAACTTTTTTAAATATAAGGCGGACTACTATGCCCAGCAATGGGGCACAGCCATGGGGACCAGATTCGCGCCCAGTTATGCGAACCTCTATGTAGGTAGGTGGGAGGATCTCCATATCTACCCGGGGGGCTCCCTGCGCGCGGGTCTGGCCCTATGGCTGCGTTTTATAGATGATGTATTTTTTATATGGGAAAATGATGAAGATTCACTAAACCAGTTTTTAATTGATATAAATAAAAATGATTTTTATCTGCAATTTTCGGCTACCATTAGTAAAACTAATATACATTTTTTGGATCTTAATGTTTTTATTGATGAGGGCAAAATCCATACATCTACGTTCATTAAACCAACTGATTCTAATAGCTTTATCTCAATGGGCAGTTGCCATCTACCAAGATGGCTGCTTAATGTCCCGCGTAGTCAATTTATGAGGTCTAATCGAAATTGTTCTAATGAAGTAGACTATATCAGGGAAACCAATACCCTTATTGATAAATTTTTAAATAAAGGTTATAATCACCAGCATCTACTGACAACACAGGGAATAGTTCAAGACATCCCCAGAGAACAACTCCTCCAAGATTCGTTAAAAAGTATTAAAGATAACAAAATGAATAATAAAATGAATCCAATGTCTATTCCAATTGTCACCCAATACAACTCTAATATAAAAATCTTTAAAAAAATTGTGAATAAACATTGGCCTCTATTGAAGGATGACAAAGTAATCGGGGAGAGATTATCAGACCACCCCAGCTTCATTTTCCGCAAAGCACGTAATTTAAGCACAATAATTGCTCCCACAACACGGAACTTTGCACAACCTAACATTAACGTGGGATACTTTCAACAATCCACCAAAGGCTTTTTTCCCTGTAGGAAGTGCAAAATGTGTAAGTCCCTGCATTTATTAAAGCAGAAGTCTGTGGCATCTCAGAATAATACCCATATACAGATCATAGATTTCATTACGTGCACTACACAGGGGGTCATATACGCGATCGAGTGCCCCTGTAGAAAATTATATGTGGGGCGAACTAAACGCCCCCTCTGTAGAAGAATTAACGAGCATTTGCGCAACATCAAAAATAAATATGATGAACACCCCCTGTCCAAACACTTTGCAGCCTGCCATGGGGGATCCTTGCAAGGGGTTAAAGTAACAGGCATAAAGGTGGTGAAAAAGGATTGGCGAAACGGGGATTATGTAAAACAGATGTCTAGAGAGGAAACAAGACTTATTTTTGAACTGGACACTCTCAAGCCCAAGGGGTTAAATAATGAAGTGGAACTGTTCGCTTTTGATTAGTAACTTACGATCTTGATACACTGAGGGTATTTAAAGCCCCGTGACGCAGAGGGAGCCAACCCTGATGAAGGAATCTGTTGTCATTCCGAAACGCGTTGGTTTTTGGCTCCTCTCACACGCCGTACTGCTTACAGGGGCACCATGTGACCGGACTAGTCACGTGACCCGAACGTCACGCAGGTCCTGCAATCTGCCGCTTAGTACTAGCGAAGCGCCTCGAGCACCTGTCACCGGCCGGGACAGTGTGCTCAGAAACTCTCCTACAAGCCGATCGCACAGGACTAAGGAGATAAGTAACACTCAAATTATATTTACATTAAAAGGACTTTTGCATCCGGATACAACGTGTACCTTTGGTACAGGTACCTTGTTTTAATAAGTCCTGCCGTTTTTACAGCCCCTATTGGGTAGGTTAATCCACCACCGAAACTCCACTTATTGTGCCTGATATATATACATTTTGTGCACATTTGCAAACAGTAGTATTTTATTCCAATTGATACCGCTGTATATATTTTTGCCAAAGAAGGGAATGTACTAACTACCTTGTTTTTTGTCTTAGTTGAATCCTCATACATTCCCCTGAAACAGCCTGTTCGAATATACGGCATCAGTCAGCTTATTTTCATACCAGCAAAAAGGTAAACACCTCTAGACGTCAGAATAGGTTGTGTTTTTACTGCGGCGATTCTGCTCATGTTATTTCTGATTGCCCTAAGCGTACCAAGAGAATCGCTAGTTCTGTTACCATCAGTACTGTACAACCTAAATTTCTGTTATCTGTGACCCTGATCTGCTCATTACCGTCATTCTCTGTCATGGCATTTGTGGATTCAGGCGCCGCTTTAAACTTAATGGACTTAGAATTTGCCAGACGTTGTGGTTTTTCCTTACAGCCTTTGCGGAGTCCTATCCCTTTGAGGGGGATTGATGCTACACCATTGGCTAAAAATAAACCTCAGTTTTGGACACAGGTGACCATGTGCATGGCGCCAGCCCATCGGGAGGATTGTCGATTTCTGGTGTTGCATAATTTGCATGATGCTATTGTGCTGGGTTTTCCATGGTTACAGGTACATAATCCGGTGTTGGATTGGAAATCTATGTCTGTGACTAGTTGGGGTTGTCAGGGGGTTCACGATGACGTTCCTCTGATGTCAATTTCCTCCTCCCCCTCTTCTGAAATTCCTGAGTTTCTGTCAGATTTCCAGGATGTTTTCGATGAGCCCAAGTCCAGTTCCCTTCCACCGCATAGGGACTGTGATTGTGCTATTGACATGATTCCAGGCTGTAAGTTCCCTAAGGGCCGACTTTTCAACCTGTCTGTGCCTGAACATGCCGCCATGTGGAGTTATGTTAAGGAGTCTTTGGAGAAGGGGCATATTCGGACATCTTCTTCTCCATTGGGAGCAGGTTTTTTTTTTGTTGCCAAGAAGGATGGCTCCTTGAGACCCTGTATTGATTATCGCCTCTTGAATAAGATCACGGTCAAATTCCAATACCCTTTGCTTTCTGATTTGTTTGCCAGAATTAAGGGGGCTAGTTTGTTTACTAAGATTGACCTTCGAGGGGCATATAATCTGGTTCGTATTAAGCAGGGTGACGAATGGAAAACTGCGTTTAATACGCCCGAAGGCCATTTTGAGTATCTTGTGATGCCATTCGGACTTTCTAATGCCCCATCTGTGTTTCAGTCCTTCATGCATGATATTTTTCGGAATTATCTTGATAAATTCATGTATATTTGGATGTTATTTTGATTTTTTCAGATGATTGGGAGTCTCATGTGAAACAAGTTAGGATGGTATTTCAGGTCCTTCGTGACAATGCCTTGTTTGTGAAGGGATCTAAGTGCCTCTTTGGAGTACAGAAGGTTTCTTTTTTGGGCTTCATTTTTTCTCCATCATCTATAGCAGTGATGGCGAACCTATGACACGTGTGTCAGTGCTGACACGCGTAGTCATTTTCAGTGACACGCGGCCGCCGGCCGCGGCCCCACAGAAATTGCATCCTTAAATTGCATGGCAAGCCGTTGCGATTTTTTATCAGATCAGATGCCATGCAGGAAGCATGTAGGCCGAAACAACAGAGCTCCGGCGCAGAGCGTCTAGGCCTGGGACTTCCGGTAGACCCGGCGCAGCTCCCGGAAGTCCCAGGCCTAGACGCTCTGCGCCGGAGCTTTGTTGTTTGGGTGGCGTTGCGGCGTTGCGCTGCTCCCTGCTGCGCCGGCCGGAAGTTCGGAAGTCTGCTGGAGTGTACACGGCATGGATCCACCCTAGAAGCAGAAAGTCAGCGCCAGTGAGCAGGAGGTCGGCGGCGGCACAGGCAGGCTGGCTGCACAGCGGAGAGGGCGGCCTGCTGCACTTCACTCTCCGTCACTGCAGCCAGCAATGCATGGCCTCCCAGCGGCAGGAGGAAGCATGCGGACTCTGGCCACGGCTCACGCTCCCAACCCCCTCCCGGGGGGGAAACACACACACACACTTGAGCCATTACTGACGGAGCTACGTGTGCTCTGAGGAAGCGATCCCAGGCCAGTTCAGAGGAAAGGAAGTGAACAAAAATCCTCAGAGGAGCTCATCACACGCTATGTATGGAGGGCGCCTGCCATTGTCGCACACTGCCCCTGGTGCCGCCACTAGAATGACTGGGGGTATTGTAGAGTACACCAAGGGCCGGAGGGAGAAAAGCAAAGGACTTTCACTAATGTCCTGGACAGTCACAGGACACTTCTAATTATAAGCTAGTGATTAGCATCTGCCCTGCACCCCAGCATTAGTGTACAGGGGGACCCAACATCTGCCCTGCTCCCCAGCATCAGTGTACAGGAGGGACCCATCATCTGCCCTGCACCCCAGCATCAGTGTACAGGAGGCACCCATCATCTGCCCTGCACCCCAGCATCGGTGTACAGGTGGGACCCAACATCTGCCCTGCACCCCAGCATCAGTGTACAGGAGGGACCCATCATCTGCCCTGCACCCCAGCATTAGTGTACAGGGGAGACCCATCATCTTAGTTCACGGCACCCCACACAAGTTAAATAATAGCAAGACCAACAAAAGAAACCAACTGACAGATGAACAAAGAAGTCACTAAGCAGGTAAGTTAATTATAATTATACATATTTGTTATTTAAACTATACATGTCGCAAAATTATGTTTTTTTTATCAAGGTGACACACCACCCAAGTTATGTTCGGTTTTTTGGCGAATTTTGACACACCAAGCTCAAAAGGTTGCCCATCACTGATCTATAGAAATGGATCCGGCTAAGGTTCAGGCCATTCATGATTGGATCCAGCCCACATCCGTGAAGAGCCTTCAGAAATTTTTGGGCTTTGCTAATTTTTATCGCCGTTTCATTGCCAACTTCTCCAGTGTGGTTAAACCCCTGACCGATTTGACGAGGAAGGGTGCTGATGTAGCTAATTGGTCCTCTGAGGCCGTTTCTGCCTTTCAGGAGCTTAAGCGCCGATTTACTTCTGCCCCTGTGTTGCATCAGCCGGATGTTTCTCTTCCTTTTCAGGTTGAGGTTGACGCTTCTGAGATTGGGGCAGGGGCCGTTTTGTCTCAGAGGAATTCTGATGGTTCCTTGATGAAACCGTGTGCCTTCTTTTCTCGAAAGTTTTCGCCTGCGGAACGCAATTATGATGTCGGCAATCGTGAGTTGTTGGCTATGAAGTGGGTATTTGAGGAGTGGCGACATTGGCTTGAGGGAGCCAAGCACCGTATTGTGGTCTTGACCGATCATAAGAATCTGATTTACCTCGAGTCTGCCAAACGGCTGAATCCTAGACAGGCCCGATGGTCCCTGTTTTTCTCCCGTTTTGATTTTGTTGTCTCGTATCTTCCAGGTTCTAAGAATGTTAAGGCTGATGCCCTCTCTAGGAGTTTCTTGCCTGATTCCCCTGGGATTCTTGAGCCGGTTGGTATTCTTAAGGAGGGGGTGATTCTTTCTGCCATCTCCCCTGATTTGCGACGGGCTCTTCAGGAGTTTCAGGCTGATAAACCTGATCGCTGTCCAGCGGGGAAACTGTTTGTTCCTGACAGATGGACTAGTAAAGCGATTTCTGAGGTTCACTGTTCGGTGTTGGCTGGCCATCCTGGGATTTTTGGTACCAGAGATTTGGTTAGTAGGTCCTTTTGGTGGCCTTCTTTGTCACGGGATGTGCATTCTTTTGTGCAGTCCTGTGGGACTTGTGCACGGGCCAAACCTTGCTGCTCCCGCGCCAGTGGGTTGCTTTTGCCTTTGCCAGTCCCTGAGAGGCCTTGGATGCATATTTCTATGGATTTTATTTCGGATCTTCCTGTTTCCCAGAGGATGTCTGTTATCTGGGTGGTCTGTGACCGGTTTTCTAAGATGGTTCATTTGGTACCTTTGCCTAAGTTGCCTTCCTCTTCTGAGTTGGTTCCGTTGTTTTTTCAGCATGTGGTACGTTTGCATGGCATTCCGGAGAATATTGTGTCCGATAGAGGTTCCCAGTTTGTTTCTAGGTTTTGGCGGTCCTTTTGTGCTAAGCTGGGCATTGATTTGTCTTTTTCTTCCGCATTTCATCCTCGGACAAACGGCCAAACCGAGCGAACTAACCAGACTTTGGAAACTTATTTGAGATGCTTTGTGTCTGCCGATCAGGATGATTGGATGGCTTTCTTGCCATTGGCCGAGTTTGCCCTTAATAATCGGGCTAGTCCTGCTACCTTGGTGTCACCATTCTTTTGTAATTCTGGGTTTCATCTTCATTTTTCTTCAGGGCAGGTTGAGTCTTCTGATTGTCCTGGGGTGGACTCTGTGGTTGACAGGTTGCGGCAGATTTGGGCTCATGTTGTGGACAATTTGGTGTTGTCTCAGGAGGAGGCTCAGCGTTTTGCCAACCGTCGTCGGCGTGTGGGTTCCCGGCTTCGGGTTGGGGATTTGGTCTGGTTGTCTTCTCGTCATGTTCCTATGAAGGTTTCTTCACCGAAGTTCAAGCCTCGGTTTATTGGTCCTTATAGGATTTCTGAGATTATCAATCCAGTGTCTTTTCGTTTGGCCCTTCCAGCCTCTTTTTCCATCCATAATGTTTTTCATAGATCTTTGTTGCGGAAATATGTGGTGCCCGTGGTTCCCTCTGTTGATCCTCCTGCCCCGGTGTTGATTGATGGGGAGTTGGAGTATGTTGTGGAGAAGATCTTGGATTCTCGTTTTTCTAGACGGAGGCTTCAGTATCTTGTCAAGTGGAAGGGTTATGGCCAGGAGGATAATTCTTGGGTTGTTGCCTCCGACGTTCATGCTGACGATTTGGTTCGTGCCTTCCATTTGGCTCGTCCGGATCGGCCTGGGGGCTCTGGTGAGGGTTCGGTGACCCCTCCTCAAGGGGGGGTACTGTTGTGAATTTTGTTGTGGGTTCTGCTCTTGGGCTCCCTCCGGTGGTTATAAGTGGTAGTGCTGCTGTTTGTCCTTCACAACAGTCATCAGCTGCTTCCACTTTGGACGGGGCTATTTAGTCTGGCTCCTTCCTTTAGTGAGTGCCAGTTGTCCATTGTTTTCTAGGGATCCACATCTCTGCTTGGTTTCTCCTTCTGGATTGTCCAAATCATCAAAGATAAGTCCTGGCTCTGTTTTTGCAGTCCACATGCGGTGGAATTATTAGTTCTGTGAATTGCTATGTTTTTTCTTGTCCAGCTTTGTCTGTGTAAAGATTTATTCAGCCAAGTTGGAAGCTCTGGAGTCAGAATTACCCTCCATGCCTTTAGTTAGGTGTGGAGATTTTTGTATTCTCTGTGGTGGATTTTGTAGTATTTTTTATACTGACCGCACAGTACTCTGTCCTGTCTTTTCTTTCTAGGTAGCGTGGCCTCCTTTGCTAAATTCTGTTTTCAGCCTGCGTTTGTAATTTCCCTCTCCTCTCACAGTCAATATTTGTGGGGGGCTGCCTTTCCTTTGGGAATTTTCTCTGAGGCAAGATAGTATTCCTGTTTCTTTCTTTAGGGGTAATTAGTCCTCCGGCTGTGACGAGGTGTCGAGGGAGTGACAGGAACATCCCACGGCTACTTCTAGTTGTTGTGTTAAGTTCAGGGTCTGCGGTCAGTATAGAGGCCACCTACTCCAGAGCTCGTCCATGCTGCTCCTAGGCCACCAGTTCATAACAGGCAGCCCCCCACAAATATTGACTGTGAGTATTAGAGGAAAGACACACGCAGGCAGAAAACAGAATTTAGCAAAAGAGGCCACTCTAGCTAACTAGGAAAAATAGGACCGAATGCTAAGCGGTCAGTATTAAAACCCTGAAAATATCCACAGCAGAAAATACAAAAATTCCACAATCTAACTAAAGACATGGAACGTATATCTGCATCTCCTGAGAATCCAACTTGACTGAAAATATGCTGACACAGTCTGAGCTGGACAAGAAAAAACAATGAATAGCACTGATTGTGAAGCACACAGCATGTGTGCAGAAGAAACAAAAACCAGAAACTTATCTTTGCTGATTTGGCAGCAGGGCAAGGGGAACCAGACTGAGATCCAAAACCTCCAAGAACAATGGACAACTGGCAAGGACTAATGAATCCTGCAACCTTAAATACCCCAGTCAGAACTGCAATCAGCAGGGACACCTGCCCAGGACTGCAATCCAGAGACAACTGCATTACCACCAACTGCCACCGGAGGGAACCCAAGAGCAGAATTCACAACACTTTCCCTACAGACTACCAGTTATATATATGGGGAGTCACCTAATAAATAGGATCAGAAGCTCCCCCTGGTGGCCTGGAGTATAAAGTGTTGCATGTTTGTGGTACCTGGATGCAGTTATCCTTCCTTGCCTTCAAACGTAGCATCACTCTCCCTGAGAGAAAAGCAATACCACTGTGACGACCAGAACCCTGGGGTGCCACACTCCCCCCCACATTAAATCCAGCACTCTCAGACTGGCAAAAGAAAAACAACAGTTACAGGTTAGCAAAAAGACATACAATTTTTGGAATGCAATAAACTTATAAAACAAACTAATATTATATCTAAGCTTCCCTTTATGGGAGGTGAGGACACTTGAACATTGCAATAACTATTTACATTGTGCGTGTACTTTAATAAAACAATATAACTATGAAATACGATTACCCACTACGGGTATACTATCTTAGGACTTCAAAGTGCAAAACAATCTTTTTATCTGCACTCTTCTTCAAGTGCAAAACTTTCTATCAACCCCCACAGGCTCACTATATCTTTTTCTTAGTTTATTCAGAAGTGCATCATAATATCAGCTACACACTATCTAACTTCGATCCTACAGTATATCTCAATTTTATTATTATTCACTATATTAACTCCGTAATATATTAACTTTTCTATCTGGCAAAGTGCAACGATTCAACATTCCCTTTAAGGGTTCAAACAAGATTCAAGTCTTTTTCTTTTAATACTGAGGTAGTGCTATCAATTCTCAAGTCAATCAATACTTTAGAACAGCAGCAACGATGTGAGGGACCCGTCACTAACCCCCCAACGTTGGCTTGGGTGGGCTACAAGGCGTGTATCCAGACCTGGAATCCTGCAGCGCCAAACAGGTTTTTCTTCAGGTCTCTGGAAAACAAAGCAGTTCTCACAACAATGTAGCAGTCTCTTGTCTTTAAAAGATTCTTTTGTAAAACCAGTAGGAAGCACCTTTAACCCCTTAAGCCCCGAGGGTGGTTTGCACGTTAATGACCGGGTCAATTTTTACAATTCTGACCACTGTCCCTTTAGGAGGTTATAACTCTGGAACACTTCAACGGATCCGGGTGATTCTGACAATCTTTTCTCAAGACATATTGTACTTCATGATAGTGGTAAAATTTCTTTGATATTACCTGCGTTTATTTGTGAAAAAAACTGAAATTTTGCGAAAATTTTGAAAATTTCGCAATTTTCCAACTTTGAATTTTTATGCCTATAAATCACAGAGATATGTCACACAAAATACTTAATAAGTAACATTTCCCACATGTCTACTTTACATCAGCACAATTTTGGAAGCAAAATTTTTTTTGTTAGGGAGTTATAAGGGTTAAAAGTTGACCAGCAATTTCTCATTTTTACAACACCATTGTAACAACTCTGCTGGCATCACGGCATGGCCTCTCATCTCTCACACTATCTTGCCCACTGCTCCAGGCCATGATGTGGTTTCTGTTTCATGCCAGCTGCATATTCTGTGTCTCTGCTCTCTGCATGCTTCCTGGCTGTGTGCATAGGGGGCCGGCGCCTGAACTCTCTGGTTCTTATAGGAACCAGGTGCATCTGTCTAATCTGTTCCTGACCAATTGCCAGGAGGCCTCCAGTATATAGTGCAGCTCCACCCAGTGAACTGAGCCTGTGCAATGTGTTAGCTCAGTTTGTGTTTAGCTTCTGAGTTTGGCAGGCCTTGCTCTGTGTTACTCCCTCTCTGGAGGCTTTTCTCTGTGTTATTGCCTTGATCTTGTTGTCCACCCTCCAGGAGGCAGAATATCCTGGTCCCTGTGTCTTTATCCTTGTTTCTTGTCTTATTCCATTTCCATTTCCATTTATTAAGTCTGAACTTAGTCTTATCTCGGTCTCCTTGTCTGTGGCTTCCTTCCCTGCTGTGTCTTTCCTCGTGTTCTCAGTCTGCTTACACTCCGCACTCTTGCGGCTCTGCCTGCTCTGTACCTTTGTGGCTTTACCTCTGCTCCATACTCCTGTGGTTCTGCTCCTTTCTACTCTGCTTATCTTCTGCTGCTGCAGTAATCTCTTGCTGCAGCTCCTCTCCGCATTCCTTGTGGTTCTGCTCTGCTTTGCTGCTGCAGAAACCTCTTGCTGAAGCTCCTCTCCACATTCCTTGTGGCTCCGCTCTGCTTAGCTTCTGCAGCTGCAGTAATCTCTTGCTGCAGCTCCTCTCCACATTCCTTGTGGCTCCGCTCTGCTTAGCTTCTGCAGCTGCAGTAATCTCATGCTGCAGCTCCTCTCCACATTCCTTGTGGCTCTGCTCTGCTTAGCTTCTGCTGATGCAGTAATCTCTTGCTGCAGCTCCTCTCCATATTCCTTGTGGTTCTGCTCTGCTTAGCTTTTATTGCTGTGCTATCTCTTGCTGCTCTACCACTCCTATCCGCAGCCTTGCGGTTCTCTTCCAGTCTGAACAGGTCCCAACCTGTTCCTTCATACCTCATTCCTTTCTGCTTGTTTCCTTTCCTGCACCTCCTGTGTGAACAGGTCCCTACCTGTCCCTCCATACTACATATCCGTACCTGCACCTCCAGTGTGAACAGGTCCCTACCTGTTCCTTCATACACCACATCAACCAGCCCTGTGCTCTCTGCCTTGTCTCTGCCAGCCCTGTGTTCTCTGCCGTGCCAGTCTACTCGTCTGAGTTTCAGCCGTGCTGTCCTGCCTGATGCCCGCACTAATCCTGGTGTTCCTGTCTCCCAAGTGGGATCAGCAGCCACAGCCAGACATCACCCTGGAGTAGCACCTGGCAGTTGACTGCTGCACAAGCCTGACCTCACGGCTCCAGTGAAAACCCAGGCAGCTGTTATAGTCACACCCCTTCCAGGGTAGTCTAGTTTGTGGTACAGTGGGGCCACAAATCCCCCGAGCTCACACCCACCAGTCAGGGCGTGAGCATGACAACCATTTTGTTTTTAGGGACCACATCACAATTGAAGTCATTTTAAGGGGTCTATATGATAGAAAATACCCAAGTGTGACACCACTCTAAAAACTGCACCCCTCACGGTGCTCAAAACCACATTCAAGAAGTTTATTAACCCTTGTGGTGCTTCACAGGAATTTTTGGAATGTTTAAAAAAAATTTTCACAAAAAATTTACTTCAGCTTCAATTTGTTTTATTTTACAAAGGGTAACAGGAGAAAATAGACCCCGAAAGTTGTTGTACAATTTGTCCTGAGTACCCCGATACCCCATATGTGGGCGTAAACCACTGTTTGGGCGCATGGCAGAGCTCGGATGGGAAGGAGCCATTTGACTTTTCAATGCAAAATTGGCTGGAATTGAGATGGGACGCCATGTTGCTTCTGGAGAGTCACTAATGTGCCTAAACATTGAAACCAGGGCTGCCATCAGGAATTTCAGGGCCCCATACTGGCAAAATTTTTGGGGCCCCCTTGAGACTCTGCCCAGGCTCCACCTCCACCCATCGAACCTTCCACAATCCCACTGCCCACTCTTGGAAAAACTCCACTTCTGCATCCCATCCTCACCAATCACACATCAGTTACCATCGAATACCATATCACATACATAGCCAACAGCTTTTGTTTTGGCCAAAAGATTTTTTTCATCCACCACCACAACAAGGCAGACTCTTTTGGGACGGTAATACTCTACTCTAACCTCTTAAAAATTTCTTTAAATATCCAATATTGTTTTAGCTCCATTTTTTAGTTTTCTTCAAGGGAATGAGTCACATATATTTTTTTAAATGACCAATAACACCATATACAAGAGACAAATACCGTCACGCCATGACAAGTCCATATATTACCATCACATAGTGACCGAATAATACCACATCAAGGGACAAATACCATCACACCATAATCAGACAAAATATTACCACCATATAGTGAACAGATAATAATGATGAATGGAAAGGATCTGCCATATAGTGTATGTCCGAATGTTCCACTGTTGAACGGAAAAAATTGGGACCCAGCGTTGGCTTCCAGAAAAGGAACGGTGACAAAGCATGTGCCACTCTCCATCCATTTCCATAGGAACTCCAAAAATTTATGTATGTAACATACTGCAGATGATATATCCCATGAATATGCCATAAATATCCCTGATGGGACAGGGAACGTTCTAATTACATGGTCAAGATATGCAGACATACAGCTGTACTTTAGTCAGAGATAAGTATCCGCTAATATAACCTTCTACCCCCATAAAGTGGCCATATTGTGCTCAGGTAACAGTCTGTGCAGTCAGCAGAGGATTCTTACGCTCTGACTTTAGAAGTCTACAGCACTGATCTGACCATTCTTGGGAGAGGTAACAAGTGGTGATGAGCGAGTGTACTCGTTGCTCGGGTTTTCCAGAGCACGCTCGGGTGGTGGTATTTGTGACTGCTCGGAGATTTCGTTTTCCTTGCGGCAGCTGAATGATTTGCGGCTACTAGACAGCTTGAGTACATGTGGGGATTCCCTAGCAACCAGGCAACCCCCACATGTACTAGTGCTGGCTAGAAGCTGTAAATCATGCATTGATGTGAATGTTTGGCACCAATAAAATAATAAAGTCTATACTCGCCTCCCGTGCTGGCGCCGTTCCCGCAGTCGCTCTCCACGGGGCTCTCATGCAGTGTTGTGTCACACATGGAATAGTTTGTGAAAATATAAAAAGACTTCAGCGACCATATAAAACTGACATGATAATCAGCGCGGACCCTGACCGCACTCATCTCTACACCTACATATAGTGAAATATCTGCTGTTTTACTGCGTGGACTATATAACGACCATAATGATAAATATGAAAATGCAGAAATACTGGATCCCACCTGTGCTCTGAAGATGTTCACACACTGCTTTTTTTTAAGCCAGTTTTCTGCTATAAAAAAATGGAGTGTTGGCAGGAAAAATGCTGCGCACATTATGTGCATTTTTGATGCATTCATTTAAAAAGGTAAAAGAAATGCAGCAAAAACACTGGAACAATTGAGACGCTGCATTTTTTTTCAAAAGAATGAACAACACAAGAAAAAAATATTTTGCAGCTACTGTAAAATGCTCACTTCTATATACTTACAGTATACCGGTATATGACGTATACTCACGCATTATAGGTGAGGTGTGTTATTACAGATAAGTCTGAGGGAGATAATTCATGAACATCCACACATGCATTGTGTGCTGGCATTAGGGGATGTGTCCACGTTCAGTATTACATCCGGATTAGCTGCGGACTGAACGCCGCGTACAACCGCAGCGTTCAACCCGCAGCGTCCAGATGTTACAGCATAGTGGAGGGGATTTTAGGAAATCCCGTCTCCACTATGCGTGCGAACACGCATCCGGCAGCCCTGTGATTCCGGACATGCGGTGCGTCTTTATAGAATGCAGCATGCGCTCCGTCCCCGCAAGGTAAATCACAGGGCCCTATGTATGGGGTGCGGAGATTCTGGATGTGTGCAATGAACACATTTGGAATCACTGTGCGTACAGAAGGGGGCGGCACTTTGGGTGGAGCGGGTTTTCATCCGGCCCATGGACACATACCCTTAGGGTACAGAGCGCAGCGCTCATCTGCAGACATGGCCACTCTACACTGATAGCACTAATTATATATATATATATATATATATATATATATATATATATATATATATATATATATATATACACACACACATATATACATATACTGTACACTATACATTCCCTACACTTATTTACAAACAAGAAAATACATATACTGCACACTATATATTACATACACTATATACACACACATACTATCGTACTCACACTATTATATATACTTACCTATCCTGCAGGGCCTTCACCACCTGCCCCATCATCCCAGGACAGCAGGCCGCCAGGGTAGAAGTCAATAGGAGGAGCCCCCAGCACAGCAGAGGACTATGATGGCTGCTTCCTCTTCCAGTACAGGCACTTGGTCACCCCCTCCCCCTCCTCAGGTCCCGACTGCAGCAGGTGATGTGAGTACAGGGAGACTTCCTGCACAGCAGTTTCCTAACCAGTACTGGTGTTATGGAGGGACAGTGCAGTGTAGCCCAGTGCAGTGCTGGCAGCTTGATCCCACAGGAATAGCGGGGCCCAGAGGGCCCTCCTGCAGCCCAATGAGAAGCCCTAGTTCTGGAGCCACTAGGAGGCAGCATCACAGAATTGCTACCTTTCCTGGCTCCTCCAACCTCTTCCTGCAGAGCTCCGGTCAGTGCTGCTGTCATGTTCAGAACTTCAGGAGTAGGTGAGGGTGAGACAAGATGGAGGCGGCACCGAGCTCTGCACAGCGCACACACACAGCGCACACACACAGCGCACACACACAGCGCACACACACAGCGCACACACACAGCGCACACACACAGCACAGACACACAGCGCACACACACAGCGCACACACACAGCGCACACACACAGCGCACACACAGCGCACACACACAGCGCACACACACAGCGCACACACACAGCGCACACACACAGCGCACACACACAGCGCACACACACAGCGCAAGAGCCGAGGTCCTTGTGCATCGCGTCTGCTGCAGTGAGTGCGGCCACATCAGACAGAAGCGATGCAATCTGCCACTGCAAAGTGCCTCCCCTGTCCCTGGGGCCCGATTATCTGGAGGAGGAAAACCAGTGGGGCCCGAAGTGTGTGAGACATGGTGCCAGCGTGTCCCAGTCAGTCCGGGCCCTCCCTCTTTGCCTCTCCTCTCCGGGCCCCTTACACATGTAAGGATAGTACTGCCCTGATGGCGGCCCTGATTGAAACCCCCCACAAGTGACACCATTTTGGAAAGTAGACCCCCTAAGGATCTTATCTAGATGTGTTTTGAGAGCTTCAAGTGTTTCACTACAGTTTATAACGCAGAGCCGTGAAAATAAAAATTCTTTTTTTTCCCCTCAAAAATTATTTTTTAGCCCCCAGTTTTGTATTTTCCCAAGGGTAACAGGAGAAATTGGACCCCAAACCTTGTTGTGCAATTTGTCCTGAGTGCGCTGATACCCCATATGTGGGGGGAACCACCGTTTGGGCGGATGGCAGAGCTCGGAAGGGAAGGAGCGCCATTTGGAATGCAGACTTAGATGGATTGGTCTGCAGGCGTCACATTGCGTTTGCAGAGCCCCTAATGTACCTAAACAGTAGAAACCCCCGACAAGTGACCCCATATTGGAAACTAGACCCCCCAAGGAACCTATCTACATGTGTTGTGAGAACTTTGAACCTCCAAGTGTTTCAATACAGCAAATAACGCAGAGCCGTGAAAATAAAAAATCATTTTTTCCTACAAAAATGGTTTTTTAGCCCCCCAAATTTTTATTTTTTTATTTTCCCAAGGGTAACAAGAGAAATTTGACCCCAATAGTTGTTGTCCAATTTGTCCTGAGTACGCTGATACCCCATATGTGTGGGGGAACCACCGTTTGGGTGCATGGCAGAGCTCGGAAGGGAAGGAGCGCCATTTGGAATGCAGACTTAGATGGATTGGTCTGCAGGCGTCACGTTGCATTTGCAGAGCCCCTGATGTACCTAAACAGTAGAAACCCTCCACAAGTGACCCCATATTGGAACCTAGACCCCCAAGGAACTTATCTAGATACGTTGTGAGAACTTTGAACACCCAAGTATTTCACTACAGTTTTTAACGCAGAGCCGTGAAAATAAAAAATAATTTTTGTCCCACAAAAATGTTTTTTTTAGCCCCCCAAATTTTTATTTTCCCAAGGGTAACAAGAGAAATTGGACCCCAGAAGATGATGTCCAATTTGTCCTGAGTACGTTGATACCCCATATGTTGGGGTAAACCTTTCTTTGGGCACACGGGAGAGCTTGGAAGGGAAGGAGCACTGTTTTACTTTTTCAACGCAGAATTGGCTGGAATTGAGATCGGACGCCATGTCGCGTTTGGAGAGCCCCTGATGTGCCTAAACAGTGAAAACCCCCCAATTATAACTGAAACCCTAACCCCAACCCTAATCCCAACCACACCCCTAACCCCAACCCTAACCACACCCCTAATTCCAACACACCCCTAACCCTAAACCCAACCATAACCCTAACCACACCCCTAACCCTGACACACCCCTAACCCTAATCCCAAACGTAAATGTAATCCAAACCCTAACCAATAGCCCCAACTCTAACCCTAACCCTAACCCTAGCCCTAACCCTAGCCCTAACCCTAATGGGAAAATGGAAATAAATATATTTTTACAATTTTTTTTTATTTTTCCCTAATTAAGGGGGTGATGAAGGGGGGTTTGTTTTACTATTTATAGCGGGTTTTCTAGTGGATTTTTATGATTGGCAGCCGTCACACACTAAAAGACGCTTTTTATTGCAAAAAATATTTTTTTGCGTTACCACATTTTGAGAGCTATAGTTTTTCCATATTTTGGTCCACAGAGTCATGTGAGGTCTTGTTTTTTGCGGGACGAGTTGATGTTTTTATTGGTAACATTTTCGGGCACGTGACATTTTTTAATCTCTTTTTATTCCGATTTTTGTGAGGCAATATGACCAAAAACCAGCTATTCATGAATTTCTTTTGGGGGGGGGGCGTTTATACCCTTCCACGTTTGGTAAAATGGATAAAGCAGTTTCATTCTTAGAGTCAGTACGATTACAGCGATACCTCATTTAGATTTTTTTCATGTTTTGGCGCTTTTTTACGATAAAAACTATTTTATAGAAAAAAGAATTATTTTTGCATCGCTTTATTCTGAGGACTAAAACTTTTATTTTTTCACTGATGACGCTGTATGGCGGCTCGTTTTTTGCAGGACAAGATGATGTTTTCAGCGGTACCATGGTTATTGATATCTGTGTTTTTGATTGTGTGCTATTCCACTCTTTGTTCGGCGGTATGATAATAAAGGGTTGATTTTTGCCTCATTTTTTTATTTTATTTACGGTGTTCACTGAAGGGGTTAACTAGCAGGAAAGTTTTATAGGTCGGGTTGTTACGGACACGGTGATACTAAATATGTGTACTTTTATTGTTTTTTTTATTTAGATAATGGAATGTATTCATTGGAACAATATATGTTTTTTTTATATAGTGATTTTTTTATTTATTTTCTTTTACACATGTAAAATTTTTTTTTTTTTTTTACTTTTTTAGTTTGCCCCGGGGGGGGGGCATCATATTATATTGACTGATCGCTGATCTGACACTTTGCTGTGCACTGTGCCAGATCAGCGATCACACAGGCACAGCAGGGAGGCTTGCCGGTGCCTGCTCTGAGCAGGCGCTGGTAAGCCACCTCCCTGCAGGACCCGGATGCAGCCCTGTGGCCATTTTGGATCCAGACCTGCAGGGAAAAGGATGTTAGAGACCCTAGGAGCAACGCGATCGCATCGTGTTGCTCCGAGGGTCTCAGGGAAGCACGCAGGGAGCCCCCTCCCTGCGTGATGCTTCCCTATACCGCTGGAACACTGCAATCATGTTTGATCACAGTGTGCCGGGGGTTAGTGTGCCGGGGGCGGTCCGTGACCGCTCCTGGCACATAGTGCCGGATGTCAGCTGTAATAATCAGCTGACACCCGGCCGCGATCGGCCGCGCTCCCCCCGAGAACTCGGCTGATCGCACTGGACGTACTGTCCTGTCACTGGCAATTAAGTCCCAGGTCACCTTGACGGGATAGTGCGTCCAATGGGATTAGCCACCCCTCCTGGCACGCATCAGTCACCACCTCTTCTCCTGTGGAACGCACACCATATCAGCATTCATTTTATGCGCACGTGCGCGTCACTTCCAGTCCTCCCTTTCCGGTTTTTGGCCGGTTACTGCGCACGCACAGGGCTTCATAAGCTCTGGCATTCAGGGACAATGTACCGCCGCTATCCAGCTCCTGTGACCTGCGGTGGATACCGCGTCCGTCTCCTCTCTCTACCGCCTCCCTCAAGACTCGGTAAGTGCCTCATAAGAGAGCGGCCACATGCCGCATGGACTCCTCACTATCATGTGGTATCCTAATAACATGCTGGTCTAGAGCCCTCTATTCAGGATTTCCTGGTTTATCCAATTATTTTGGTACGTCCATACAGCCCTTAGCCATTGCACCTGTACGTTTCCATGGATGCTAGCCGTACATATAGAGATGTATTTACCTTTTTCACTACAGATGCAATATTACTCTCAAGGGTCTATGCTTTATACCCTTTCCAGCTCTCTATAGGTATGTACTTATTTCTCCATTTCACTACCCACCAACGCCACACTTTATAATCTAAGCCTTAGTCTTGCACCATACGTTTTGATGCATGCCAGCCGTACATAGTGAGATATATCATTTCTATTTCACTACAGGTGCAATATCACTCCTAAGGGTCTATGCTTTATAGCCTTACAGTTCTCTATAGGTATGTACCCCTCTTTCCACTTCATGACCCTCTAATTCCACACTCTATCATCTAGTTCTAAGTCCCTATGAGGCTCCCACGTATCTCACTCGCATTCGTGCGACATACTTTGCATATAGACGGTTTATTTTGTTTTGAGTGTCTTTTATTGGTTTCAATCCTTCTATCATATGTGACCAGATGTATTTACCTGTATATACTTATTTTCCTGTCATTTTATCTATTTTGGTTCCGGATTATGTCTATGCACTTTGTTGTGTTTATTTGTAGAGCACACTGATGAAGGTCCTTGGTAGACCGAAACGTTTGAATCGTGTAAATACTGTATGTATAAAATAAACACATTTTGCATCAGACCCCTACCAGTGTGCCAAGTATATCCTATACTAGTGTATAGGTAACACACTGACTCACCAGTGACGTCTCTAGGTGAAGTCCTTCATCTTTCATCCAGCACAGACCGCCGTCACTTCATCCAGCCAGGACTCGTTTCTGCAGGAAATAACACAGTTATCTCGAGCTCCGCTTGTAGAACACATTATTTAACTTTTCCCAACTTCTACATTACACCACATGAAGAAAAAGAGGCGACATAGTGTCACTCTACACAGTAACAGGACCGCCCCCCCGTTTATAACAGTATACTCAAAAAATAAAATAAATACATGACTGCAGTAATAATATCCCTTAATTAGCCCCTATGGTAATAATATTCCCCACCCTGGCCCCGTGTGTCTCATTCCTGGCTCCAGCCATATGTTCTCCCATCCTGCCCTCATGAGTATCCATTCTGCCCCATATGATCTCCCCATCCTGCCCCATCTGTCTCCATTGTATCCATCCTGCCCCATGATCCTGCCCGATCTGTCTCCAATCCTGCCCCCCGTGTCTCCAATCATGCCCTATATCTCCATTCTGCCCCCTATGTCTCCAATCCTGCCCCATCTGTCTTCAATCCTGCCCCATCTGTCTTCAATCCTGCCCCATCTGTCTTCAATCCTGTCCCATCTGTCTTCAATCCTGCCCCATCTGTCTTCAATCCTGTCCTATCTGTCTTCAATCCTGCCCCATCTGTCTTCAATCCTGCCCCATTTGTCTCCAATCCTGCCCCATCTGTCTTCAATCCTGCCCCATCTGTCTTCAATCCTGCCCCATCTGTCTTCAATCCTGTCCCATCTGTCTTCAATCCTGCCCCATTTGTCTTCAATCCTGCCCCATCTGTCTTCAATCCTGCCCCATCTGTCTTCAATCCTGTCCTATCTGTCTTCAATCCTGCCCCATCTGTCTTCAATCCTGCCCCATTTGTCTCCAATCCTGCCCCATCTGTCTTCAATCCTGTCCCATCTGTCTTCAATCCTGCCCCATCTGTCTTCAATCCTGTCCTATCTGTCTTCAATCCTGCCACATCTGTCTTCAATCCTGCCCCATTTGTCTTCAATCCTGCCCCATCTGTCTTCAATCCTGCCCCATCTGTCTTCAATCCTGCCCCATCTGTCTCCATTCTGCCCCATCTGTCTTCAATCCTGCCCCATTTGTCTCCAATCCTGCCCCATCTGTCTTCAATCCTGCCCCATCTGTCTCCATTCCTGCCCCATTTGACTCTAATCCTGCCCCATCTTTCTCCAATCCTGCCCCATCTGTCTCCATTCTGCCCCATCTGTCTTCAATCCTGCCCCTTCTGTCTTCAATCCTGCCCCATCTGTCTCCATTCTTCCTCATCTGTCTCCAATCCTGCCCCATATGTCTCCATTCTGCCCCATCTTTCTCCATTCCTGCCCCATCTGTCTCCATTCTGCCCCATCTGTCTTCAATCCTGCCCCTTCTGTCTTCACTCCTGCCCCATCTGTCTCCATTCCTGCCCCATTTGTCTCTAATCCTGCCCCATCTTTCTCCAATCCTGCCCCATCTGTCTCCATTCTGCCCCATCTGTCTCCAATCCTGCCCCATCTGTCTTCAATCCTGCCCCATCTGTCTCCATTCTTGCCCCATCTGTCTCCAATCCTGCACCATCTGTCTTCAATCCTGCCCCATCTGACTCCATTCTGCCCCATCTATCTTCAATCCTGCCCCATCTGTCTCCATTCCTGCCCCATCTGTCTCCATTCTTCCTCATCTGTCTCCAATCCTGCCCCATCTGTCTTCAATCCTGCCCCATCTGTCTTCATTCCTGCCCCATTTGTCTCTAATCCTGCCCCATCTTTCTCCAATCCTGCCCCATCTGTCTCCATTCTGCCCCATCTGTCTCCAATCCTGCCCCATCTGTCTTCAATCCTGCCCCATCTGTCTCCATTCTTGCCCCATCTGTCTCCAATCCTGCACCATCTGTCTTCAATCCTGCCCCATCTGACTCCATTCTGCCCCATCTATCTTCAATCCTGCCCCATCTGTCTCCATTCCTGCCCCATCTGACTCCATTCTGCCCCATCTGTCTCTAATCCTGCCCCATCTTTCTCCAATCCTGCCCCATCTGTCTCCATTCTGCCCCATCTGTCTCCAATCCTGCCCCATCTGTCTCCTTTCTTCCCCATCTGTCTCCAATCTTACCCCATCTGTGTGTCCAGCATATTGCCCCCAGTGTGTCCAGCATTTCTGCCCCCAGTGTATCCAGCATATTGCCCCCAGTGTGTCCAGCATTCTGCCCCCAGTGTGTCCAGCATTCTGATAACCCCCCCACCCCCATGGTCTCCAGCATTCTGCCCCGGGCCCCCCATTTTGCTGCTCTCAATAAATTTTAAAAAAAAAGTTCTTTTTACCTGGCTCCCTCCAGCAGCGTGCACTCGCCAGTGACAATGACGTCAGATGCCTGCGATGTGCGCTCTGCGGCTGACGTCAGCTGCCAGCCTCCGATTGGCTGGCGGCTGTTAACTATTGACATGCGGGTGCGGGCCCGAACGTCAATAGTGTTAAACTGCCGCAGCGCCGGTAGGGGTCTGGTGAACAGATGAGACGGGGCCCAATGCGGGCCCCTCTGTCCACCAGGCCCCATACGCCAGTCAGGGTAATGCCCTGATGGCGGCTGAGGTCAATCTGAGCGGTAGCCTAGGGCCCCCCCCCCACACCACTGGGCCCTGGGCTACCGCCCAGATTGACCTCATTGTAATCCACCACTGGCTGTGGTATGTGCCCACCATGAACTAAAGCAGCACTGCATAGTTGGACACAGCCATTACACAGAACTCAGCAGGGGCACAGGTATAAGAATATCTCAGGACAGGAACATTTTTTTAAACACATCCAAATGTGGAACTTATTATTATTCCAAGATCTACTAATTAAAATGAACTTTGTTCATGGGACAATCCCTTTAACAATTTATTATGGAATTCCAATGTGTCTGTACAAAATGGGATTTCTGAACCAGTTATCCAGAAAAGATAAAAAATGAAGTTGACAAACCTGAACATATCAGGACTTCCTCCACTCCCCAGTGGCCTGGTAGGACAGTCTCCACTTCCTGGTGATCTAGTAAGATAGCCTGGACTTCTTGGTGATCCAGGAGAACAGCCGCCTGTCCCTGGGGAACTGGTATGAGAGCTTTCCCTTTGTGGTGACCTACTAGATTTGCCTGTAATCTGTGATGACACCGTAAACTATCCTAGTGATATAGTTCTTGGTGACCTGTAATCCCTGATGACCGAGTAAAATATCACAGAGATATAACCTCCACTCCCTCGTGACCCTGTACGATAATCTACACTCCCTCGTGACCCTGTATGAATCTCCATTCCTTGAGGACCTTGCATGACAGTCTCCACTCTGGGCCCCCTGTATGATAGTCTCCACTCCCTGGGCCCCCTGTATGATAGTCTCCACTCCCTGAGCCCCCTGTATGACAGTCTCCACTCCCTGGGCCCCCTGTATGATAGTCTCCACTCCCTGAGCCCCCTGTATGACAGTCTCCTCTCCCTGGGCCCCCTGTATGATAGTCTCCACTCCCTGGGGCCCCTGTATTATAGTCTCCACTCCCTGAGCCCCCTGTATGACAGTCTCCACTCCCTGGGCCCCCTGTTGTGAAATTGGATTCTGGGCTCCCCCGGTGGCCACTTGTGGAATTGTACTTGTGTGCATCATCCCCTCTGTTCACCTGCTCCTATCAGGATGTGGGAGTCGCTATATAACCTTGCTCCTCTGTCAGTTTCATGCCGGTCAACAATGTAATCAGAAGCCTTCTGTGCATGTTCCTGCTACTAGACAACTCCTAGCTAAGTTGGACTTTTGTCCTTGTGTGTTTTTGCATTTTGTTCCTGTTCACAGCTGCTGTTTCGTTACTGTGTCTGGAAAGCTCTTGTGAGCGGAAATTGCCACTCTGGTGTTATGAGTTAATGCTAGAGTCTTAAAGGAATTTCTGGATGGTGTTTTGATAGGGTTTTCTGCTGACCATGAAAGTGTCCTTTCTGTCTTCATGCTATCTAGTAAGCGGACCTCGATTTTGCTAAACCTATTTTCATACTACGTTTGTCATTTCATCTAAAATCACCGCCAATATATGTGGGGGCCTCTGTCTGCCTTTTGGGAAAATTTCTCTAGAGGTGAGCCAGGACTGTCTTTTCCTCTGCTAGGATTAGGTAGTTCTCCGGCTGGCGCTGGGCATCTAGGGATAAAAAACGTAGGCATGCTACCCGGCCACTTCTAGTTGTGCGGCAGGTTTAGTTCATGGTCAGTATAGTTTCCATCTTCCAAAAGCTAGTTCTCATATATGCTGGGCTATGTTCTCTCGCCATTGAGAATCATGACAGTTTGACCGGCCCAAAAAAGGGTTAAATTACTGGCTGAGAAAGGAGAGAAAAAAGAAGTCTGCTACAATTTTTTTTTTTTTTTTTTTCCTCTAGTTCTGAGTGTGCTCTTAATTGAATCACTTGCTAGTCTGCCTATACTGCAGCCTTCCTCTCTTTCTCTCCTTCTAATCCTTGAATGGCCCTGTGTTCACCTGTTTCAAATGGATCTTCAGAGTGTAGCTACAGGTTTGAATAATCTCGCCACAAAGGTACAAAATTTGCAAGATTTTGTTGTTCATGCACCTATGTCTGAGCCTAGAATTCCTTTGCCTGAATTCTTCTCGGGGAATAGATCTCACTTTCAAAATTTTAAAAATAATTGCAAATTGTTTTTGTCCCTGAAGTCTCGCTCTGCCGGAGACCCTGCACAGCAGGTCAGGATTGTAATTTCCTTGCTCCGGGGCGACCCTCAGGACTGGGCTTTTGCATTGGCACCAGGGGATCCTGCGTTGCTCAATGTGGATGCGTTTTTTCTGGCCTTGGGGTTGCTTTATGAGGAACCTCATTTAGAGCTTCAGGCGGAAAAGGCCTTGATGTCCTTGTCTCAGGGGCAAGATGAAGCTGAAATATACTGCCAAAAATTCCGCAAATGGTCTGTGCTTACTCAGTGGAATGAGTGCGCCCTGGCGGCGATTTTCAGAGAAGGTCTCTCTGATGCCATTAAGGATGTTATGGTGGGGTTCCCTGTGCCTGCGAGTCTGAATGAGTCCATGACGATGGCTATTCAGATCGATAGGCGTCTGCGGGAGCGCAAACCTGTGCACCATTTGGCGGTGTCTACTGAGAAAACGCCAGAAAATATGCAATGTGATAGAATTCTGTCCAGAAGCGAGCGGCAGAATTTTAGACGAAAAAATGGGTTGTGCTTCTATTGTGGTGATTCAACTCATGTTATATCAGCATGCTCTAAGCGTACTAAGAAGCCTGACAAGTCTGTTTCAATTAGCACTTTACCGTCTAAGTTTATTCTATCTGTGACCCTGATTTGTTCTTTGTCATCTATTACCGCAGACGCCTATGTCGACTCTGGCGCTGCTTTGAGTCTTATGGATTGGTCCTTTGCCAAACGCTGTGGGTATGATTTGGAGCCATTGGAGGCTCCGATACCTCTGAAAGGGATTGACTCCACCCCATTGGCTAGTAATAAACCACAATACTGGACACAAGTGACTATGCGTGTTAATCCGGATCACCAGGAGGTTATTCGCTTTCTGGTGCTGTATAATCTACATGATGTTTTGGTGCTGGGATTGCCATGGCTGCAATCTCATAACCCAGTCCTCGACTGGAGAGCTATGTCTGTGTTAAGCTGGGGATGTAAAGGAACTCATGGGGACGTACCTTTGGTTTCCATTTCATCATCTATTCCCTCTGAGATTCCTGAATTCTTGTCTGACTTTCATGACGTTTTTGAAGAACCCAAGGTTGGTTCACTACCTCCGCACCGGGAGTGCGATTGTGCCATAGACTTGATCCCGGGTAGTAAATACCCTAAGGGTCGTTTATTTAATCTGTCTGTGCCTGAACACGCGGCTATGCGAGAATATATAAAGGAGTCCTTGGAAAAGGGACATATTCGTCCTTCGTCATCTCCCTTAGGAGCCGGTTTTTTCTTTGTGTCTAAGAAAGACGGCTCTTTGAGGCCGTGTATTGATTATCGACTTTTGAATAAAATCACGGTTAAATATCAATATCCGTTACCACTGCTTACTGATTTGTTTGCTCGTATAAAGGGGGCCAAGTGGTTCTCTAAGATTGATCTCCGTGGGGCGTATAATTTGGTGCGAATCAAGCAGGGGGATGAGTGGAAAACCGCATTTAATACGCCCGAGGGCCATTTTGAGTATTTGGTGATGCCTTTTGGTCTTTCAAATGCCCCTTCAGTCTTCCAGTCCTTTATGCATGACATTTTCCGCGATTATTTGGATAAATTTATGATTGTGTATCTGGATGATATTCTGATTTTTTCGGATGACTGGGACTCTCATGTCCAGCAGGTCAGGAGGGTTTTTCAGGTTTTGCGGTCTAATTCCTTGTGTGTGAAGGGTTCTAAGTGTGTTTTTGGGGTTCAAAAGATTTCCTTCTTGGGATACATTTTTTCCCCCTCTTCCATCGAGATGGATCCTGTCAAGGTTCAGGCTATTGGTGATTGGACGCAACCCTCTTCTCTTAAGAGTCTTCAGAAATTTTTGGGCTTTGCTAACTTTTATCGTCGATTTATTGCTGGTTTTTCTGATGTTGTAAAACCATTGACTGATTTGACTAAGAAGGGTGCTGATGTTGCTGATTGGTCCCCTGATGCTGTGGAGGCCTTTCGGGAGCTCAAGCGCCGCTTTTCTTCCGCCCCAGTGTTGCGTCAGCCTGATGTTGCTCTTCCTTTTCAGGTTGAGGTCGACGCTTCTGAAATCGGAGCTGGGGCGGTGTTGTCGCAGAGAAGTTCAGACTGCTCCGTGATGAGACCTTGTGCCTTTTTTTCCCGTAAATTTTCGCCCGCCGAGCGGAATTATGATATTGGGAATCGGGAGCTTTTGGCCATGAAGTGGGCTTTTGAGGAGTGGCGTCACTGGCTTGAGGGGGCCAGACATCAGGTGGTGGTATTGACTGACCACAAAAATTTAATTTACCTTGAGTCTGCCAGGCGCCTGAATCCTAGACAGGCGCGCTGGTCGTTGTTTTTCTCTCGGTTTAATTTTGTGGTGTCTTACCTACCGGGTTCTAAGAATGTTAAGGCGGATGCCCTTTCTAGGAGTTTTGAGCCTGACTCCCCTGGTAATTCTGAGCCCACAGGTATCCTTAAAGATGGAGTGATATTGTCTGCCGTTTCTCCAGACCTGCGGCGGGCCTTGCAGGAGTTTCAGGCGGATAGACCTGATCGTTGCCCACCTGGTAGACTGTTTGTTCCTGATGATTGGACCAGTAGAGTCATCTCTGAGGTTCATTCTTCTGCGTTGGCAGGTCATCCTGGAATCTTTGGTACCAGGGATTTGGTGGCAAGGTCCTTCTGGTGGCCTTCCCTGTCACGAGATGTGCGAGGCTTTGTGCAGTCTTGTGACGTTTGTGCTCGGGCCAAGCCTTGTTGTTCTCGGGCTAGTGGATTGTTGTTACCCTTGCCTATCCCGAAGAGGCCTTGGACGCACATCTCGATGGATTTTATTTCGGATCTGCCTGTTTCTCAGAAGATGTCTGTCATCTGGGTGGTGTGTGACCGTTTCTCTAAGATGGTCCATCTGGTTCCCTTGCCTAAGTTGCCTTCTTCTTCCGAGTTGGTTCCTATGTTTTTTCAAAATGTTGTTCGTTTGCATGGTATTCCGGAGAATATCGTTTCTGACAGAGGGACCCAATTCGTGTCTAGATTTTGGCGGGCATTCTGTGCTAGGATGGGCATAGATTTGTCTTTTTCGTCTGCTTTCCATCCTCAGACTAATGGCCAGACCGAGCGGACTAATCAGACCTTGGAGACATATTTGAGGTGTTTTGTGTCTGCGGATCAGGATGATTGGGTTGCTTTTTTGCCTTTGGCGGAGTTCGCCCTCAATAATCGGGCCAGCTCTGCCACCTTGGTGTCCCCGTTTTTCTGTAATTCGGGGTTTCATCCTCGATTTTCCTCCGGTCAAGTGGAATCTTCGGATTGTCCTGGAGTGGATGCTGTGGTGGAGAGGTTGCATCAGATTTGGGGGCAGGTGGTGGACAATTTGAAGTTGTCCCAGGAGAAGACTCAGCTTTTTGCCAACCGCCGTCGTCGTGTTGGTCCTCGGCTTTGTGTTGGGGACTTGGTGTGGTTGTCTTCTCGTTTTGTCCCTATGAGGGTTTCTTCTCCTAAGTTTAAGCCTCGGTTCATCGGCCCGTACAAGATATTGGAGATTCTTAACCCTGTGTCCTTCCGTTTGGACCTCCCTGCATCCTTTTCGATTCATAATGTTTTTCATCGGTCATTGTTGCGCAGGTATGAGGTACCGGCTGTGCCTTCCGTTGAGCCTCCTGCTCCGGTGTTGGTTGAGGGTGAGTTGGAGTACGTTGTGGAAAAGATCTTAGACTCTCGTGTTTCCAGACGGAAACTCCAGTATCTGGTCAAATGGAAGGGATACGGTCAGGAGGATAATTCTTGGGTCACTGCCTCTGATGTTCATGCCTCCGATCTTGTCCGTGCCTTTCATAGGGCTCATCCTGATCGCCCTGGTGGTTCGGGTGAGGGTTCGGTGCCCCCTCCTTGAGGGGGGGGTACTGTTGTGAAATTGGATTCTGGGCTCCCCCGGTGGCCACTTGTGGAATTGTACTTGTGTGCATCATCCCCTCTGTTCACCTGCTCCTATCAGGATGTGGGAGTCGCTATATAACCTTGCTCCTCTGTCAGTTTCATGCCGGTCAACAATGTAATCAGAAGCCTTCTGTGCATGTTCCTGCTACTAGACAACTCCTAGCTAAGTTGGACTTTTGTCCTTGTGTGTTTTTGCATTTTGTTCCTGTTCACAGCTGCTGTTTCGTTACTGTGTCTGGAAAGCTCTTGTGAGCGGAAATTGCCACTCTGGTGTTATGAGTTAATGCTAGAGTATTAAAGTAATTTCTGGATGGTGTTTTGATAGGGTTTTCTGCTGACCATGAAAGTGCCCTTTCTGTCTTCATGCTATCTAGTAAGCGGACCTCGATTTTGCTAAACCTATTTTCATACTACGTTTGTCATTTCATCTAAAATCACCGCCAATATATGTGGGGGCCTCTGTCTGCCTTTTGGGAAAATTTCTCTAGAGGTGAGCCAGGACTGTCTTTTCCTCTGCTAGGATTAGGTAGTTCTCCGGCTGGCGCTGGGCATCTAGGGATAAAAAACGTAGGCATGCTACCCGGCCACTTCTAGTTGTGCGGCAGGTTTAGTTCATGGTCAGTATAGTTTCCATCTTCCAAGAGCTAGTTCTCATATATGCTGGGCTATGTTCTCTCGCCATTGAGAATCATGACAGCCCCCTGTATGATAGTCTCCACTCCCTGAGCCCCCTGTATGACAGTCTCCTCTCCCTGGGCCCCCTGTATGATAGTCTCCACTCCCTGGGGCCCCTGTATGATAGTCTACACTCGCTGAGTCCCCTGTATGATAGTCTCCACTCCCTGGGCCCCCTGTATGATAGTCTCCACTCCCTGAGCCCCCTGTATGATAGTCTCAACTCCCTGGGCCCCCTGTATGATAGTCTCCACTCCCTGAGCCCCCTGTATGATAGTCTCCTCTCCCTGGGCCCCCTGTATGACAGTCTCCACTCCCTGGGGCCCCTGTATTATAGTCTCCACTCCCTGGGGCCCCTGTATGATAGTCTCCACTCCCTGGGGCCCCTGTATGATAGTCTCCACTCCCTGAGCCCCCTGTATGATAGTCTCCACTCCCTGGGGCCCCTGTATGATAGTCTACACTCCCTGAGTCCCCTGTATGATAGTCTCCACTCCCTGGGGCCCCTGTATGATAGTCTCCTCTCCCTGGGCCCCCTGTATGATAGTCTCCACTCCCTGGGCCCCCTGTATCATAGTCTCCACTCCCTGAGCCCCCTGTATGATAGTCTCCTCTCCCTGGGCCCCCTGTATGACAGTCTCCACCCCCTGGGGCCCCTGTATTATAGTCTCCACTCCCTGGGGCCCCTGTATGATAGTCTCCACTCCCTGGGGCCCCTGTATGATAGTCTCCACTCCCTGAGCCCCCTGTATGATTGTCTCCACTCCCTGGGCCCCCTGTATGATAGTCTCCACTCCCTGAGCCCCCTGTATGATAGTCTCCACTCCCTGGGCCCCCTGTATGACAGTCTCCACTCACTGGGGCCCCTGTTTGACAGTCTCCACTCCCTGGGGCCCCTGTATGATAGTCTCCACTCCCTGGGCCCCCTGTATGATAGTCTCCTCTCCCTGGGCCCCCTGTATGATAGTCTCCACTCCCTGTGCCCCCTGTATGATAGTCTCCACTCCCTGGGCCCCCTGTATGATAGTCTCCACTCCCTGAGCCCCCTGTATGACAGTCTCCACTCCCTGGGCCCCCTGTATGATAGTCTCCACTCCCTGAGCCCCCTGTATGACAGTCTCCTCTCCCTGGGCCCCCTGTATGATAGTCTCCACTCCCTGGGGCCCCTGTATTATAGTCTCCACTCCCTGAGCCCCCTGTATGACAGTCTCCACTCCCTGGGCCCCCTGTATGATAGTCTCCACTCCCTGAGCCCCCTGTATGACAGTCTCCTCTCCCTGGGCCCCCTGTATGATAGTCTCCACTCCCTGGGGCCCCTGTATGATAGTCTACACTCGCTGAGTCCCCTGTATGATAGTCTCCACTCCCTGGGCCCCCTGTATGATAGTCTCCACTCCCTGAGCCCCCTGTATGATAGTCTCAACTCCCTGGGCCCCCTGTATGATAGTCTCCACTCCCTGAGCCCCCTGTATGATAGTCTCCTCTCCCTGGGCCCCCTGTATGACAGTCTCCACTCCCTGGGGCCCCTGTATTATAGTCTCCACTCCCTGGGGCCCCTGTATGATAGTCTCCACTCCCTGGGGCCCCTGTATGATAGTCTCCACTCCCTGAGCCCCCTGTATGATAGTCTCCACTCCCTGGGGCCCCTGTATGATAGTCTACACTCCCTGAGTCCCCTGTATGATAGTCTCCACTCCCTGGGGCCCCTGTATGATAGTCTCCTCTCCCTGGGCCCCCTGTATGATAGTCTCCACTCCCTGGGCCCCCTGTATGATAGTCTCCACTCCCTGAGCCCCCTGTATGATAGTCTCCTCTCCCTGGGCCCCCTGTATGACAGTCTCCACCCCCTGGGGCCCCTGTATTATAGTCTCCACTCCCTGGGGCCCCTGTATGATAGTCTCCACTCCCTGGGGCCCCTGTATGATAGTCTCCACTCCCTGAGCCCCCTGTATGATAGTCTCCACTCCCTGGGCCCCCTGTATGATAGTCTCCACTCCCTGAGCCCCCTGTATGATAGTCTCCACTCCCTGGGCCCCCTGTATGACAGTCTCCACTCACTGGGGCCCCTGTTTGACAGTCTCCACTCCCTGGGGCCCCTGTATGATAGTCTCCACTCCCTGGGGCCCCTGTATGATAGTCTCCACTCCCTGGGGCCCCTGTATGATAGTCTTCACTCCCTGGGGCCCCTGTATGATAGTCTCCACTCCCTGGGGCCCCTGTATGATAGTCTCCACTCCCTGGGGCCCCTGTATGATAGTCTTCACTCCCTGGGGCCCCTGTATGATATTCTACACTCCCTGGGGCCCCTGTATGATAGTCTCCTCTCCCTGGGCCCCCTGTATGATATTCTACACTCCCTGGGGCCCCTGTATGATAGTCTCCCCTCTTGGGCCCCCTGTATGATAGTCTCCACTCCCTGGGCCCCCTGTATGATAGTCTCCACTCCCTGGGGCCCCTGTATGATAGCCTACACTCCCTGGGTCCCCTGTATGATAGTCTCCACTCCCTGGGTCCCCTGTATGATAGTCTACACTCCCTGGGTCCCCTGTATGATAGTCTCCACTCCCTGAGCCCCCTGTATGATAGTCTCCTCTCCCTGCGGCCCCTATATGATAGTCTCCTCTCCCTGCGGCCCCTATATGATAGTCTCCACTCTCTGGGCCCCCTGTATGATAGTCTCCTCTCCCAGGGCCCCTGTATGACAGTCTCCTCTCCTTGGAGCCCCTGTATGATAGTCTCCTCTCCCTGCGGCCCCTATATGATAGTCTCCACTCTCTGGGCCCCCTGTATGATAGTCTCCTCTCCCAGGGCCCCTATATGATAGTCTCCTCTCTCTGTGCCCCCTGTATGATAGTCTCCTCTCCCTGGGCCCCCTGTATGATAGTGTCCTCTCCCTGCGGCCCCTCTATGATATTCTCCTCTCCCTGGGGCCCCTGTATGATAGTCTCCTCTCCCTGGGTCCCCTGTATGATAGTCTACACTCCCTGGGTCCCCTGTATGATAGTCTCCACTCCCTGAGCCCCCTGTATGATAGTCTCCTCTCCCTGGGCCCCCTGTATGATAGTCTCCACTCCCTGAGCCCCCTGTATGATAGTCTCCTCTCCCTGGGCCCCCTGTATGATAGTCTACACTCCCTGAGTCCCCTGTATGATAGTCTCCACTCCCTGAGCCCCCTGTATGATAGTCTCCTCTCCCTGCGGCCCCTATATGATAGTCTCCACTCTCTGGGCCCCCTGTATGACAGTCTCCTCTCCCTGCGGCCCCTCTATGATAGTCTCCTCTCCCTGTGGCCCCTCTATGATAGTCTCCTCTCCCAGGGCCCCTGTATGACAGTCTCCTCTCCCTGGGGCACCTGTATGATAGTGTCCTCTCCCTGCGGCCCCTCTATGATAGTCTCCTCTCCCTGCGGCCCCTCTATGATATTCTCCACTCTCTGGGCCCCCTGTATGATAGTCTCCTCTCCCTGAGCCCCCTGTATGATAGTCTCCTCTCCCTGCGGCCCCTATATGATAGTCTCCTCTCCCTGCGGCCCCTATATGATAGTCTCCACTCTCTGGGCCCCCTGTATGATAGTCTCCTCTCCCAGGGCCCCTATATGATAGTCTCCTCTCCCAGGGCCCCTGTATGATAGTGTCCTCTCCCTGCGGCCCCTCTATGATATTGTCCTCTCCCTGCGGCCCCTCTATGATAGTCTCCTCTCCCTGCGGCCCCTCTATGATAGTCTCCTCTCCCTGTTGATAAGATCTCCTCTTCCGCTCCATTTCCATTCCCTGTGGATCAGGTTTGCTAATTATTTGGAGCCGTTGGGATTATTTTTGGATGGCTGTGAATATTCAGTGCGGCCGGGCACCTGTCTGATCGGGGAAGGTGTAACGGGAGCCCTCCTGTAGCAGAACAGGTGAGGCCTTGGGAGAAGCGTCGTCCCTCCTTCCATGTAATCAGTGTCCGTGAAGGATCAGTAACAGGATAAGGAATCCGGACACAGCGGAGCACAGGGGAGCGCGGCTGTAGTGGGCCTGTACCTGTGCGTGCACGCCGCCTGCTACACACCTGTATGCTCTGGTTAAAGGGCCGGTGCGCTCTTAGGCTGCGGTCACACTAGCAGTATTTGGTCAGTTTTTTACCCCAGTATATGTAACCAAAACCAGGAGTGGAACAATTAGAGGAAAAGTATAATAGAAACATCTGCTCCACTTCTGCATTTATCACCATATTACAAATACTGATGTAAAATACTGATAGTGTGACGGCAGCCTTATACTGATGAGTGACTCTGTACAGAGCCAGTCACCTCCCTATAAACTCCGGCCGCGCTCCGTCATTGGCGTCTTATTTTTACTTCTTGTTTTTATCTTTTGGAAATTGCTGACGCGGTTTTATTCTTTACTCGGCTAACAGTTAATGGTACAGACATAGTTTACGGTGTGGACGCATTGGGCGCACCGCTGCATGTTTCAGTACGTCTCCATTGAGAATAATGAAGAAAAATGGCGCAAGTCTTTCATTTATTTATTTTTTATGTTGACTACATTTTTTGTGCAACACATTACCAGCTAAAACATGGCAAAAAGCTAGACCAGAATATATTTTGACTGCTTTCATCTATGGAAACGCTGCTATATACGTCAGACGTACGCGGCCAGCGGAATAAGCTGCACCAATGTGAACCTCGCCTCAAGCTGCAAGGATCTGATATAAAAGGCGAATGATCCCCAAACACTGACAACAAGCAGAAAGTAAGAAAAATAAATACAAAGTGTGTTAGAAAGCGGCAGAACTTCCATTATCTGATGTCGCCATCTTATTTACATGGGACTGACGGTGTAGTGCAGCACCTGGGTGACTGCGCTCCTCATCCTCCGCAGTGACGCGCGATGATGGATCCTCTCCCATCTATCACTTTCTGATGGTTTCCTGCCATGTCCCAGAGCTCACAATCTTCGTGTTTGCTCAGATTTCACACCCTTTAGATAAACATGGTGGGTTGTGTACCGCCGCGTGTCCGCCACCGCCGTGTATCCGTGTCTTACTCACCGCTATGTAAACGCCGGAGCAGATCGCCTCCCTCCTGCCAATGGCGTTTAACTCCTTCCAACACCAATATAAATTGCAGTCGGCGATATCTGTTCCTGGGAAAGCTGGGTGATGGCCCACATGGCGATGTTCAGGAGTCTGGAAAGGCTGAGTGACAGCTGCGGATGCCTTTAAGACGGGCGCCTGTTTCCTGGGGGTGCGTAACAGTCTTATATTGGCCTCCTCAATCTCTACACCGCACAGAAGTGACCCCTCAATGATGTAATGGGGGGCTCGCCATTGTGACAACTCCCAGTGATGGTGGCGGACCACAGGGATCGGTATTTTATTTACCTCCTGATGGAGAAAGTTTCCAGGATCTGAAAGGTTAAGGTGACAGAACAAACATTGTTTTCCTGACTTTGGATTAACCCTTGCTGCGGAAGCTCCACGTATTACATCGCATTCTTCAGGTGACAGGCGACCACGACCAGAGGCCGTACCTAACGCTGACACCGTACACTATCCCGGGACTCCACAACTACTGGAGACCAGCCATTGTTCACACTTGTCAATTCTGATCTAGAAGATCCTTGATTTCCTGGACCCTCCATAGACTGGATAAGGTGCAGGGTATGGTGGTCTACATGGTCCAGATATTCCGGCTGAATGCTGAACACAGTCCAATCTGAGGAAACGAGGACATCATATGAAGAATGGGACTGTGGGGAGTGGGAGAGACGCTGTGCATGATCCTCTGCCAGGTGAGAAGCTGTGGGGGAGACGCTGTGCATGATCCTCTGCCAGGTGAGAAGCTGTGGGGGAGACGCTGTGCATGATCCTCTGCCAGGTGAGAAGCTGTGGGGGAGACGCTGTACATGATCCTCTGCCAGGTGAGAAGCTGTGGGCGAGACACTGTGCATGATCCTCTGCCAGGTGAGAAGCTGTGGGGGAGACGCTGTGCATGATCCTCTGCCAGGTGAGAAGCTGTGGGCGAGACGCTGTGCATGATCCTCTGCCAGGTGAGAAGCTGTGGGGGAGACGCTGTGCATGATCCTCTGCCAGGTGAGAAGCTCTGGGCGAGACACTGTGCATGATCCTCTGCCAGGTGAGAAGCTGTGGGGGAGACGCTGTACATGATCCTCTGCCAGGTGAGAAGCTGTGGGGGAGACGCTGTACATGATCCTCTTCCAGGTGAGTAGCTGTGGGGGAGACGCTGTGCATGATCCTCTGCCAGGTGAGAAGCTGTTGGGGAGACGCTGTGCATGATCCTCTGCCAGGTGAGAAGCTGTTGGGGAGACGCTGTGCATGATCCTCTGCCAGGTGAGAAGCTGTGCATGATCCTCTGCCAGGTGAGAAGCTGTGGGGGAGATGCTGTGCATGATCCTCTGCCAGGTGAGAAGCTGTTGGGGAGAAGCTGTGCATGATCGTCTGCCAGGTGAGGAGCTGTGGGGGAGATGCTGTTAATGATCCTCTGCCAGGTGATGAGCTGTGGGGGAGACGCTGTGCATGATCCTCTGCCAGGTGAGAAGCTGTTGGGGAGATGATGTATATGATCCTCTGCCAGGTGAGAAGCTGTGGGGGAGACGCTGTGCATGATCCTCTGCCAGGTGAGAAGCTGTGGGCGAGACGCTGTGCATGATCCTCTGCCAGGTGAGAAGCTGTGGGGGAGACGCTGTGCATGATCCTCCGCCAGGTGAGAAGCTGTGGGGGAGAAGCTGTGCATGATCCTCTGCCAGGTGAGGAGCTGTGGGGGAGACGCTGTGCATGATCCTCTGCCAGGTGAGAAGCTGTGGGGAGACGCTGTACATGATCCTCTGCCAGGTGAGGAGCTGTGGGGGAGACGCTGTACATGATCCTCTGCCAGATGAGAAGCTGTGAGGGAG
The DNA here is from genome assembly GCF_051348905.1 of Ranitomeya variabilis. Classification (NCBI taxonomy): domain Eukaryota; kingdom Metazoa; phylum Chordata; class Amphibia; order Anura; family Dendrobatidae; genus Ranitomeya; species Ranitomeya variabilis. The sequence continues at coordinate 777,836,868 of NC_135234.1, read as the reverse complement.
ACACTGTGCATGATCCTGTGCCAGGTGAGAAGCTGTGGGGGAGATGCTGTGCATGATCCTCTGCCAGGTGAGAAGCTGTGGGGGAGACGCCGTACATGATCCTCTGCCAGGTGAAAAGCTGTTGTCATGTCGGACGCTGTTCAGACCAGGTCGTTCGACAGACAGCGGTAATTCCGCTTTTGACCACTATTTGCTCATTGGCGTCGGCTAGATTTTATCTAGCTGTTTCGGGGGTACCGTAATTTACCTGATCCTCGGATTGGAAGCTGGGTCACGCCCATTGCCTTTAAATAGTTCTCCTGATCACTGGGCGTCGCCGATTATAGCTTCTGTCTTGTGCGTTGTTATCTCGGTCTGGAGTGGAGAGCTGGTTGCTGTAGAGTCGTTGCTGGTGGTGTATTTTCCTTTGTCTTATTTACTCCTTCCTATATTTGTATTTATTTTGCCCCGCACATTTATAGTGTATTCCTGAGTGACTGTGGCGTGGTGTATATTTTCCTTTATCCTTCTCTGTGCTAACTGTGGGTATTGGTGTATTACCTCTTCACTGGGTGGTGGGTGAAGGTTTCAGTCTAGGGTTGAAACAGGAGACAGGGTGAGGTTCTAGGCCTGGACATGCACACCATCAGTGTAAACTCCAGGTAGAGGGTCAATCAGGATTTCCCTAGTCTGAGGGAAATTGCAGGGGCCCAGGTTATTAGCTCTCGCTCACCTAGTCTCCCCGTGACAGCTGTGGGGGAGACGCTGTGCATGATCCTCTGCCAGGTGAGAAGCTGTGGGGGAGACGCTGTACATGATCCTCTGCCAGGTGAGAAGCTGTGGGGGAGACGCTGTGCACGATCATCTGCCAGGTGAGAAGCTATGGGGGAGACGCTGTACATGATACTATGCCAGGCGAGGAGCTATGGGGGAGACGCTGTACATGATCTTCTGCCAGGTGAGAAGCTGTGGGGGAGACGCTGTGCATGATCCTCTGCCAGGTGAGAAGCTGTGGGGGAGACACTCTGCATGATCCTCTGCCAGCTGAGAAACTGTGGGGGAGACGCTGTGCATGATCCTCTGCCAGGTGAGAAGCTGTTGGGGAGAAGCTGTACATGATCCTCTGCCAGGTGAGGAGCTGTGGGGGGTGACGCTGTGCATGATCTTCTGCCAGGTGAGGAGCTGTGGCGGAGACGCTGTGCATGATCCTCTGTCAGGTAAGGAGCTGTGGGGGAGACGCTGTGCATGATCCTCTGCCAGGTGAGAAGCTGTGGACAAGACGCTGTGCATGATCCTCTGCCAGGTGAGAAGCTGTGGGGGAGATGCTGTGCATGATCCTCTGCCAGGTGAGAAACTATGGGGGAGACGCTGTGCATGATCCTCTGCCAGGTGAGAAGCTGTGGGCGAGACACTGTATATGATCCTCTGCCAGGTGAGAAGCTGTGGGGGAGACGCTGTGCATGATCCTCTGCCAGGTGAGAAGCTGTGGGGGAGATGCTGTGCATGATCCTCTGCCAGGTGAGAAGCTGTGGGGGAGACGCTGTGCATGATCCTCTGCCAGGTGAGAAGCTGTGGGCGAGACGCTGTGCATGATCCTCTGCCAGGTGAGAAGCTGTGGGGGAGACGCTGTGCATGATCCTCTGCCAGGTGAGAAGCTCTGGGCGAGACACTGTGCATGATCCTCTGCCAGGTGAGAAGCTGTGGGGAGACGCTGTACATGATCCTCTGCCAGGTGAGGAGCTGTGGGGGAGACGCTGTACATGATCCTCTGCCAGATGAGAAGCTGTGAGGGAGACACTGTGCATGATCCTGTGCCAGGTGAGAAGCTGTGGGGGAGATGCTGTACATGATCCTCTGCCAGGTGAGAAGCTGTGGGGGAGACGCCGTACATGATCCTCTGCCAGGTGAAAAGCTGTTGTCATGTCGGACGCTGTTCAGACCAGGTCGTTCGACAGACAGCGGTAATTCCGCTTTTGACCACTATTTGCTCATTGGCGTCGGCTAGATTTTATCTAGCTGTTTCGGGGGTACCGTAATTTACCTGATCCTCGGATTGGAAGCTGGGCCATGCCCATTGCCTTTAAATAGTTCTCCTGATCACTGGGCGTCGCCGATTTATAGCTTCTGTCTTGTGCGTTGTTATCTCGGTCAGGAGTGGAGAGCTGGTTGCTGTAGAGTCGTTGCTGGTGGTGTATTTTCCTTTGTCTTATTTACTCCTTCCTATATTTGTATTTATTTTGCCCCGCACATTTATAGTGTATTCCTGAGTGACTGTGGCGTGGTGTATATTTTCCTTTATCCTTCTCTGTGCTAACTGTGGGTATTGGTGTATTACCTCTTCACTGGGTGGTGGGTGAAGGTTTCAGTCTAGGGTTGAAACAGGAGACAGGGTGAGGTTCTAGGCCTGGACATGCACACCATCAGTGTAAACTCCAGGTAGAGGGTCAATCAGGATTTCCCTAGTCTGAGGGAAATTGCAGGGGCCCAGGTTATTAGCTCTCGCTCACCTAGTCTCCCCGTGACAGCTGTGGGGGAGACGCTGTGCATGATCCTCTGCCAGGTGAGAAGCTGTGGGGGAGACGCTGTACATGATCCTCTGCCAGGTGAGAAGCTGTGGGGGAGACGCTGTGCACGATCATCTGCCAGGTGAGAAGCTATGGGGGAGACGCTGTACATGATACTATGCCAGGCGAGGAGCTATGGGGGAGACGCTGTACATGATCCTCTGCCAGGTGAGAAGCTGTGGGGGAGACGCTGTGCATGATCCTCTGCCAGGTGAGAAGCTGTGGGGGAGACACTCTGCATGATCCTCTGCCAGCTGAGAAACTGTGGGGGAGACACTGTGCATGATCCTCTGCCAGGTGAGAAGCTGTTGGGGAGAAGCTGTACATGATCCTCTGCCAGGTGAGGAGCTGTGGGGGGTGACGCTGTGCATGATCTTCTGCCAGGTGAGGAGCTGTGGCGGAGACGCTGTGCATGATCCTCTGTCAGGTAAGGAGCTGTGGGGGAGACGCTGTGCATGATCCTCTGCCAGGTGAGAAGCTGTGGACAAGACGCTGTGCATGATCCTCTGCCAGGTGAGAAGCTGTGGGGGACATGCTGTGCATGATCCTCTGCCAAGTGAGAAACTATGGGGGAGACGCTGTGAATGATCCTCTGCCAGATGAGAAGCTGTGGCGGAGACGCTGTACATGATCCTCTGCCAGGTGAGAAGCTGTGGGGGAGACGCTGTGCATGATCCTCTGCAAGGTGAGAAGCTGTGGGGGAGACGCTGTGCATGATCCTCTACCAGGTGAGAAGCTGTGGGGGAGACGCAGTGCATGATCCTCTGCCAGGTGAGAAGCTGTGGGGGAGACGCTGTGCATGATCCTCTGCCAGGTGAGAAGCTGTGGGCGAGACACTGTATATGATCCTCTGCCAGGTGAGAAGCTGTGGGGGAGACGCTGTACATGATCCTCTGCCAGGTGATGAGCTGTGGGGGAGACGCTGTGCATGATCCTCTGCCAGGTGAGAAGCTGTGGGGGAGACGCTGTGCATGATCCTCTGCCAGGTGAGAAGCTGTGGGGGAGACGCCGTACATGATCCTCTGCCAGGTGAGAAGCTCTGGGGGAGACGCTGTGCATGATCCTCTGCCAGGTGAGAAGCTGTGGGGGAGACGCTGTACATGATCCTCTGCCAGGTGAGAAGCTGTGGGGGAGACGTTGTGCACGATCATCTGCCAGGTGAGAAGCTGTGGGGGAGACGCTCTACATGATCCTCTGCCAGGTGAGAACCTGTGGGGGAGACGCTGTGCATGATCCTCTGCCAGGTGAGAAGCTGTGAGGGAGACACTGTGCATGATCCTCTGCCAGGTGAGAAGCTGTGGATGAGACGCTGTACATGATCCTCTGCCAGGTGAGAAGCTGTGGGGGAGACGCTGTACATAATCCTATGCCAGGTGAGAAGCTGTTGGGGAGAAGCTGTACATGATCCTCTGCCAGGTGAGGAGCTGTGGGGGATGACGCTGTGCATGATCCTCTGCCAGGTGAGGAGCTGTGGGGGGAGATGCTGTGCATGATCCTCTGCCAGGTGAGAAGCTGTGGGGGAGATGCTGTATGTGATCCTCTGCCAGGTGAGAAGCTGTGGGGGAGACGCTGTACATAATCCTCTGCCAGGTGAGAAGCTGTGGGGGAGACGCTGTACATGATCCTCTGCCAGGTGAGAAGCTGTGGGGGAGACGCTGTGCATGATCCTTTGCCAGGTGAGAAGCTGTTGGGGAGAGGCTGTACATGATCCTCTGCCAGGTGAGAAGCTGTGGGGGAGATGCTGTGCACGATCCTCTGCCAGGTGAGAAGCTGTGGGGGAGACGCTGTACATGATCCTCTGCCAGGTGAGAAGCTGTGGGGGAGGCGCTGTACATGATCCTCTGCCAGGTGAGAAGCTGTGGGGGAGGCGCTGTACATGATCCTCTGCCAGGTGAGGAGCTGTGGGGGAGACGCTGTGCATGATCCTCTGCCAGGTGAGAAGCTGTGGGGGAGGCGCTGTACATGATCCTCTGCCAGGTGAGAAGCTGTGGCGGAGACGCTGTGCATGATCCTCTGCCAGGTGAGGAGCTGTGGAAGAGAAGCTGTGCATGATCCTCTGCCAGTTGAGGAGCTGTGGGGGAGACGCTGTACATGATCCTCTGCCAGGTGAGGAGCTGTGGGGGAGACGCTGTGCATGATCATCTGCCAGGTGAGGAGCTGTGGGGGAGACGCTGTACATGATCCTCTGCCAGGTGAGAAGCTGTGGGGGAGATGCTTTACATGATCCTCTGCCAGGTGAGAAGCTGTGGGTGGGGGAGATGCTGTACATGATCCTGTGCCAGGTGAGAAGCTGTGGGGGAGTCGCTGTACATGATCCTCTGCCAGGTGAGAAGCTGTGGGGGATACGCTGTACATGATCCCCTGCCAGGTGAGAAGCTGTGGGGGAGACGCTGTACATGATCCTATGCCAGGTGAAAAGCTGTGGGGGAGACGCTGTACATGATCCTCTGCCAGGTGAGAAGCTGTGGGGGAGACGCTGTACATGATCCTATGCCAGGTGAAAAGCTGTGGGGGAGACGCTGTACATGATCCTCTGCCAGGTGAGAAGCTGTGGGGAAGATGCTGTACATGATCCTATGCCAGGTGAGAAGCTGTGGGGGAGACGCTGTACATAATCCTATGCCAGGTGAGAAGCTGTGGGGGAGACGCTGTACATGATCCTCTGCCAGATGAGAAGCTGTGGGGGAGACGCTGTACATGATCCTCTGCCAGGTAAGAAGCTGTGGGGGAGACGCTGTACATGATCCTCTGCCAGGTGAGAAGCTGTGGGGGAGACGCTGTACATGATCCTATGCCAGGTGAAAAGCTGTGGGGGAGACGCTGTACATGGTCCTCTGCCAGGTGAGAAGCTGTGGGGGAGACGCTGTACATGATCCTATGCCAGGTGAAAAGCTGTGGGGGAGACGCTGTACATGATCCTCTGCCAGGTGAGAAGCTGTGGGGAAGATGCTGTACATGATCCTATGCCAGGTGAGAAGCTGTGGGGGAGACGCTGTACATAATCCTATGCCAGGTGAGAAGCTGTGGGGGAGACGCTGTACATGATCCTCTGCCAGGTGAGAAGCTGTGGGGGAGACACTGAGCATGATCCGCTGCCAGGTGACAAGCTGTGGGGGAGACGCTGTACATGATCCTCTGCCAGGTGAGAAGCTGTGGGGGAGATGCTGTACATGATCCTATGCCAGGTGAAAAGCTGTGGGGGAGACGCTGTACATGATCCTCTGCCAGGTGAGAAGCTGTGGGGAAGATGCTGTACATGATCCTATGCCAGGTGAGAAGCTGTGGGGGAGACGCTGTACATAATCCTATGCCAGGTGAGAAGCTGTGGGGGAGACGCTGTACATGATCCTCTGCCAGGTGACAAGCTGTGGGGGAGACGCTGTACATGATCCTCTGCCAGGTGAGAAGCTGTGGGGGAGACGCTGTGCATGATCCTGTGCCAGGTGAGAAGCTGTGGGGGAGACGCTGTACATGATCCTCTGCCAGGTGAGAAGCTGTGGGGGAGACATTTATATAATACACAGTAAGAAAATTATCTTACCACGTACTGAAACGCCAGCACCCAATCCCCAACGCGCGTTCCGCTGTCCATTGACTCTGCTTCCTCAAGGGGTAGTACTATTCTAAGTCAGGCTGCAGGACCTTTTATGTCCATAGTAACAAGTCATGTGATAATCACATGACCGGCCTCACATGGTAAGGCTCGCAGGTCTGGGGCGCTTGCCGGGGGGTGTGGGTGCGACAGTGTTTTGGCCTCAGGCGCAGGCACCGTTAATACATTACCATGTGAGGCCGGTCATTAGATTGTCACATGACATGTTACTGTGGAGATGAAAGGTCCTGCCCTTAATACTTTACCATGCGAGGCTGGTCACGTGATTATCACATGACTTGTTACTATGGAGATAAAAGGTCCTGCAACCTGACTAAGAATAGTGCTCCCCCTTGAGGAAGCAGAGTCAACGGACAGTGAAACGCGCGTCGTGGTTTGGGTGCTGGCGTTTCAGTGCGGGTTAAGATGATTTTCTGACTGTGTATTATACAAATGAACTTGGGGGACCTTTGATGATTGTAATATCAGATTGGTTTTGAACCTTGGGCTCTTGACCACAAACCATGCAACCCTGGGCATTAGTATAGACATAGGAATAGTATAATGACTGATGGTACTTTTTGCCTACAGCATTGTAATGTGACACTCTGAGCTCAACCAGCAAGTCCTCATCTTACCATTACTAAGTTAGTTACTGTGAATTGAGCTATACTTTGTACTGAACGCCACCACTTTTTGTGGTGTCCCTTATAGCACATGGTTTTATCTGTCTTTTTGTATGTTTATTATTATGTCAACAAAGGCTTTTGTATATATTTTAAAAAAAAAAAACCATTTGTCCTCCTTTTTGAGATACAATGTTTTTGGAGAAATATGTAATTAATTGTGTCACTTTTGGCGCACTATTTAAATATGAGTCTGGGTTTTGTTGTATTGATATTTGTGATGTATGTATAAAATCGAATACTTTCTTTTGCTTTCAGTGTTGTTGGATGCAGATGATCACATCTCAGACAGGGACCATTGGCCGGTCATCCTTCATCGACTTCATCAACCCACCAGAGAAGATTTCCAAGAGTCCAGTGCTGGTAGTTTTCTATCACTGTGAGAGGAACCAGGTTGTCCACATTGACATCTTAGCCTCTTCTCTCTCTCGGCCCCTGGTTGGTATATTTAAAAAACGCTGGACTTGTAGCCCAAATGAAACCGAATCAAGGCGACAAATCAAGGTAGACTTTCCGGACCAAATGGTCTACAAAGAAGACTATTTCTTGAGACAGCCTGTTCAGGTGACAGATGTACTGCTGAGAGCATGGATCTCAGATTATCCTATTGACTTTGACGAGCCGGACAGTCATTCATACAGCAAATCGATGGTGAAAACAACTCACCGAATGAAGCCCTTACCTCTATATAGCCGACCTTACAAAGACCACCAGAAGACTCTCCTCTGGGACCAGGATCTTTTATGGAATCTCACAATGGATAAAATAATACAATGTCCAGTGGAGGAAGGTGAGGGATGATGATGACTTTGACCTCATATATATGGATGGTTCCATACATTTACCAGGCTCCTCCAATGGTTCTTGGATGAGGGTTCAATTTTTGGGGTGAGGGCATCAACTTCCTTTCTTTTATTGGAAAAAAACAGCAACATTTAAACAAAATGTTTTGATTTTGAAAATGCAGTCTGTGAGGAGAATGTTAACTAGCAGGAGGAGATGAGCTGAATGAGATATGTTAGAGTGTTGGGTTGTCAAATGGGTGGTCCTAAACAGTGACAGCATACCCTGTTACTGTGCGTAGAGATTGCTATGACTAATCAGATCGTATAATACATGCATGTAGATGGAGATCAGAGAAGCCCCTGGAGCTGGATGTGGGGGGCACATACTTTCCTCTATATAAATTTCTATGGATGGAAAACAGAGAAGCCCCCGGAGGTGGATGTGGGGGGCACATACTTTCTCCATATTAATGTCTATGAATGTAGATGAGGACAGTGAAACCCCCGGAGGTGGATGTGGGGGGCACATACTTTCTTCATATTAATGTCTATGGATGTAGATGGAGAACAGAGAAGCCCTCAGAGGTGGATGTGAGGGGTACATACTTTTCTCCATATTAATGTCTATGGATGTAGAGATGTAGATGAAGGACAGAGAAGCCCCCGAAGTGGAGGTGGTGGGCACATACTATTCTCTATATAGTGGGGCAGTATAGTAATCTTGGAATCTCTAAAGAATTGGGTACAAAAGCTTTCGGGGGTCAGACCCCAGTGTGTCCACATTCTACAGGAGAAGCCACGTTCCATCAGATCCCAGATACAAAATATCACATCCTCAATGGAGATATGAACATCTGAACTAGTTTATCCTGCGTCTGGATGAACCTGTGAAACTCTGTATGTGGTGAACTGTATAGAATCTCTGGTGTACTATCCACTGACTGCAAGCATCTTCACAATGGTGAAGAACTGAAGTACCAGGTTGCATGAAAGAAGTTGGGATGCGATGGAGCTCATCTTCACCTTGTGATTGGTGTCTTCTCCTCTCTGTAGAGGTCGTCCTCAGCTTGTGCATGATGTCACCTCGACTGTGGAGGTCGTTTTCACCTTGTATTTGGTACCTTCTCTCTGGAGGTCTTCTTCACCTTGTGACTGGTGTCTCCTCTCTGTGGAAATTGTCCTCACCTTGTGATTGGTGTCTTCTCCTCTCTGTAGAGGTTATCCTCAGCTTGTGCATGATGTCACCTCGACTGTGGAGGTCGTTTTCACCTTGTATTTGGTGCCTCCTCTCTGGAGGTCTTCTTCACCTTGTGACTGGTGTCTCCTCTCTGTGGCAATTGTCCTCACCTTGTGTTTGGTGTTTTCTCCTCGCTGTAGAAGTCGTCCTCAACTTGTATTTAGTGTCTTCTCTTTGTGGAGGTCATCCTCACCTTGTGTCTGGCGTCTCCTCTCTATAGAGGTTATCCTCACCTTGTTTTTGGTGTCTCCTCTCTGTGGAGTTCATCTTCACCTTGTGTTTGGTGTCTCCTTTCTGTAGAGGTTGTCCTTACCTTGTGTTTGGTGTATCCTCTCAGGAAGACATCCTTACCTATTATTTGAGGTCTCCTTTTTGGAAGGTTTGCCTCACCTTGTGTTCGGTGTCTCTTCTCTATATTGGTTGTCCTCACATTGTGTTTGCTGCCTCTTCTTTGTAGAGGTCTTCCTTATCTTGTGTTTGGTGTCTTCTCTCTGGAGTTTGTCCTCAGCTTGTGATTAGTGTCTTCTCTCTATAGTGGCTGTCCTCTCTGTAGAAGTTTTCTTCACATTGTGTATGGTGCCTTCTCTCTATTGAGGTTGCCCTCACTGTGTGTTTTCATTCCTCCTCTTTGGATGTCATCCCCACCTTGTGATTGGTGTCTCCTCTCTGTAGGGGTCATCCTCAACTTATGTTTGATGTCTTCTCTCTGTAGAGGTCATCCTTACCTTGTGCTTGGTGTCTCCACTTTGTGGAGGTGGAACTCACCTTTTGATTTGTATCGTCACTGCATGTTTTTTGTCTCCTCTCTGTAGCAGTTGTTCTCACATTATGTTTGGTGTTTTCTCCTCTCTCGTGGTTGGGCTCACCTTCTGTTTGGTGTTTTTCTCTGTAGTGGTCATCCTCACCTTGTGTTTGCTGCCTCCTCCCTGTAGAGGTCTTCCTTACCATGTGTTTGCTGCCTCCTCTGTAGAAGTTTTCCTTATCTTGTGTTTGCCGTCTTCTCTCTGGAGGTCGTCTTCAGCTTATGATTAGTTACTCCTCTCTGTAGAAGTTTTCTTCACATTGTGTTAGGTGCCTTCTCGCTATGGATGTCGCCTTCGCCTTGTGTTTGGTGTCTTCTCTTGGTAAAAGTTGTCCTCACCTTGTGTTTAGTGCCTCTTCTCTGGATGTCGTCATCACCTTATGATTGATATGATGATCTTCACTCTGTAGCTGCCGTCCTCAACTTGTGTTTGGTGTCTTCTTTGTAGAGGTCATCATCACCTTGTGCTTGGTGCCTCCACTTTGTGGAGTTTGCCCTCACCTTTTGATTTGTATCCTCTGTGTAGCAGGTGTCCACACCTTGTGTTTGGTGCTTCTCTCTGTAGAGGTTGTCCTCGCCTTGTGTTTGGTGTCTCTTCTCCGTGGAGATCATCCTCAGCTTCCATTTGGTGTCTCTTCTCTGTAGGGGTCGTCCTCACCTTGTGTTTGCTGTCTTCTCTCTGTGGAGGTCATCCTCACCTTGTGTTTGGTGTCTCCACTCTACAGAAGTTGTCCTCACCTTGTGAATAGTGTCTGCTCTCTGTAGCTGGCATCCACACCTTTTGTTTGGTGCCTCCTCTCTGTAGAGGTCATCCTTGCCTTGTGATTGGGGTCTCTTCTCTGTAGAGATTGTTCTCATCTTGTGTTTGGTGTCTGCTCTCCGTGGAGGCCATCCTCACCTTATGTATGTTGTCTTCTATCTGTGTAGGTCACCTTCACTATGTGTTTGGTGTCTTCACTCTGTAGAGGTCATCCTCACCTTATGTTTGTTGTCTTCTATCTGTGGAGGTCACCCTCACTATGTGTTTGGTGTCTTCTCTTTGTAGAGGTCGTCCAGTTTCTGTCCTTCGTGTTCGCCAGCACCGGTGGGAGTTATGGAGTAATTAGAGTGCTGAATCCACACCATGACCGAGTACTGGAATTGCAGAGACAGCGACAGGAAGCGTCTCCTCGGTGAGAAGCCATAAGATGGAGCAGATTTTTACATAATACATGGTGCATAGACAGTAGTGCAGCGCACATCGCCAAATCGCTGCAGCAGAGGAAACCTGACTATATGGCTGCACAGGTCATCAGCTTCCTTTGTTTATCGGTGGGGACAAGGTTAGGAAATGAGCTGATACTTCATTGAATCTACTCCAGTTCCATTCAAACCTGCACAAACAGAAATGTGAACCAGCTGAGCCCTGCAGCATTGCATTTCAGGAGGTGTACTGAGGTGTTGTAAGGAATGTTATCTCATCTGATGTCTCTGCTCTCCGTAGTTGTACGTTCCACTTCTGGATCTACGTTACACAATGGTGTCTGTCCACTTTCTGCGGTGTTTTCTACCATCTGGACAGGAAACATGAATACATGACTCCTGCATTGCTGATGACAAAGACAGGTAAGGATGCAGAGAGGCGCAGTGTGGAGGATGGGGCAGATGTATGTGGAGGGAGATGTGTGGATCTGGTCTTCATGACTGTGACCTATGCCTTACTGACCACTGGAAATTCTACTGCAGGAAAAGTGTACCTTGTCCTCCGACCATGGTTAGCTCATTGATGACAGGTGTATCTGCAGCGTGTGCTCCTGATCAGACAGGTGTCCCTGCGATGTGCGCCCCTGATCAGACAGGTGTCCCTACAGTGTGTGCTCCTGATCAGACAGGTGTCCCTGCAGTGTGTGCTCCTGATCAGACAGGTGGATCTGCAGTGTGTGCTCCTGATCAGACAGGTGGATCTGCAGTGTGTGCTCCTGATCAGACAGGTGGATCTGCAGTGTGTGCTCCTGATCAGACAGGTGGATCTGCTGTGTGTGCTCCTGATCAGACAGGTGGATCTGCAGCGTGCACTCCTGATCAGACAGGTGTCCCTGCAGTGTGTGCTCCTGATCAGACAGGTGGATCTGCAGTGTGTGCTCCTGATCAGACAGGTGGATCTGCAGTGTGTGCTCCTGATCAGACAGGTGGATCTGCAGTGTGTGCTCCTGATCAGACAGGTGGATCTGCTGTGTGTGCTCCTGATCAGACAGGTGGATCTGCAGTGTGTGCTCCTGATCAGACAGGTGTCCCTGCAGCGTGCACTCCTGATCAGACAGGTGTCCCTGCAGTGTGCGCTCCTGATCAGACAGGTGGATCTGCTGTGTGTGCTCCTGATCAGACAGGTGGATCTGCAGTGTGTGCTCCCGATCAGACAGGTGTCCCTGCAGCGTGCACTCCTGATCAGACAGGTGGATCTGCAGTGTGTGCTCCTGATCAGACAGGTGTCCCTGCAGTGTGTGCTCCTGATCAGACAGGTGTCCCTACAGTGTGTGCTCCTGATCAGACAGGTGTCCCTGCAGTGTGCGCTCCTGATCAGATAGGTGTCCCTGCAGTGTGCGCTCCTGATCAGACAGGTGGATCTGCAGTGTGTGCTCCTGATCAGATAGGTGTCCCTGCAGTGTGTGCTCCTGATCAGATAGGTGTCCCTGCAGCGTGTGATCCTGATCAGACAGATGTCCCTGCAGTGTGCGCTCCTGATCAGACAGGTGTCCCTGCAGTGTGTGCTCCTGATCAGACAGATGTCCCTGCAGTGTGTGCTCCTGATCAGACAGGTGTCCCTACAGTGTGTGCTCCTGATCAGATAGGTGTCCCTGCAGCGTGTGCTCCTGATTAGACAGGTGTCCCTGCAGTGTGCGCTCCTGATCAGACATGTGTCCCTGCAGTGTGCGCTCCTGATCAGACAGGTGTCCCTGCAGTGTGCGCTCCTGATCAGACAGGTGTCCCTGCAGCGTGCGCTCCTGATCAGACAGGTGTCCCTGCAGTGTGTGCTCCTGATCAGACAGGTGTCCCTACAGTGTGTGCTCCTGATCAGACAGGTGTCCCTGCAGCGTGTGCTCCTGATCAGACAGATGGATCTGCAGTGTGTGCTCCTGATCAGATAGGTGTCCCTGCAGTGTGTGCTCCTGATCAGATAGGTGTCCCTGCAGCGTGTGATCCTGATCAGACAGGTGTCCCTGCAGCGTGTGCTCCTGATCAGACAGGTGTCCCTACAGTGTGTGCTCCTGATCAGACAGGTGTCCCTGCAGTGTGCGCTCCTGATCAGATAGGTGTCCCTGCAGCGTGCGCTCCTGATCAGACAGGTGTCCCTGCAGTGCGTGCTCCTGATCAGATAGGCGTCCCTGCAGTGTGTGCTCCTGATCAGATAGGTGTCCCTGCAGTGTGCGCTCCTGATCAGACAGGTGTCCCTGCAGTGTGTGCTCCTGATCAGACAGGTGTCCCTGCAGCGTGCGCTCCTGATCAGACAGGTGTCCCTGCAGTGTGTGCTCCTGACCAGATAGGTGTCCCTGCAGCGTGTGATCCTTATCTTTTAACCCAAATGATTCCTCTCGGAAAACACTCTGTGCTGCTGTGCTGAGTTCCTGGGATCTTTCCAATATAAAGTTTGTGGTCGAGCAGGATGTGATTTACTATCAGGAAGTTCTTTGTGTTCCTTTCTGGTTTACGACCGGAGATATTTGTGCCAAATAAAACTGACAGACATCGTTGACACCAATCCTACAGATGTCAGCGCTAGCACCGCCCAGTAATGAGGGGCCCCAGATGACAGGTCCCAACACAAAGGTTCCCATGAACACTGACTGTCAAGGATAACAGCTGGGGGAATTGTTGAAACCCCACCACTGCCACCAATTTGTCAGGGAAACGAGACACTGCTGCTTCCAATCGTCAGGACAATAACGCAATTAAGTGACAAGTGATGGATAAGGCCACAGCTGCACCCACTAATAGACCGGTTATTGGGGACCTCATAGTGAGCATATGATATATACACCTCGATACTAACAAATGGATTGTATATATATATATATATATATATATATATATATATATATATATATATATATATATATATATATATATATACCGCGATACTGTCACTGCTAGCTCCGCAATAACAAAAGGAAATACTAGCTGCCACCACCAATCATTTATACAGGCCTATGGGACGCCTGTTACAGGTAGTGTATGGCTTCAGAGGTGCGGTTTACAGAGCAAGAGGAACACTGATATTATTTTTATATATTTTATCCAGAAAGGCAGGCAGTGTTTATAAAAATATACAACATGATAGAAAATGGGGGAAAAAAACAATACGTAATATATATAATCACATAGAATAAAAAGGAATAACGAAAGAAAGACACTAAACTTGTGGAGTGCCTGAGACCAGTGAACAGATGAATATGAATACTAGGCTTGGTGTTTGGTTCTCAGAGCAGATTTCCACTGTAATTACCTGTTCATGGCAGAAGGTCCTACTTCAATGGAGGTTGAAGTACAGCTCTGTCAGGAATCCCACCGCGCTGTCACCAATATGTCACGGTTCACGGGGAGGATACCTTTATCATCCCCACCACTCACACCAATTTGTCATGAACCGGGGTTGTTTGGTTGCCCCTGGTTCTTTCTAAAGGGGTTTTATCTATATCCCTCTTCCCAGTTCCGGTTTGGAGCTGGCAGTTCTCTGGCGCTCCCATTACCCTCAGGTCAGAAAGAGTACTACACCTAGGATAATTAGTCGCCAGAAAGGCTGCCTTACTTTGTAGTGGCTAATGGGCACACTGCAGCGAGGGCGATATAACTACTCCCACTCAGGCGGGAACGATAATTATCAACGCTGCCGTTGATACAAAGCCTCCCAAACGCACAGGACAAATCTGCTGCCACCAGCTCCGATTTCTTAATTATTAATGGGTCCAGTACAATTACAAATAAAATGGGTTTAAAATTGAAAAAAACACTTATATTTCATTATGTTATCTTATCTCATGGCTGACCATGTGCTGTGGAGGAGGGGACACATCAAGATGCATCACACATCTGTATAGCAGCTAGACCCCGGACAAATAACACGCGAAGACTCCTGCTTCACTCACTTATTTCCTAGCCTAAAACCAAGCCACTCCTCCTGTGGTGACCTCACTTAGAGGCTAAATCCTCCCCTTTTCTTAGAGCTATATGAACCTCGTATACGAAATACACAATGATCAGGATGTGCACCACATCAGGGGGATTCTTTTAAGTGTAAACACGGCATAGTTACAGAACCCGCTTACGGAGAAACCTGCTCCTTGCACTCGTTGGGTTTAGCTTCTAGCGGTTTCAGTGAGTTACAGAGCTCTCGATGGACATCCGGAATATATAATCCTTATCTCTCTAGCCCTGATCGGTTCCAATATATATAACCTTAAAAGAACAATAGAAGCCCATGCTTTATGTACCAGTTTTAACCAGTATCAGGTGGGAGGGGGGAATGAGTAGTGTAGGGAGACCTGTCTGCCGCAGCACGGAACCATATAAATTCTTGAGGGGGGGAAATGAGGGGTTTAGGATTATGTAGGAGGGTGGTGCTGTTATGGACAGTAAGGAACACACTGTTACTTTAAGAGACTGCACCCCCTTGTCTGGCAGGATGGACTGTTCTTCTTCTCCCCTGGGATATACTGTGTGAATGAACTGGACTGTGCAGATGGCAGGGGTGGAGCCTGAACAGCATGTGTGAGCTGAGGCTGCTGCAGAGAGAACTTTGGGCTTATAGCTGCAAGAGAGGAGAACTGTGTCCTGATATAGCTGCAAGAGAGGACCCCCAGCCTGTAACGGAGTGGACTTGTGAGATTTCACAGACTTTTCCGGGTGCAGCGAGGGTGGCTGTCCTGTGTTAGTTCAAGGAGCCACAAAGATACCGAGAAAGGGATTTACAGTTTCCAGGAGCACCTCAAGGACCCCAAAGCAAGGAGAAGACCACATTTCACGAGGCTGGCGGAAAGCCGTGCGCACCACCGTACTAGACTGTTGGGGGCCCCCCGGGACTGGTTCTGAGTCCCCAACATCACCGTGAGTTTGTTCCTGTTTTGTGCACATGTCAGGGCCTAGTGTAGGCTTCAGTAGTCAGAACACGGCAGCCGTGAGGCCTGCTTAGTAAAGGCCAGGGAGGTTATACGTAGAGTAGCATCATCACTTGTTTATTGTTTGCACTTACTTGTGTGACATATATTGAGTCTGTAACAGTTGAAGTACCGTGTGTCATGATCTCAATGGCAAGAGAACATAGCATCAGCATATATAGGAACTAGCTCTTGGAAGATGGAAACTGAGCTGACCATGAACTAAACCTAACGCACAACTAGCAGTGGCCGGGTAGCATGCCTACGTTGATTCTAGATGCCCAGCACCAGCCGGAGGACTAAATAAAGCTAGCAGAGGAAAATATTAGTCCTAGCTCACCTCTAGAGAAATACCCCGAAAGGAGACAGAGGCCCCCCACATGTATTGGCGGTGAGTTAAGATGAAATAACAAACGTAGTATGAAAATAGGTTTAGCAAATTTGAGGTCCACTTACTACATAGCAGAAGACAGAAAGGACACTTTCATGGTCAGCTGAAAACCCTATCAAAACACCATCCAGAAATTACTTTAAAACTCAGGCATTAACTCATAACACCAGAGTGGCAATTCCTGTTCACAAGAGCTTTCCAGACACAGTAACGAAACTACAGCTGTGAACTGGAACAAAAATGCAAAAACAAACATGGACAAGAGTCCAACTTATCTAGTAGTTGTCTAGGAGCAGGAACAAGCACAGAGAGGCTTCTGATAACATTGGTGACCGGCAAGCAACTAACAGAACAGCAAGGTTATATAGCGACTCCCACATCTTGATGGGAACAGGTGAACAGAGAAGATGAAGACACCAGTTCAATTCCACCAGTAGCCACCGGGGGAGCCCAGAATCCAAATTCACAACAGTACCCCCCCCTCAAGGAGGGGGCACCGAACCCTCAACAGAACCACCAGGGCGATCAGGATGGGCCCTATGAAAGGCACGAACCAGATCAGAGGCATGAACATCAGATGCATTAACCCAAGAATTCTCCTCCTGGCCGTATCCCTTCCACTTGACCAGATACTGGAGTCTCCGTCTGGAAACACGAGAGTCTAAGATTTTCTCCACAACGTACTCCAACTCACCCTCAACCAACACCGGAGCAGGAGGCTCAACGGAAGGCACAACCGGTACCTCATACCTGCGCAATAATGACCGATGAAAAACGTTATAAATAGAAAAGGATGCAGGGAGGTCCAAACGGAAGGAAACAGGGTTAAGAATCTCCAATATCTTATACGGGCCGATAAACCGAGGCTTAAACTTAGGAGAAGAGACCCTCATAGGGACAAAACGAGAAGACAACCACACCAAATCCCCAACACAAAGCCGAGGACCAACACGACGGTGGCGGTTGGCAAAAAGCTGAGTCTTCTCCTGGGACAACCTCAAATTGTCCACCACCTGCCCCCAGATCTGATGCAATCTCTCCACCACAGCATCCACTCCAGGACAATCCGAAGATTCCACCTGACCAGAGGAAAATCGAGGATGAAACCCCGAATTACAGAAAAACGGGGACACCAAAGTGGCACAGCTGGCCCGATTATTGAGAGCGAACTCCGCCAATGGCAAAAAAACAACCCAATCATCCTGGTCAGCAGACACAAAACACCTCAGATATGTCTCCAGGGTCTGATTAATCCGCTCGGTCTGGCCATTCGTCTGAGGATGGAAAGCGGACGAAAAAGATAAATCTATGCCCATCCTAGCACAGAATGCCCGCCAAAATCTAGACACGAATTGGGTCCCTCTGTCAGAAACGATATTCTCAGGAATACCATGCAAACGAACAACATTTTGAAAAAACAGAGGAACCAACTCGGAAGAAGAAGGCAACTTGGGCAGAGGAACCAAATGGACCATCTTAGAAAAACGGTCACACACCACCCAGATGACAGACATCTTCTGAGAAACCGGCAGATCTGAAATAAAATCCATCGAGATGTGCGTCCAAGGCCTCTTAGGAATAGGCAAGGGCAACAATAATCCACTAGCCCGAGAACAACAAGGCTTGGCCCGAGCACAAACGTCACAAGACTGCACAAAGCCTCGCACATCTCGTGACAGGGAAGGCCACCAGAAGGACCTTGCCACCAAATCCCTGGTACCAAAAATGCCAGGATGACCTGCCAACGCAGAAGAATGAACCTCAGAGATTACTCTACTGGTCCAATCATCAGGAACAAACAGTTTATCAGGTGGGCAACGATCAGGTCTATCCGCCTGAAACTCCTGCAAGGCCCGCCGCAGGTCTGGAGAAACGGCTGACAATACCACTCCATCCTTAAGGATACCTGTGGGCTCAGAGTTACCAGGCGAGTCAGGCTCAAAACTCCTAGAAAGGGCATCCGCCTTAACATTCTTAGAACCCGGTATGTATGACACCACAAAATTAAACCGAGAGAAAAATAATGACCAGCGCGCCTGTCTAGGATTCAGGCGCCTGGCGGTCTCAAGATAAATCAAATTTTTGTGGTCAGTCAATACCACCACCTGATGTCTGGCCCCCTCAAGCCAATGGCGCCACTCCTCAAAAGCCCACTTCATGGCCAAAAGCTCCCGATTCCCAACATCATAATTCCGCTCAGCGGGCGAAAATTTACGGGAAAAGAAGGCACAAGGCCTCATCACGGAGCAGTCAGAACTTTTCTGCGACAACACTGCCCCAGCTCCGATCTCAGAAGCGTCGACCTCAACCTGAAAAGGTAGAGCAACATCAGGCTGACGCAACACAGGGGCAGAGGAAAAACGGCGCTTAAGCTCCCGAAAGGCCTCCACAGCATCAGGGGACCAATCAGCAACATCAGCACCCTTCTTAGTCAAATCGGTCAATGGCTTAGCAATATCCGAAAAACCAGCAATAAATCGACGATAAAAGTTAGCAAAGCCCAAAAATTTCTGAAGACTCTTAAGAGAAGAGGGCTGCGTCCAATCACAAATGGCTTGAACCTTGACAGGATCCATTTCAATGGAAGAGGGGGAAAAAATATATCCCAAAAAGGAAATCCTCTGTACCCCAAAAACACACTTAGAACCCTTCACACACAAAGAATTAGACCGCAAAACCTGAAAAACCCTCCTGACCTGCTGGACATGAGAGTCCCAGTCATCCGAAAAAATCAGAATATCATCCAGATACACAATCATAAATTTATCCAAATAATCGCGAAAAATATCATGCATAAAGGACTGGAAAACTGACGGAGCATTTGAAAGACCAAAAGGCATCACTAAATACTCAAAGTGGCCCTCGGGCGTATTAAATGCGGTTTTCCACTCATCCCCCTGCCTGATTCGCACCAAATTATACGCCCCCCGAAGGTCAATCTTAGAGAACCACTTGGCCCCCTTTATGCGAGCAAACAAATCAGTCAGCAACGGCAATGGGTATTGATATTTAACAGTGATTTTATTCAAAAGCCGATAATCAATACATGGTCTCAAAGAGCCGTCTTTTTTTGACACAAAGAAAAAACCGGCTCCTAAGGGAGATGACGATGGACGAATATGTCCCTTTTCCAAGGACTCCTTTATATATTCTCGCATAGCAGCATGTTCAGGCACAGACAGATTAAATAAACGACCCTTTGGGTATTTACTACCCGGGATTAAATCTATGACACAATCGCACTCTCGGTGCGGAGGTAACGAACCAAGCTTGGATTCTTCAAAGACGTCATAATAGTCAGACAGGAACTCAGGAATTTCAGAGGGAATAGATGATGAAATGGAAACCACAGGTACATCCCCATGAGCCCCCTTACATCCCCAGCTCAACACAGACATAGCTCTCCAGTCGAGGACTGGGTTGTGAGATTGCAGCCAAGGCAATCCTAGCACCAAATCATCATGTAGATTATACAGCACCAGAAAGCGAATAACCTCCTGGTGATCCGGATTAACACGCATAGTTACTTGTGTCCAGTATTGTGGTTTATTATTAGCCAATGGGGTGGAGTCAATCCCCTTCAGAGGAATAGGAGTCTCCAAAGGCTCTAAATCATACCCACAGCGTTTGGCAAAGGACCAATCCATAAGACTCAAAGCGGCGCCAGAGTCGACATAGGCGTCCGTGGTAATAGATGACAAAGAGCAAATCAGGGTCACAGATAGAATAAACTTAGACGGTAAGGTGCAAATGGAAACAGATTTACCAAGCTTTTTAGTGCGCTTAGAGCATGCTGATATAACATGAGTAGAATCACCACAATAGAAACACAACCCATTTTTCCGTCTAAAATTCTGCCGCTCGCTTCGGGACAGAATTCTATCACACTGCATACTCTCTGGCGACCTCTCAGTGGAAACCGCCAGATGGTGCACTGGTTTGCGCTCCCGCAGACGCCTATCGATCTGAATAGCCATTGTCATGGACTCATTCAGACCCGCAGGCACAGGGAACCCCACCATAACATCCTTAATGGCATCAGAGAGACCCTCTCTGAAAGTCGCCGCCAGGGCGCACTCATTCCACTGAGTAAGCACAGACCATTTACGGAATCTTTGGCAGTAAATTTCCGCTTCATCTTGCCCCTGAGATAGGGACATCAAAGTTTTTTCTGCCTGAAGCTCCAAATGAGGTTCGTCATAAAGCAACCCCAAGGCCAGAAAAAACGCATCCACATTGAGCAACGCAGGATCCCCTGGTGACAATGAAAAAGCCCAGTCTTGAGGGTCGCCCCGGAGCAAGGAAATCACAATCCTGACCTGCTGTGCAGGGTCTCCGGCAGAGCGAGATTTCAGGGACAAAAATAATTTGCAATTATTTCGAAAATTCTGAAACCCGGATCTATTCCCCGAGAAAAATTCCGGCAAAGGAATTCTCGGCTCAGATACAGGTGCATGACAAACAAAATCTTGCAATTTTTGTACCTTCGTGGCGAGATTATTCAAACCTGCAGTTACACTCTGAAGATCCATTACAAACAGGTGGACACAGAGCCATTCAAGGGTTAAGAGGAGGTAAGAAGCAGCTAGACAGCAATTAAGGGCTAGGCAGCAAAACTCTGAAGGGAAAAAAAAAAAAAAAAAAAATTTCCCTTAAACACTTCTCTATCTCCTGCTTCAGCCCAAACAATTAACACTTTGTAGGCCGGTCAAACTGTCATGATCTCAATGGCAAGAGAACATAGCATCAGCATATATAGGAACTAGCTCTTGGAAGATGGAAACTGAGCTGACCATGAACTAAACCTAACGCACAACTAGCAGTGGCCGGGTAGCATGCCTACGTTGATTCTAGATGCCCAGCACCAGCCGGAGGACTAAATAAAGCTAGCAGAGGAAAATATTAGTCCTAGCTCACCTCTAGAGAAATACCCCGAAAGGAGACAGAGGCCCCCCACATGTATTGGCGGTGAATCAAGATGAAATAACAAACGTAGTATGAAAATAGGTTTAGCAAATTTGAGGTCCACTTACTACATAGCAGAAGACAGAAAGGACACTTTCATGGTCAGCTGAAAACCCTATCAAAACACCATCCAGAAATTACTTTAAAACTCAGGCATTAACTCATAACACCAGAGTGGCAATTCCTGTTCACAAGAGCTTTCCAGACACAGTAACGAAACTACAGCTGTGAACTGGAACAAAAATGCAAAAACAAACATGGACAAGAGTCCAACTTATCTAGTAGTTGTCTAGGAGCAGGAACAAGCACAGAGAGGCTTCTGATAACATTGGTGACCGGCAAGCAACTAACAGAACAGCAAGGTTATATAGCGACTCCCACATCTTGATGGGAACAGGTGAACAGAGAAGATGAAGACACCAGTTCAATTCCACCAGTAGCCACCGGGGGAGCCCAGAATCCAAATTCACAACAACCGTGCTATTTTACGGACAAGCAAAAGAATATAACTCTTGTAACCCCTGTTTGCATCTTCCTCATCCACTTCATTCCTTGCCTTCCAATAAATCTACCCTTTGTTGTTTGCACCTCATCTTGTGTACAGTAGTCTTCCTGCACCGTGGAGGTCCCCCGGCCATCTCTTCAGTTACACACACAGGCAGAGGGAGACAGAGTAGCTCAGAATTCCAGCCTTATGTTGGCAGGTAGAGCAAACTGCAGCTGAGAGCTCTGTATGTGTAATTGAAGTAGTCAGAACTTCTTCCTATTTCCTGACAAGCTCTTTCTCACTTCCCCAATTATAATTAATCCCATATGTTCAATGTGAGGGTAACGTTTGTATGGATTTTATATATTTTTTTTTCTCTACGACACTGACTCATCAGACTGCAGCTTCCATGTCTGTGTCTTCTTCTCCAGGTCATCTACATGTGCAGGTGGAGCTCATCTCCAGGGAGGCGCAGGCGTTCATCAGCCACAAGCCCTTGCCGCTGAACCAGTGGTGCCAGATTCAGCTGACACTGGAGATCTCACTGGTGGGTAAATATTATACATACTGTATATATCAATACTGTGTGTGCCGTGCATAATCACCTCAAGAGCTGTGCTCACTATGCTGCTGTTACATCGTGTCTTATGCTCCAGTCACCTCCAGAGCTGCACTCACTATTCTGCTGTTACATCATGTCTGATATGATGATGATGATGAAAGTGGTTACTGTGATGATGAGGGTGGTAGTTTTGGCTGTGATAATGAGTGTCAAGATATCGCAGCCCGTGAAGGTCACACAGAACCACCCGCTGTATCAAACAGCTCTCTGCTGCCCCCTAACGTCCGGACCATTACACGATTGGCCAACGATTGACAGAGGAGGCCGCGGCTGCTTCCACTACTAGACCGGTTATCGGGAAACTAGTAGTGAGAGTGTGGTATATACTCCTACTATTCCAACGCATGGAATATATGTATATACCCCAGATACAGTCACTGAGAACTCCACCATAACTGCAGACAACTCGCTGCCACCACAAGTCGATTTTTATATTCAGGCTGACTGGACACCTGGTTTCTGCTAGAATATGGCTTCGGGGTGCGGGTTACAGAACAAAAGGATCATACATTTTATGGATAGAGAGTGGGTGAGCCAGGCACCAGAACCAAGACGCTGGTATTGGTGGACCTTGCTGATTTGCCCGTGGAAGTCCGGTGAAAAAAGGAACTTGGGTGCTACCAGAGAATGCAGTGCAACAAAACGTCCCAAGTATAAGAGAAAGGCAGCACTCACTGTTCCTAACGCAATCCTTTATTACCAGCGGTTAAAACACAGCAGTGGGAGGAATGTGCAAGGACAACAATTGGACTACAGCTGTTTTGCGCTGCGTGCACTTCTACGGGTCCATGGTAAGGAACGGTGAATGTTGCCTATCCCTATTTAATCCAAATAGGCAGTGTTTGAAAAATCTTTTTTATATTTTTTATAAAGGAGACAAAGCAATACAGCATATACAATTACATGAAATAAAAAGGAATAATGGAGGAAACTTACTACACCGATCACAAAGATGAGTCAGCTTAACGAAGAAGAGCGCATCGATTGGGGACGTTCAGCGAATGGGATTCATACATAAACTATGTGTATCTCTCTACAGGAACCTGAGTTACACCCCCTTCCCGTGATGACCTCACATGGGCCGGGTTGAGGGATGTCCTCAGCCCGTCAGGATTTTATGAAATCCCCAACTTATGCAGGAAAGAAATATATCTTGGTAGAATTGGTAGAATTTGTTTTAGTCTTTGCCTGATGAAGAGACCTGTGTAGTCTCGAAAGCTGCAATTTGTTACCATCTTTTCAGTTAGCCATTAAAAGGTATCAACCACTGAGGACTCTCAATTCTAAATATTTTTCCAACTTATGCAATAACTTTAATCCTGGTGATCACAGAAATTCGAAATTGCCGCCATATTTTCTATCTGGATTTTATCTTTCCCCAGAGATGGCTGTTGTCAGTTATCTGGCCACTATGAATTTGGGGCTTATAGGCAGGGGTTGCAGTTATGAGAAAAGATACATATTCTTCCCCGATTAACCCTGAAGTAAAAAATGTCTGTTCCATCACTATGGGAATTATACCGGTCCCAATACTCATGATTTTCTACCAGTGCCCAGGCATCTGGCAAAGATGTTTTGATGACAGGAATGTGCAGCGGTGAAGAACAATAGCTACCGCTAAAGGGTGTGTAATATTCGCGTTAATCCTCTCCAAACTTAAAAAGCCTTTTTGGCTGTGATGATGAGGGTGGTAGCTTTGGCTGGGATGATGAGAGTGATACTTCTGTGATTTTTCTTTCTAGGGGAATCTGACGGTCACATGTGGAGATACGGTTGATGAGACCACCTTCAGGTAACGGCCACGCTCCATAGAAAACCTTTATCCTCCAGTCACCTCCAGAGCAGGAGCTGGCTGCTGAACTTTAACTGGGTCACTGATGACTGGATTTCCACAATGCACTTCTGCCTGAGAGCGAGATATTTGCAGAACTGTGAATGCAGCTCTGGATGTGACCCCTAGATTAACTCTTTCATTTCCTGGGTGTCTTCCTCCTTCCCCTCCAGATTCTCGGCCTCGGTTTTGCTCTTGGACACGGCTGGACATTTCTATCTGGGCGGCTCTAAGTATGTGCCGGGGATGAGCGGATTCTATGGGCCGAGCGTTTACTACCGGCACCGCATTGTGCCCGTCTACAGGGTAACGTCACCTGTCCCTCGTTCAGAACTCTGCCAGGTCCGGCCTGACCCAGGGTCAGTCCTGGCCTCCCGTCTCCGCGCTGCCTTCTGATGCGTTTTCTGTTCTTCCTCAGTCACCCCCTCCTCGGCTCGTCCATGGTCTCGAGCTTCATCAATGGTTCCAGAAGTGCGAGGCCTTCAAGGAGGAAAGTTCCATCAGATTCTGGCATTTTCTATCGCAGCAGAAAACAACAGGTGCAGTCACATCTCTGACCAATGCGGGGGTCCCTGATGGGACAAGTCTTCCTCTGACCAATGTGGGGGTCACTAATGAGACAAGTCTTCCTCTGACCAATGCGGGGGGCCCTGATGAGACAAGTCTTCCTCTGACTAATGCCGGGGTCCCTGATGGGACAAGTCTTCCTCTGACCAATGCGGGGGTCCCTGATGGGTCAAGACTTCCTCTGACTAATGCGGGGGTCCCTGATGAGACAAGTCTTCCTCTGACTAATGCCGGGGTCCCTGATGGGACAAGTCTTCCTCTGACCAATGAGGGGGTCCCTGATGGGACAAGTCTTCCTATGACTAATGTGGGGGGTCCCTGATGGGACAAGTCTTCCTCTGACTAATGCGGGGGTCCCTGATGGGACAAGTCTTCCTCTGACCAATGCGGGGGTCACTAATGAGACAAGTCTTCCTCTGACCAATGCGGGGGGCCCTGATGAGACAAGTCTTCCTGTGACTAATGCCGGGGTCCCTGATGGGACAAGTCTTCTTCTGACCAATGCGGGGGTCCCTGATGGGACAAGTCTTCCTCTGACTAATGCCGGGGTCCCTGATGGGACAAGTCTTCCTCTGACTAATGCGGGGGTCCCTGATGGGACAAGTATTCCTCTGACTAATGCCGGGGTCCCTGATGGGACAAGTCTTCCTCTGACCAATGCGGGGGTCCCTGATGGGACAAGTCTTCCTCTGACTAATGCGGGGGTCCCTGATGGGTCAAGTTTTCCTCTGACTAATGCCGGGGTCCCTGATGGGACAAGTCTTCCTCTGACCAATGTGGGGGTCCCTGATGGGACAAGTCTTCCTCTGACTAATGCGGGGGGTCCCTGATGGGTCAAGTCTTCCTCTCACTAATGCGGGGGTCCCTGATGGGACAAGTCTTCCTCTGACCAATGCGGGGGTCCCTGATGGAACAAGTCTTCCTCTGACTAATGTGGGGGGTCCCTGATGGGACAAGTCTTCCTCTGACTAATGCGGGGGTCCCTGATGGGACAAGTCTTCCTCTGACCAATGCGGGGGGCCCTGATGGGACAAGTCTTCCTCTGACTAATGCCGGGGTCCCTGATGGGACAAGTCTTCCTCTGACTAATGCGGGGGTCCCTGATGGGACAAGTATTCCTCTGACTAATGCGGGGGTCCCTGATGGGACAAGTCTTCCTCTGACCAATGCGGGGGTCCCTGATGGGACAAGTATTCCTCTGACTAATGCGGGGGTCCCTGATGGGACAAGTCTTCCTCTGACTAATGCCGGGGTCCCTGATGGGACAAGTCTTCCTCTGACCAATGCGGGGGTCCCTGATGGGACAAGTATTCCTCTGACTAATGCGGGGGTCTCTGATGGGTCAAGTCTTCCTCTGACTAATGCCGGGGTCCCTGATGGGACAAGTCTTCCTCTGACCAATGTGGGGGTCCCTGATGGGACAAGTCTTCCTCTGACTAATGCAGGGGGTCCCTGATTGGACAAGTCTTCCTCTCACTAATGCGGGGGTCTCTGATGGGACAAGTCTTCGTCTGACCAATGCGGGGGTCCCTGATGGGACAAGTCTTCCTCTGACCAATGCGGGGGTCCCTGATGGGACAAGTCTTCCTCTGACTAATGCAGGGGGTCCCTGATTGGACAAGTCTTCCTCTCACTAATGCGGGGGTCTCTGATGGGACAAGTCTTCGTCTGACCAATGCGGGGGTCCCTGATGGGACAAGTCTTCCTCTGACCAATGCGGGGGTCCCTGATGGGACAAGTCTTCCTCTGACTAATGCCGGGGTCCCTGATGGGACAAGTCTTCCTCTGACTAATGCGGGGGGTCCCTGATGGGTCAAGTCTTCCTCTGACTAATGCGGGGGTCCCTGATGGGACAAGTATTCCTCTGACTAATGCCGGGGTCCCTGATGGGACAAGTCTTCCTCTGACCAATGTGGGGGTCCCTGATGGGACAAGTCTTCCTCTGACTAATGCGGGGGGTCCCTGATGGGTCAAGTCTTCCTCTCACTAATGCGGGGGTCCCTGATGGGACAAGTCTTCCTCTGACCAATGCGGGGGTCCCTGATGGGACAAGTCTTCCTCTGACTAATGTGGGGGGTCCCTGATGGGACAAGTCTTCCTCTGACTAATGCGGGGGTCCCTGGTGGGACAAGTCTTCCTCTGACCAATGCGGGGGGCCCTGATGAGACAAGTCTTCCTCTGACTAATGCCGGGGTCCCTGATGGGACAAGTCTTCCTCTGACTAATGCGGGGGTCCCTGATGGGACAAGTATTCCTCTGACTAATGCGGGGGTCCCTGATGGGACAAGTCTTCCTCTGACCAATGCGGGGGTCCCTGATGGGACAAGTATTCCTCTGACTAATGCGGGGGTCCCTGATGGGACAAGTCTTCCTCTGACTAATGCGGGGGTCCCTGATGGGACAAGTCTTCCTCTGACCAATGCGGGGGTCCCTGATGGGACAAGTCTTCCTCTGACTAATGCCGGGGTCCCTGATGGGACAAGTCTTCCTGTGACTAATGCGGGGGTCCCTGATGGGACAAGTATTCCTCTGACTAATGCCGGGGTCCCTGATGGGACAAGTCTTCCTCTGACCAATGCGGGGGTCCCTGATGGGACAAGTATTCCTCTGACTAATGCCGGGGTCCCTAATGGGACAAGTCTTCCTCTGACCAATGCTGGGGTCTCTGATGGGTCAAGTCTTCCTCTGACTAATGCCGGGGTCCCTGATGGGACAAGTCTTCCTCTGACCAATGTGGGGGTCCCTGATGGGACAAGTATTCCTCTGACTAATGCGGGGGGTCCCTGATTGGACAAGTCTTCCTCTCACTAATGCGGGGGTCCCTGATGGGACAAGTCTTCCTCTGACCAATGCGGGGGTCCCTGATGGGACAAATCTTCCTCTAACTAATGCGGTGGTCCCTGATGGGACAAATCTTCCTCTGACTAATGCGGGGTCCCTGATGGGACAAATCTTCCTCTGACTATACAATAAATGCTCCTTTCCCCTAATTATTCTACATTACGATTTCATGTGCAGTTATTGGGAAGGTAAAACAAGTTTGTGTCACATGGGAAGGCAGTCTACAGTACAGCAGATAAAACAAGTCTGTGCCACATGGCGAGACATTCTGATGTACAGCAAATAATAAACCAATGTGGTACAGTGAAAGTGAAGTCTGTTGTACAGTAGATAATACAAGTAAATCTGTGCCACATGGAAAGGCAGTCCACTGTACATTAAATAACACAATCATGGGCACCATGGGGAGTCAGTCTACTGTACAGCAGATAAATAACCCTGCGCTGCATTGAAGGCCATCTCCAGTGTATAAGTCAGTATATACAGTGTTATCTGCCCGCATCCTCCACCACAGGAACCTGCGCTGACACCTATCATCAGTTCCAGAGCCGTCATGGCGCACCGCCTCCTGCTGCTCAGTGCTCGGTGTGGGACTCGCCTCCACCGCCCCACAGGACCCTAATCGACAAGCTGCTGAGGAGGAGGGTGAGCGGAGCAGGTGAGATCATGGCCCGCAGGTGCTGGGAAGGGCCCTAGTGGCAGCATAACACGGCAGGTGACCATTATTGAGGGGCTAGTGAGGGCCAGGTAACGGGACCCTCTGACAGTGCTCCCCCAACATTGTGCAGTGTAATATGGCGCGATATGGTGCATTATAGTCGTGTATTATATGTGGTGCCATGTAGTATTGCCTGCTCTGATCAGCATATGGCGGTACACAGTCTCAAGGAACCCCACCTTACTCCAGGGTAGAAGCATAATCATCAGGTTGTAGTAAATCATGAGGTCCCCGCTGAGTGACCAGAGCAGGGTTTGCCCCGGCGGACCTTTATCAGCCCCAGCTCTTGTTATTCTGCCCCCTGGTGGCGACAGTGACTAATCTCTTGCTGCTCACCTTACAGGCCACATCACCTTTAATCGTCAGATCGTTGGCCAAGCCCTGTACAGAATATACCACAAGAGGGTCCAGGCTGCTGATGGTTTCTCCAGGATGAGACGTTCTCTGCCTCTCCTGCTCCAGGCGGGATGTCTGGGGTATCACCCTGCACTATACACCGCGGCTGTGCTGCGCCACACAGGCCTGGGGGTCACAAAGGACTCATCTAAGGTATCACATGTACGACCCACCTAAGGTAGTACCCTACCTGTTCACACCGTGGTTTATTGGAATGTGCACAGGAAGGACGGACACACAGAGAAACAAGGAGTGAAGAAACGTGTGACTCAGGCCAGATTGTGTGTTAAGGCCCCGTCACACTTAGCGACGCTAAAGCGATCCCGACAACGATACGACCTGTCAGGGATCGTTGCTGCGTCGCTATGTGGTCGCTGGTGAGATGTCAAACAGTGAGATCTTCCCAACGACGCAGCAGCGATGCGGCGACCTCTACAATGATGTCGTTGGTCGTTGTGACCCTCTCACATGGCAGCTATTATGACGATTCAGACCTCGATGAGGGACGTCCTGTGTGACGTTGTAGTCAACGAGGTCGTTGGTAAGGTGTCAAACACAGCGATGTGTGCTACCCAGCGGGACCTCAACGATCAAAAAAAGGTCCAGGCCATTCCGACACGACCAGCGATCTCACAGCAAGGGGCCTGGTCGCTGCTACGTGTCAAACATAGCGAGATCGCTACTGAGGTCGCTGTTGCGTCACAAAACTTGTGACTCAGCAGCGATCTCGCTAGCGACCTCTCTTAGTGTGACGGGGGCTTTACCTGTCAGGTTTCTCCTCGTGTCCCCCCCCCCCCGTTAGTCTGATAACAGCTTTACACCCCTCAGCTTCTCTCCGTAGCTTTATCAGATCATCACATGGAGGCCTCCTACAATCCTGGAGAAGTTCCCAGAGGTGCTGAACACTTGTCCCAGCTTTGCCTTCACTTTGAGCCCAAATTATCTCCATTGAGTTGAGGTTGATGATTGTGGAGGCCGTATCCTCTGACGCAACCTCCATCCTCCATGGTCGCAGCTCTTACTTTCCCTGGAGGCTCTGGCTCATGGTCCTGTTAGAACACAAATGATGGACTAAGGGCATCTTTGTTGCCCGAAACGCGTCCAGGTGCTGGTTGCTCTCTGTCACCTTCATGCTGGTCATGTTCTAGCAGCGTTTTAAATGTTTAAATAAAATTTTGCATTTTTATCCCGGAGCTGGATCCACACCGTTTCTTTCTACAGAACACAAATGATGCCTAGATACAGACCAGGTGGTCACTGCAGAACACTGCGGTGGCCATGCTGGGAAATGGGCCTTATATTTGTAATAACTCACCAGTAAAGCGCCCCCTCCTGCCTCCACCATCACACTGCCCCTCCATGCTTCACTACTGCACATGTAGAAACCACCCACTCACCTTCTCCGTACCTCATAAAAACATGGTGGATAGTACCCAAAATCTCTAACTGACTCATTAGACCACAGATCTAATTTCCAGTCCTTGTGTTGCTCGGTTCATACAAGTCTCTTCTTGCCTGTGGTCCTCAGTTGTGACTTCTTCTTTTTTGCAGACTTCAGCAGTGGCTTCTTCTTGTTTGTCATCCTCATTTGCGACTATTTCTTGTTTCTGGTCCTCAGTAGTGGTTTCTTCTTGTTTGTTGTCCTCGTTTGCAGCTTCTTCTTGTTTGATGTCCATAGTCGCGACTTCTTGTTTGTCGTCCTCAGTAGTGGCTTCTTCTTGTTTGTCGTCCTCAGTAGTGGCTTCTTCTTGTTTGTCGTCCTCAGTAATGTCTTCTTCTTGCCTGTGGTCCTCAGTCGTGGCTTCTTCTTGCCTGTGATCCTCAGTAGCTGCTTCTTATTGTTTGCAGACCTCAGTGGTGGCTTCTTTGCAGCAATTCCACCATAACGGACGCTCCTCACAGTCTCCTCTGGACAGCTGATGTTGAGATGTGACTGTTACTTCATGTTGGTGCATAATTTATGAGGGTTGTTATCTGAGGTGCTGATAGCTTTTGGTTTCTGAGGTCGGTAACTGATGAACTTATCCTCTGCAGCAGAGGTCATTCTTGGTATTCACTTCCTGGGGTGGTATTTATTGAGCCAGTTTCATCACAGCAATTGATGGTTTTCATGATTGCACTTGAGGATATTGTCAAAGTTCTAGCAGTTTTCCAGACTAACCTTCATGTCACATTAATGATGTATTGTGGCTTCTCTTAGTTGAGTGTTTCTTGCCATATTATTGCTTAGAACAGTAGTGCAATAGCTATATGGAGTGGCGTCCCAACTCTGCCCCTGCAAAACACCCATAATGGACACAAACACTTTCTGAAGACCGGTCAGTCCACACATAAACTCCTGATAAGGCAACCTGTATATCGGGGCCATTCTAGTTGACAACCTGCTGAAGCTGCAGAGAGAAGACAAGGGGTATGAAGCTGTCATCAGAGTAACGGGGGGCACGTCAGAAATATGGGGTTACACGATTCTCTACACTCCTTGTTTCCATGTGTCCTCTTTCCTTCCTGGTTTTGCTGCCTTCACTCTGAATGTACAATGTGCACATTCCAATCTTAACAAGGAAAACCTCTACATGCACAGGGGTGTCCAGACTTTGGACTGGTGCTGTACTTGTGCTGCTATGCACTGCCTGTAGTGCATGATGGCGAGACTTATAAAGCCCCCAGAGGTGATGGTGGATTTTTCTCCTCTCCAGGCCCTGAAGTTCTTCCTCATTGCTGCACAGAATGACGAGCGCCTCTCCCTGCTATTCCTGGGGCACAAGCATCACCTGGGGGTGGACGGCTACCCGGTGGACTATGACCTGTCCTATGCGTATTACTCCAATATCGCTCGCCAGACCATGGTGGACCGACTACAGCCGGACAAACACCAGGTGTCGTATTCTACTCACGCTGACCTAGTTATGAGTGACGCCATGTCTTACACTTGTGACGTCTCCTCCCCAGGCCTTCGTGGAGCTCATCCGCCTGACAGACGAGGAGGTGCTGAAGCAGCAGACAAAGGAGGACGATGACCTCTTCATGTGGCTGAGGTTCCAGGCGAGACAGGGGGTGTCCTCAGCTCAGGTACTGGCGGCAGAGGATGGGGAGACATGTTGTGTCCTCAGGTCAGGTACTGGAGGTAGAGGACAGGGGAGACGGGGTGTCCTCAGCTCAGGTACTGGAGGCAGAGGATGGGGGAGACATGGGGTGTCCTCAGCTCAGGTACTGGAGGCAGAGGATGGAGGAGACATGGGGTGTCCTCAGCTCAGGTACTGGAGGCACAGGATGGGGGAGACAGGGGGTGTCCTCAGCTCAGGTATTGGACGCAGAGGATGGGGGGACATGTTGTGTCCTCAGCTCAGGTACTGGAGGCAGAGGACGGGGGAGACTGGGGGTGTCCTCAGCTCAGGTACTGGAGGCAGAGGATGGGGGAGACATGTGGTGTCCTCAGCTCAGGTACCGGAGGCAGAGGACAGGGCAGACAGGGGGTGTCCTCAGCTCAGGTACTGGGGGCTGTTGTGAATTCTGCTTTTGGGCTCCCTCCGGTGGTTGTAGGTGGTAATGCAGTTGTCCCTGACTTGCAGTCCTGGTCAGGTGTATCTGCTGATTGCAGTTCTGACTGGGGTATTTAGGCGTGCAGGATTCATTAGTCCTTGCCAGTTGTCCATGGTTGTTGGGAGGTTTTGGTCCTGGTTTGGTTCCTTCTGCCTTCTGCCAAATCAGCAAAGATAAGTGTCTGGTTTTGTTTCTGTGGCACACATGCTGTGTGCTTAATAATTCTGTGCTATTCAGTGTTTTTTTTGTCAAGCTTAGATTGTGTCAGTATTTTCTTAGTCTTGTTGGATTCTCTGGAGTGGCAGATATACATTCCATGTCTTTAGTTAGATTGTGGAACTTTTTGTATTATCTGCTGTGTATATTTTTGGAAGGGTTTTAATACTGACCGCTTAGTATTCTGTCCTATCTTTCCCTATTTAGCTAGAGTGGCCTCTTTTGCTGAATCCTGTTTTCTGCCTGCGTGTGTCTATTCTTCTCCTACTCACAGTCATTATTCGTGGGGGGCTGCCTATCCTTTGGGGGTCTGCTCTGAGGCAAGATAGCATTCCTATTTCCATCTATAGGGGTATTTAGTCCTCCGGCTGTGTCGAGGTGTCTAGGGTTTGTGTTGTGAATTCCGTACTCGAACTCCCTCCTGTGGTCATGAATGGTACTTCTGTGAGTTCTGTCCGTGGACTCCCTCTGGTGGCTGTGAGTGGAGCTGCTGGTTCTGAGATTCCTTCTCCAGCTGCCCTCGTTTAGGGCTAGGCTGGATTCTCTATTTAACTCCACTCAGATCATTACTCCATGCCAGCTGTCAATGTTCTAGTACTGGTTCAGATCTCTCCTGGATCTTTCTGTGGACCGTCTACTCCAGCACAAGCTAAGTCCCTGCTTGTTCATTTGATACATATGGTTTTTCTTGCTAAGTTTTAGTCCAGCTTGCTATCATGAAACTATCTGGCTAGCTGGAAGCTCTGGGGGTGCAGAGTGGCACCACCGCATCGTGAGTCGGTGCGGGGGTATTTTTTGCGCACTCTGCGTGGTTTTTGTAGCTTTTTGTGTTGACCGCAAAGATCCCTTTTCTATCCTCAATCTGTTTAGTTAGACTGGCCTCTCTTTGCTAAAACCTATTTCATCCTGTGTTTGTGATTTCCTCTTATCTCACAGTCAATACTTGTGGGGGGCTGCTTTTACCTTTGGGGAAATTTCTCTGAGGCAAGTGAGGCTTTGTTTTCTTTCTTTAGGGGAAGTTAGCTCTTAGGCTGTGAAGAGGTGTCTAGGCAGAGTCAGGCACGCTCCACGGCTATTTCTAGTTGTGTTGATAGGAGTAGGGTTTGCGGTCAGCAGAGTTCCCATTTCCCCAGAGCTCGTCCTGATTCCGTGTTTAACTATCAGGTCATTCCTGGTGCACCTAACCACCAGGTCCATAACAGTACAGCTGGCCCACAAAGTGTTAATGCATCTCAATAGAGGGAAAAGAGAAGTTCTGAGACCATTTTTTTTTTCTTTTTCTCTGCAGTGTGTTTTGCCTTTCTTTTCCCCTTAAACTCTGGGTGGTTCAGAACTTAGGTGTGGATATGGACATTCAAAGTCTGTCCTCTAGTGTAGATCAACTCGCTGCAAGGGTACAAAACATTCAAGATTATGTAGTTCAGAATCCTCTGTTGGAGCCTAGAATTCCAATTCCTGAGTTATTTTCTGGGGATAGATATAAATTTCTGAATTTCAAAAACAATTGTAAACTGTTTCTTGCTCTGAAACCCCGCTCTTCTGGTGACCCTATTCAGCAAGTAAGGATCATTATTTCTTTGTTGCGTGGCGACCCTCAAGACTGGGCATTCGCCCTGGCGCCAGGAGATCCTGCATTGCGTAATGTAGATGCGTTTTTTCTGGCGCTGGGTTTGCTTTATGATGAACCGAATTCTGTGGTTCAGGCAGAGAAAATTTTGCTGGCTTTGTGTCAGGGTCAGGATGAAGCGGAGGTATATTGCCAGAAGTTCAGAAAGTGGTCTGTGCTTACTCAGTGGAATGAGTGTGCCCTGGCAGCAATTTTCAGAAAGGGTCTTTCTGAAGCCCTTAAGGATGTTATGGTGGGGTTTCCCACGCCTGCTGGTCTGAATGAATCAATGTCCTTGGCCATACAGATCGATCGGCACTTACGTGAGCGCAAAACTGTGCACCATTTGGCGGTATCCTCTGAGCAGAGGCCTGAGCCTATGCAATGTGATAGGACTTTGACCAGAGCTGAACGGCAAGAACATAGACGTCAGAATGGGCAGTGTTTTTACTGTGGTGACTCCACTCATGCTATTTCTGATTGTCCTATGCGCACTAAGCGGTTCGCTAGGTCCGTCACCATTGGTACTGTACAGCCTAAATTTCTTCTGTCCGTTACTCTGATTTGCTCTTTGTCATCCTTTTCTGTTATGGCATTTGTGGATTCGGGCGCTGCCCTGAATTTGATGGACTTAGAGTTTGCCAGGCGCTGTGGTTTTTTTCTTGGAGACCTTGCAGCATCCCATTCCTTTGAGGGGAATTGATGCTACGCCTTTGGCCAAGAATAAGCCTCAGTACTGGACCCAGTTGACCATGTGCATGGCTCCTGCGCATCAGGAGGATATTCGCTTTTTGGTGTTGCATAATCTGCATGATGTGGTCGTGTTGGGTTTGCCATGGCTGCAGGTCCATAATCCAGTATTGGATTGGAAATCAATGTCGGTGTCCAGTTGGGGTTGTCAAGGGGTACATGGGGATGTTTCATTATTGTCAATTTCTTCCTCCACTCCTTCTGAAGTCCCTGAGTTTTTGTAAGATTACCGGGATGTATTTGAGGAGCCCAAGTCTAGTGCCCTACCTCCTCATAGGGATTGTGATTGTGCTATTAATTTGATTCCTGGTAGCAAGTTCCCTAAGGGACGACTTTTCAATTTGTCTGTGCCAGAACACGCCGCTATGCGGAGCTATATAAAGGAGTCCTTGGAGAAAGGGCATATTCGCCCGTCGTCGTCACCATTGGGAGCAGGGTTCTTTTTTGTGGCCAAGAAGGATGGTTCTCTGAGACCTTGTATAGATTACCGCCTTCTTAATAAAATCACGGTCAAATTTCAATACCCTTTGCCTCTACTGTCTGATTTATTTGCTCAGATTAAGGGGGCTAGTTGGTTCACCAAGATAGACCTTCGAGGGGCGTATAATCTCGTGCGTATTAAACAGGGCGATGAATGGAAAACAGCATTTAATACGCCCGAGGGCCATTTTGAGTACCTGGTGATGCCATTCGGCCTTTCTAATGCTCCCTCTGTGTTTCAGTCCTTTATGCATGACATCTTCCGAAAGTATCTGGATAGATTCATGATCGTATATTTGGATGATATTTTGGTCTTTTCGGATGATTGGGAGTCCCATGTGAAGCAGGTCAGAATGGTGTTCCAGGTCCTTCGTGCTAATTCCTTGTTTGTGAAGGGATCTAAGTGCCTCTTTGGAGTTCAGAAAGTTTCCTTTTTGGGCTTCATTTTTTCCCCTTCTACTATCGAGATGGATCCTGTTAAAGTCCAAGCTATTTATGATTGGACTCGGCCTACATCTGTGAAGAGCCTTCAGAAATTTCTGGGCTTTGCCAATTTTTACCGTCGCTTCATCGCTAATTTTTCTAGTGTTGTTAAACCGTTGACTGATTTGACCAAGAAGGGTGCTGATGTGGTGAATTGGTCCTCTGCGGCCGTTGAGGCTTTTCAGGAGTTGAAACGTCGTTTCTCTTCGGCTCCTGTGTTGTGTCAGCCAGATGTTTCGCTCCCTTTTCATGTCGAGGTTGATGCTTCTGAAATTGGAGCAGGGGCTGTTTTGTCTCAGAGAAGTTCTGATTGCTCTGTAATGAAGCCATGTGCTTTCTTTTCAAGAAAGTTTTCGCCTGCTGAGCGTAATTATGATGTTGGCAATCGGGAGTTGTTGGCTATGAAGTGGGCATTCGAGGAGTGGCGACATTGGCTTGAAGGAGCCAAGCATCGCGTGGTGGTCTTGACAGATCACAAGAATCTGACTTATCTCCAGTCTGCCAAGCGGTTGAATCCTAGACAGGCTCGTTGGTCGCTGTTTTTCTCCCATTTCAATTTTGTGGTTTCGTACCTTACGGGTTCTAGGAATGTGAAGGCTGATGCCCTTTCAAGGAGTTTTGTGCCTGATTCTCCTGGGGTTCCTGAGCCGGCTGGTATTCTCAGAGAGGGGGTAGTTCTGTCTGCCATCTCCCCTGATTTGCGGCGAGTGCTGCAGGAGTTTCAGGCTGATAGACCTGACCGTTGTCCAGCGGAGAAACTGTTTGTCCCTGATAGATGGACTAATAGAGTTATCTCTGAGGTTCATTGTTCGGTGTTGGCTGGTCATCCTGGGATTTTTGGTACCAGAGATTTGGTGGCTAGGTCCTTTTGGTGGCCTTCCTTGTCGCGGGATGTGCGTTCTTTTGTGCAGTCTTGTGGGACTTGTGCTCGGGCTAAGCCCTGCTGTTCTCGTGCCAGTGGGTTACTTTTGCCCTTGCCTGTCCCGAAAAGGCCTTGGACGCATGTTTCCATGGATTTTATTTCAGATCTTCCTGTTTCTCAAAGGATGTCGGTCATCTGGGTGGTTTGCGATCGCTTCTCTAAAATGGTCCATTTGGTACCCTTGCCTAAATTGCCTTCTTCCTCTGATTTGGTTCCATTATTTTTCCAACATGTGGTTCGTTTGCATGGCATTCCGGAGAACATCGTGTCTGACAGAGGTTCCCAGTTTGTTTCAAGGTTTTGGCGGTCCTTTTGTGCTAAGATGGGCATTGATTTGTCTTTTTCTTCGGCTTTCCATCCTCAGACAAATGGCCAAACCGAACGAACCAATCAGACTTTGGAAACTTATCTGAGATGCTTTGTTTCTGCGGATCAGGATGATTGGGTGACCTTCTTGCCATTGGCTGAGTTCGCCCTTAATAATCGGGCCAGTTCGGCTACTTTGGTTTCGCCTTTTTTTTGTAATTCTGGTTTTCATCCTCGTTTTTCTTCAGGGCAGGTTGAGCCTTCGGACTGTCCTGGTGTGGATTCTGTGGTGGACAGGTTGCAACAAATTTGGACTCATGTGGTGGACAATTTGACCTTGTCCCAAGAGAAGGCTCAACGTTTCGCTAACCGCCGTCGCCGTGTTGGTACCCGACTTCGTGTTGGGGATTTGGTTTGGTTATCATCTCGTTATGTTCCTATGAAGGTTTCTTCTCCTAAGTTTAAGCCTCGTTTCATTGGTCCTTATAAGATTTCTGAAATTCTTAATCCTGTATCATTTCGTTTGGCCCTTCCTGCTTCTTTTGCCATCCATAATGTGTTCCATAGGTCGTTCCTGCAGAGATATGTGGCGCCTATGGTTCCCTCCGTTGATCCTCCTGCTCCGGTGTTGGTCGAGGGGGAGTTGGAGTATGTGGTGGACAAGATTTTGGATTCTCGCATTTCGAGACGAAAACTTCAGTACTTGGTCAAATGGAAGGGCTATGGTCAGGAGGATAATTCCTGGGTTGTTGCCTCTGATGTCCATGCTGCCGATTTAGTTCGTGCCTTTCATTTGGCTCGTCCTGATCGGCCTGGGGGCTCTGGTGAGGGTTCGGTGACCCCTCCTCAAGGGGGGGGTACTGTTGTGAATTCCGTTCTCGAACTCCCTCCTGTGGTCATGAATGGTACTTCTGTGAGTTCTGTCCGTGGACTCCCTCTGGTGGCTGTGAGTGGAGCTGCTGGTTCTGAGATTCCTTCTCCAGCTGCCCTCATTTAGGGCTAGGCTGGATTCTCTATTTAACTCCACTCAGATCATTACTCCATGCCAGCTGTCAATGTTCTAGTACTGGTTCAGATCTCTCCTGGATCTTTCTGTGGACCGTCTACTCCAGCACAAGCTAAGTCCCTGCTTGTTCATTTGATACATATGGTTTTTCTTGCTAAGTTTTAGTCCAGCTTGCTATCATGAAACTATCTGGCTAGCTGGAAGCTCTGGGGGTGCAGAGTGGCACCACCGCATCGTGAGTCGGTGCGGGGGTATTTTTTGCACACTCTGCGTGGTTTTTGTAGCTTTTTGTGTTGACCGCAAAGATCCCTTTTCTATCCTCAATCTGTTTAGTTAGACTGGCCTCTCTTTGCTAAAACCTATTTCATCCTGTGTTTGTGATTTCCTCTTATCTCACAGTCAATACTTGTGGGGGGCTGCTTTTACCTTTGGGGAAATTTCTCTGAGGCAAGTGAGGCTTTGTTTCCTTTCTTTAGGGGAAGTTAGCTCTTAGGCTGTGAAGAGGCGTCTAGGCAGAGTCAGGCACGCTCCACGGCTATTTCTAGTTTAGTTGATAGGAGTAGGGTTTGCGGTCAGCAGAGTTCCCATTTCCCCAGAGCTCGTCCCGTTTCCGTGTTTAACTATCAGGTCATTTCTGGTGCACCTAACCACCAGGTCCATAACAGTTTGTTAGGCACACCCCACGGCTACTTCTAGTTGCGGTGTTAGTTCAGGTTTTGCGGTCAGTACAGTTTCCACCTACTCCAGAGAAAGTTCATGCGGCTCCAAAGTCACCGGATCATAACAGTACAACTGGCCCACTATGAGTTAAATGCATCTCAGAATAAGGGAAGAAAGGTGTTGAGTCATTTTTTTTCTGCAGTTTGCTTTGCCTTTTCTTCCCTCTTTTTCTCTGGGTGGCTAAGGAGTCTTGTGTTAGCATGGATGTTCAGGAATTAGCTTCTCGTGTAGACCAGCTTGCTGCTAGGGTACAGGGAATTTCTGATTATATTGTTCAGACTCCTGTTTTAGAGCCGAAGATTCCTACTCCTGATTTGTTTTTTGGTGACAGGTCCAAATTTTTGAGTTTTAAAAACAACTGTAAACTGTTTTTTGCTTTGAGACCTCGATCCTCTGGGAATTCTATTCAGCAGGTTAAAATCGTCACTTCCCTGCTGTGTGGTGATCCACAGGATTGGGCATTTTCCCTGGAATCTGGGAGTCCGGCTTTGCTTAATGTAGATTCCTTTTTTCAGGCTTTAGGACTATTATAGGATGAACCTAATTCTGTGGATCAAGCGGAGAAGACCTTGTTGGCCCTATCTCAGGGTCAAGAGGTGGCAGAATTGTTTTGTCAGAAATTCAGAAAATGGTCTGTGTTGACTAAATGGAATGATGATGCTTTGGCTGCAATTTTCAGAAAGGGTCTTTCTGAATCCGTTAAAGATGTTATGGTGGGGTTTCCCACGCCTGTTGGTCTGAGTGATTCTATGTCTTTGGCCATTCAGATTGATCGGTGCTTGCGGGAGCGCAGAACTGTGCGCGCTGTGGCGTTGTCCTCAGAGCAGAGTCCTGAGCCAATGCAGTGTGATAGGATTCTGTCTAGGACAGAACGACAAGGACTCAGACGTCAGAATAGGTTGTGTTATTATTGTGGCGACGCTTCTCATGTCATTTCAGTCTGCCCTAAACGGACAAAGAGGATCGCTAGTTCATTTACCATCAGTACTGTACAACCTAAATTTCTGTTATCGGTGTCCTTGATCTGCTCATTGTCATCATTTTCTGTCTTGGCGTTTGTGGATTCAGGCGCCGCTTTGAACATAATGGACCTTGAGTTTGCCAGGCGTTGTGGTTTCCCCTTGCAGCCCTTGCAGAACCTTATTCCTTTAAGGAGCATTGATGCTACACCTTTGGCTAAAAATAAGCCCCAGTTGTGGACACAGGTGACCATGCGCATGGCGCCAGCCCATCAGGAAGATTGTCGATTTCTGGTATTGCATAATTTACATGATGCTATCGTGTTGGGTTTTCCGTGGTTGCAGGTACATAATCCTGTGTTGGATTGGAAGTCTATGTCTGTGACTAGTTGGGGTTGTCAGGGGGTTCATAATGATGTTCCTTTAATGTCCATCTCCTCTTCTTCCTCTTCCGAAATTCCAGAGTTTTTGTCTGATTTTCAGGATGTATTCGATGAGCCCAAGTCCAGTTCTCTTCCACCGCACAGGGACTGTGATTGTGCTATTGATTTGATTCCAGGCTGTAAGTTTCCTAAGGGCCGACTTTTCAACCTGTCTGTGCCTGAACATACCGCCATGCGGAGTTATGTTAAGGAGTCTTTGGAGAAAGGGCATATTCGGCCATCTTCTTCACCGATGGGAGCGGGATTTTTTTTTGTTGCTAAGAAGGATGGCTCCTTGAGACCCTGTATTGATTATCGCCTCTTGAATAAGATCACGGTCAAGTTTCAATACCCTTTACCTTTGCTTTCCGATTTGTTTGCTAGGATTAAGGGGGCTAGTTGGTTTACGAAGATTGACCTTCGGGGGGCGTATAATCTTGTTCGTATTAAGCAGGGTGATGAATGGAAAACTGTGTTCAATACGCCCGAGGGCCATTT
The DNA here is from genome assembly GCF_051348905.1 of Ranitomeya variabilis. Classification (NCBI taxonomy): domain Eukaryota; kingdom Metazoa; phylum Chordata; class Amphibia; order Anura; family Dendrobatidae; genus Ranitomeya; species Ranitomeya variabilis. The sequence continues at coordinate 777,796,369 of NC_135234.1, read as the reverse complement.
TGAATACCTTGTGATGCCGTTCGGGCTCACTAATGCTCCATCTGTTTTTCAATCTTTCATGCATGATATCTTCCGGACTTACATTGATAAATTCTTGATTGTATATTTGGACGACATTTTGATTTTTTCTGATGATTGGGAGTCTTGTTGTGAAATTGGATTTTGGGCTCCCCCGGTGGCCACTGGTGGAATTGAACTGGTGTGCATCATCCTCTCTGTTCACCTGTTTCCATCAGGATGTGGGAGTCGCTATTTAGCCTTGCTCCTCTGTCACTTCCATGCCGGTCAACATTGTAATCAGAAGCCTTTCTGTGCATGTTCCTGCTGCTAGACAACTCCCAGCTAAGTTGGACTTAGTCCTTGTTTGTTTTTGCATTTTGTTCCAGTTCACAGCTGTAGTTTCGTTTCTGTGTCTGGAAAGCTCTTGTGATCTGAAATTGCCACTCTGATGTTATGAGTTAATACTAGAGTCTTAAAGTAATTTCAGGATGGTATTTTGATAGGGTTTTCAGCTGACCATGAAAGTGCCCTTTCTGTCTTCCTGCTATCTAGTAAGCGGACCTCAATTTTGCTAAACCTATTTTCATACTACGTTTGTCATTTCATCTAAAATCACCGCCAATATTTGTGGGGGCCTCTGTCTGCCTTTCGGGGAAATTTCTCTAGAGGTGAGCCAGGACTATATTTTCCTCTGCCAGGATTAGTTAGTCCTCCGGCCGGCGCTGGGCGTCTAGGGATAAAACGCAGGCTACGCTACCCGGCTACTGTTAGTTGTGCGGCAGGTTTAGTTCATGGTCAGTTTAGTTTCCATCCTTCCAAGAGCTAGTTCGTATGTTTGCTGGGCTATGTTCTCTTGCCATTGAGAACCATAACAGTTTGACCGGCCAAAAAGGGTTAAATTAATTGACAGAGAAAGGAGAGAAAAGAGAAGTCTGCTGAAGATTTTTTTTTTTTTTTTTTTCTCAGTTCTGAGTGTGCTTGTAATTGAATCTCTTGCAAGTCTGCCTATATTGCAGCCTTTCTCTCTCTCTCTCCTTCTAATCCTGGAATGGCTCTGTGTTCACCTGTTTAAAATGGATATTCAGAGTTTAGCTGCAGGTTTGAATAATCTCACCACGAAAGTTCAAAACTTACAAGATTTTGTTGTTCATGTTCCTATATCTGAACCTAGAATTCCTTTGCCTGAATTTTTCTCGGGGAATAGATCTTGCTTTCAAAATTTCAAAAATAATTGCAAGTTGTTTTTGTCCCTGAAATCTCGCTCTGCTGGAGATCCTGCTCAGCAGGTCAGGATTGTGATTTCTTTGCTCCGGGGCGACCCTCAGGATTGGGCTTTTGCATTGGCTCCAGGGGATCCTGCGTTGCTCAATGTGGATGCGTTTTTTCTGGCCTTGGGGTTGCTTTATGAGGAACCTCAGTTAGAACTTCAGGCGGAAAAGGCCTTGATGTCCCTATCTCAGGGGCAAGACGAAGCTGAAATATACTGCCAGAAATTCCGTAAATGGGCTGTGCTTACTCAGTGGAATGAGTGCGCCCTGGCGGCGAATTTCAGAGAGGGTCTCTCTGATGCCATTAAGGATGTTATGGTGGGGTTCCCTGTGCCTGCGGGTCTGAATGAGTCCATGACAATGGCTATCCAGATCGATAGGCGTCTGCGGGAGCGCAAACCTGTGCACCATTTGGCGGTGTCTACTGAGAAGACGCCAGAGAATATGCAATGTGATAGAATTCTGTCCAGAAGTGAACGGCAGAATTTTAGACGAAAAAATGGGTTGTGCTTCTATTGCGGTGATTCAACTCATGTTATATCAGCATGCTCTAAGCGTACTAAGAAGCTTGATAAGTCTGTTTCAATTGGCACTTTACAGTCTAAGTTTATTCTATCTGTGACCCTGATTTGTTCTTTATCATCTATTACCCCGGATGCCTATGTCGACTCTGGCGCCGCTTTGAGTCTTATGGATTGGTCCTTTGCCAAACGCTGTGGGTATGATTTGGAGCCTCTTGAAACTCCTATACCCCTGAAGGGGATTGACTCCACCCCATTGGCTAGCAATAAACCACAATACTGGACACAAGTAACTATGCGGATTAATCCGGATCACCAGGAGATTATTCGCTTTCTTGTGCTGTATAACCTACATGATGTGTTGGTGCTTGGATTGCCATGGCTGCAATCTCATAACCCAGTCCTTGACTGGAAAGCTATGTCTGTGTTAAGCTGGGGATGTAAGGGGACGCATGGGGACGTACCTGTGGTTTCCATTTCATCATCTATTCCCTCTGAGATTCCTGAATTCTTGACTGAATATCGTGACGTTTTTGAAGAACCTAAGCTTGGTTCATTACCTCCGCACCGGGAGTGCGATTGTGCCATAGATTTGATTCCGGGTAGTAAATACCCTAAGGGTCATTTATTTAATCTGTCTGTGCCTGAACATGCTGCTATGCGAGAATATATAAAGGAGTCCTTGGAAAAGGGACATATTCGTCCTTCGTCATCTCCCTTAGGAGCCGGTTTTTTCTTTGTGGCTAAGAAAGATGGCTCTTTGAGGCCGTGCATTGATTATCGGCTTTTGAATAAAATCACGGTTAAATATCAATATCCGTTGCCACTGCTGACTGATTTGTTTGCTCGCATAAAGGGGGCCAAGTGGTTCTCTAAGATAGATCTTCGTGGGGCGTATAATTTGGTGCGAATTAAGCAGGGGGATGAGTGGAAAACCGCATTTAATACGCCCGAGGGCCACTTTGAGTATTTGGTGATGCCTTTTGGTCTTTCAAATGCCCCTTCAGTCTTTCAGTCCTTTATGCATGACATTTTCCGTGATTATTTGGATAAATTTATGATTGTGTATCTGGATGATATTTTGATTTTTTCGGATGACTGGGACTCTCATGTCCAGCAGGTCAGGAGGGTTTTTCAGGTTTTGCGGTCTAATTCCTTGTGTGTGAAGGGTTCTAAGTGCGTTTTTGGGGTTCAAAAGATTTCCTTTTTGGGATATATTTTTTCCCCCTCTTCCATCGAGATGGATCCTGTCAAGGTTCAGGCTATTTGTGATTGGATGCAACCCTCTTCTCTTAAGAGTCTTCAGAAATTTTTGGGCTTTGCTAACTTTTATCGTCGATTTATTGCTGGTTTTTCTGATGTTGTTAAACCATTGACTGATTTGACTAAGAAGGGTGCTGATGTTGCTGATTGGTCCCCTGCTGCTGTGGAGGCCTTTCGGGAGCTTAAGCGCCGCTTTTCTTCCGCCCCTGTGTTGCGTCAGCCTGATGTTGCTCTTCCTTTTCAGGTTGAGGTCGACGCTTCTGAAATCGGAGCTGGGGCGGTTTTGTCGCAGAGAAGTTCCGATTGCTCCGTGATGAGACCTTGTGCTTTTTTCTCGCGTAAATTTTCGCCCGCCGAGCGGAATTATGATGTTGGGAATCGGGAGCTTTTGGCCATGAAGTGGGCTTTTGAGGAGTGGCGTCATTGGCTTGAGGGGGCTAGACATCAGGTGGTGGTATTGACTGACCACAAAAATCTAATTTATCTTGAGTCCGCCAGACGCCTGAATCCTAGACAGGCGCGCTGGTCGTTGTTTTTCTCTCGGTTTAATTTTGTGGTGTCCTACCTGCCGGGTTCTAAGAATGTTAAGGCGGATGCCCTTTCTAGGAGTTTTGAGCCTGACTCCCCTGGTAATTCTGAACCGACAGGTATCCTTAAGGATGGAGTGATATTGTCTGCCGTTTCTCCAGACCTGCGGCGGGCCTTGCAGGAGTTTCAGGCGGATAGACCTGATCGTTGCCCACCTGGTAGACTGTTTGTTCCTGATGATTGGACCAGTAAAGTCATTTCTGAGGTTCATTCTTCTGCGTTGGCAGGTCATCCTGGAATCTTTGGTACCAGGGATTTGGTGGCAAGGTCCTTCTGGTGGCCTTCCCTGTCTCGAGATGTGCGAGGCTTCGTGCAGTCTTGTGACGTTTGTGCTCGGGCCAAGCCTTGTTGTTCTCGGGCTAGTGGATTGTTGTTGCCCTTGCCTATCCCGAAGAGGCCCTGGACGCACATCTCGATGGATTTTATTTTGGATCTTCCTGTTTCTCAGAAGATGTCTGTCATCTGGGTGGTGTGTGATCGTTTCTCTAAGATGGTCCATTTGGTTCCCCTGCCTAAGTTGCCTTCTTCTTCCGAGTTGGTTCCTCTGTTTTTTCAAAATGTGGTCCGTTTGCATGGTATTCCGGAGAATATCGTTTCTGACAGAGGTACCCAATTCGTGTCTAGATTTTGGCGAGCATTCTGTGCTAGGATGGGCATAGATTTGTCTTTCTCGTCTGCTTTCCATCCTCAGACTAATGGCCAGACCGAGCGGACGAATCAGACCTTGGAGACATATTTGAGGTGTTTTGTGTCTGCAGATCAGGATGATTGGGTTGTTTTTTTGCCTTTAGCGGAGTTTGCCCTCAATAATCGGGCCAGTTCTGCCACCTTGGTGTCTCCCTTTTTCTGTAATTCGGGGTTTCATCCTCGATTTTCTTCTGGTCAGGTGGAATCTTCGGATTGTCCTGGAGTGGATGCTGTGGTGGAGAGGTTGCATCAGATTTGGGGGCAGGTAGTGGACAATTTGAAGTTGTCCCAGGAGAAGACTCAGCTTTTTGCCAACCGCCGGCGTCGGGTTGGTCCTCGGCTTTGTGTTGGGGACTTGGTGTGGTTGTCTTCTCGTTTTGTCCCTATGAGGGTTTCTTCTCCCAAGTTTAAGCCTCGGTTCATCGGCCCGTACAAGATATTGGAGATTCTTAACCCTGTGTCCTTCCGTTTGGACCTCCCTGCATCTTTTTCTATTCATTATGTTTTTCATCGGTCATTATTGCGCAGGTATGAGGTACCGGTTGTGCCTTCCGTTGAGCCTCCTGCTCCGGTGTTGGTTGAGGGCGAGTTGGAGTACGTTGTGGAAAAAATCTTGGACTCCCGTGTTTCCAGACGGAAACTCCAGTATCTGGTCAAATGGAAGGGATACGGTCAGGAGGATAATTCTTGGGTGACTGCCTCTGATGTTCATGCCTCCGATTTGGTCCGTGCCTTTCATAGGGCTCATCCTGATCGCCCTGGTGGTTCTGGTGAGGGTTCGGTGCCCCCTCCTTGAGGGGGGGTACTGTTGTGAAATTGGATTTTGGGCTCCCCCGGTGGCCACTGGTGGAATTGAACTGGTGTGCATCATCCTCTCTGTTCACCTGTTTCCATCAGGATGTGGGAGTCGCTATTTAGCCTTGCTCCTCTGTCACTTCCATGCCGGTCAACATTGTAATCAGAAGCCTTTCTGTGCATGTTCCTGCTGCTAGACAACTCCCAGCTAAGTTGGACTTAGTCCTTGTTTGTTTTTGCATTTTGTTCCAGTTCACAGCTGTAGTTTCGTTTCTGTGTCTGGAAAGCTCTTGTGATCTGAAATTGCCACTCTGATGTTATGAGTTAATACTAGAGTCTTAAAGTAATTTCAGGATGGTATTTTGATAGGGTTTTCAGCTGACCATGAAAGTGCCCTTTCTGTCTTCCTGCTATCTAGTAAGCGGACCTCAATTTTGCTAAACCTATTTTCATACTACGTTTGTCATTTCATCTAAAATCACCGCCAATATTTGTGGGGGCCTCTGTCTGCCTTTCGGGGAAATTTCTCTAGAGGTGAGCCAGGACTATATTTTCCTCTGCCAGGATTAGTTAGTCCTCCGGCCGGCGCTGGGCGTCTAGGGATAAAACGCAGGCTACGCTACCCGGCTACTGTTAGTTGTGCGGCAGGTTTAGTTCATGGTCAGTTTAGTTTCCATCCTTCCAAGAGCTAGTTCGTATGTTTGCTGGGCTATGTTCTCTTGCCATTGAGAACCATAACAGAGTCTCATGTGGAACAGGTCAGGATGGTATTTCAGATCCTTCGTAACAATGCTTTGTTTGTGAAGGGGTCTAAGTGTCTCTTTGGGGTGCAGAAGGTTTCTTTTTTGGGTTTTATTTTTTCTCCTTCATCTATTGAGATGGATCCGGTTAAGGTTCAGGCCATTCATGATTGGATTAAACCCACGTCCGTAAAGAGCCTTCAGAAATTTTTGGGTTTTGCAAATTTTTATTGCCATTTCATTGCTAACTTTTCCAGCGTGGTTAAACCCTTGACCGATTTGACGAAAAAGGCGCTGATGTGGCGAATTGGTCCTCTGCGGCTGTTTCTGCCTTTCAGGAGCTTAAACGTCGATTTACTTCTGCTCCGGTGTTGTGCCAACCGGATGTTTCCCTTCCGTTTCAGGTTGAGATTGACGCTTCTGAGATTGGCGCAGGGGCCGTTTTGTCCCCGTGGGATCATGTTGGTTCCTTGACGAAACCGTGTGCATTCTTTTCCCGTAAGTTTTCGCCTGCTGAACGCAATTATGATGTCGGCAATCGGGAGTTGTTGGCTATGAAGTGGGCAATTGAGGAGTGGCGACATTGGCTTGAGGGAGCTAAGCACCGTATTGTGGTCCTGACCGATCATAAGAATCTGATTTACCTCGAGTCTGCCAAACGGCTGAGTCCTAGACAGGCTCGATGGTCCTTGTTTTTTTCCCGTTTTGATTTCGTGGTTTCGTATCTTCCGGGTTCTAAGAATATTAAGGCTGATGCCCTTTCTAGGAGTTTTTTGCCTGATTCTCCTGAGGTCCTTGAACCGGTCGGCATTCTGAAAGAAGGGGTGGTCCTTTCTGCTATTTCCCCTGATTTACGGCGGGTTCTTCAGGAATTTCAGGCTGACAGACCTGCCCGCTGTCCTGTGGGGAAATTGTTTGTTCCTGACAGATGGACTAGTAGAGTGATTTCTGAGGTTTACTGTTCTGTGTTGGCTGGTCATCCTGGTATTTTTGGTACCAGAGAATTGGTTGGTAGGTCCTTTTGGTGGCCTTCGTTGTCACGTGATGTGCGTTCTTTTGTGCAGTCCTGTGGGACTTGTGCGCGGGCCAAGCCTTGTTGTTCCCGTGCTAGTGGGTTACTTTTGCCTTTGCCGGTCCCTGAGAGGCCCTGGACGCATATTTCTATGGATTATATTTCTGATCTTCGGTTTCCCAGAGGATGTCGGTTATCTGGGTTGTTTGTGACCGGTTTTCTAAGATGGTTCATTTGGTGCCTTTGCCTAAATTGCCTTCTCCTTCTGATTTGGTTCCGTTGTTTTATCAGCATGTGGTTCGTTTGCATGGTATTCCGGAGGATATTGTGTCCGACAGAGGTTCCCAGTTTGTTTCTAGGTTTTGGCGGGCCTTTTGTGCTAAGCTGGGCATTGATTTGTCTTTTTCTTCTGCATTTCATCCTCAGACAAATGGCCAGACCGAGCAAACTAATCAGACTTTGGAGACCTATTTGAGATGCTTTGTGTCTGCTGATCAGGATGATTGGGTGGCCTTTTTGCCATTGGCCGAGTTTGCCCTTAATAATCGGGCTAGTTCAGCTACTTTGGTTTCGCCTTTCTTTTGTAATTTTGGTTTTCATCCTCGTTTTTCTTCTGGGCAGGTTGAGCCTTCTGACTGTCCTGGTGTGGATTCGGTGGTTGACAGGTTGCAGCAGATTTGGGCTCATGTGGTGGACAATTTGGTGTTGTCTCAGGAGGAGGCTCAACGTTTTGCTAACCGTCGTCGGTGTGTTGGTTCCCGGCTTCAGGTTGGGGATCTGGTCTGGTTGTCTTCCCGTCATGTTCCTATGAAGGTTTCTTCTCCTAAGTTTAAGCCTCGGTTTATTGGTCCTTATAGGATTTCTGGGATTATTACTCCAGTGTCTTTTCGATTGGCGCTTCCGGCCTCTTTTGCTATCCATAATGTCTTCCATAGATCTTTATTGCGGAAATATGTGGTACCCGTTGTTCCCTCTGTTGATCCTCCGGCCCCTGTGTTGGTTGATGGGGAGTTGGAGTATGTGGTTGAGAAGATTTTGGATTCTCGTTTTTCGAGGCGGAGGCTTCAGTATCTTGTCAAATGGAAGGGTTATGGCCAGGAGGATAATTCTTGGGTTTTTGCCTCTGATATCCATGCTGCTGATTTGGTTCATGCTTTTCATCTGGGTCGTCCTGATCGGCCTGGGGGCTCTGGTGAGGGTTCGGTGACCCCTCCTCAAGGGGGGGGTACTGTTGTGAATTCTGCTTTTGGGCTCTGTTGTGTAGCCGCTTTTTGGGCTCCCCTGGTGGTTGCTGGTGGTACTGGTGACTTGTTTGCACTTTGCTTCTTCTGTTCACCTGCTTCCATCAGTGTTTGGGAGTTTCCTATTTAGCCTTGCTCTCCAGTCATTTCCTTGCCGGTCATCATTGTAACCAGAGCCTTCGGTTGCATGTTCCTGCTACTAGTCTGCTGATCAGCTAAGTGGACTTTGTCCTTTTGTTTTGTACCTTTTGTCCAGTTTGCAGTTTTTGTAATTCTCTGTAGCTGGAAGCTCTTGCGGGCTGAAATTGCCACTCCTGTGTCATGAGTTGACACAGGAGTCTTAAAGTAATTTCAGGATGGTTTTTGAAAGGGTTTTCAGTTGACCGTGAAGTCCTCTTTTGTATCCTTCTGCTATCTAGTAAGTGGACCTCTCTTTGCTAAATCTACTTTCATACTGTGTATGTCTTTTCCTCTTAATTCACCGTTATTACATGTGGGGGGCTGCTATCATCTTTTGGGGTATTTCCCTAGAGGTAAGCCAGGTCTGTTTCTTCCTCTACCAGGCGTAGTTAGTCCTCCGGCTGGCGCGTGGCATATAGGAAGCCGTAGGTATGCTCCCTGGCTACTGTTAGTTGTGTGGTAGATTTAGCTCACGGTCAACTCGAGTTTCCATCACCCGAGAGCTCGTTCGTTACTTATGTGTTTTTTACATTCCCTTGCCATTGGGAACCATGACAGTATGACCGGCCAACAAAGTGTTAATTGTTTGGGCTGAAGCAGGAGAAAAAGAAGTGTTGAAGGGAATTTTTTTTTTTTTTCTTTCCCTCAGAGTTTTGCTGCCTAGCCCTTAATTGCTGTCTAGCTGCTTCTTACCTCCTCTTAACCATTGAATGGCTCTGACCTTAGCTGTTTAACATGGATGTCCAGAGTTTGGCTGCAGGTTTAAATAATCTTGCTACGAAGGTTCAAAATTTACAAGATTTTGTTATACATGCTCCTATTTCTGAACCTAAAATCCCTACACCAGAGGTGTTTTCCGGAGATAGATCTCGGTTTTTGAATTTCAAATATAATTGTAAATTATTCCTTTCTCTCAGACCTCACTCCTCAGGAGATCCTGTCCAGCAGGTTAAGATTGTAATCTCTTTGCTGCGAGGTGACCCTCAAAATTGGGCATTTTCATTGGCACCAGGGGATCCTGCGTTGCTCAATGTGGATGCGTTTTTCCTGGCTTTAGGGTTGCTTTATGAGGAACCTAATTTGGAGATTCAAGCTGAAAAAGCTTTGATAGCCCTATCTCAAGGGCAAGATGAAGCGGAGATATACTGCCAAAAATTTCGTAGGTGGTCTGTGCTTACTCAGTGGAATGAGTGCGCCTTAGCGGCAAATTTCAGAGAGGGCCTTTCTGATGCCGTTAAAGATGTTATGGTCGGGTTCCCTGCGCCTACAGGTCTGAATGAGTCCATGACAATGGCAATTCAGATTGATCGGCGTTTGCGGGAGCGCAAACCCGTGCACCATTTGGCGGTATCTTCTGAAGAGACGCCAGAGAAAATGCAATGTGACAGAGTTATGTCCAGAAGCGAGCGGCAGAATTATAGGCGTAAAAATGGGTTATGCTTCTATTGTGGTGATTCTGCTCATGTTATATCGGCATGCTCTAAGCGTACTAGGAAGGTTGACAAGTCCATTTCAATTGGCACTTTACAGTCCAAATTTATTTTGTCTGTAACCTTGATTTGTTCATTATCAGTTATTACCGTGGATACCTATGTGGACTCGGGCGCCGCTCTGAGTCTTATGGACTGGTCCTTTGCCAGGCGCTGTGGGTTTGATTTAGAGCCTCTGGAAGTCCCTATACCTCTGAAGGGTATTGATTCTACACCTTTGGCTTGTAATAAACCACGGTTCTGGACGCAAGTGACTATGCGTATGACTCCAGACCATCAGGAGGTGATTCGCTTCCTTGTGTTGTACAATTTACATGATGTTTTGGTGCTTGGATTACCATGGTTACAGTTTCATAACCCAGTCCTTGACTGGAAGGCTATGTCTGTGTTAAGCTGGGGATGTCGGGGGGCTCATGGGGACACTCCTATGGTGTCCATTTCGTCATCTATTCCATCTGAGATTCCGGCATTTTTGTCTGATTATCGTGATATTTTTGAAGAGCCTAAGATTGGTTCACTCCCTCCTCACAGGGATTGTGATTGCGCCATAGATCTGATTCCTGGCAGTAAATTTCCAAAGGGTCGTTTGTTTAACCTATCTGTACCTGAACATGCTGCTATGCGCGAGTATATTAAGGAGTCCCTGGAAAAGGGACATATTCGTCCTTCTTCATCACCTTTAGGAGCCGGTTTTTTCTTTGTCTCTAAAAAGGATGGCTCTCTGAGGCCTTGTATTGATTATCGTCTCCTGAATAAAATTACAGTCAAATATCAGTATCCGTTGCCTTTGCTGACTGATTTGTTCGCTCGCATAAGGGGGGCTAAGTGGTTCTCTAAGATTGATCTTCGTGGGGCGTATAATTTGGTGCGAATTAAGCAGGGGGATGAGTGGAAGACCGCATTTAATACGCCTGAGGGCCATTTTGAGTATTTGGTAATGCCTTTCGGCCTTTCTAATGCACCTTCTGTCTTTCAGTCCTTAATGCATGATATTTTCCGGGAATATTTGGATAAATTTATGATTGTGTACTTGGATGATATTTTGATTTTTTCTGATGACTGGGAGTCTCATGTTCAGCAGGTCAGGAGGGTTTTTCAGGTTTTGCGGGAGAATTCTTTGTGTGTAAAGGGTTCAAAGTGTGTTTTTGGGGTTCAAAAAATTTCATTTTTGGGGTATATTTTTTCCCCTTCTTCTATTGAGATGGACCCTGTCAAGGTTCGGGCTATTTACGACTGGACGCAGCCTACTTCTCTGAAGAGTCTCCAGAAATTCTTGGGCTTTGCTAATTTTTATCGTCGATTTATAGCTGGTTTTTCTGGCGTTGCTAAACCTCTGACGGATTTGACTAAAAAGGGTGCTGATGTTGCCAATTGGTCCCCTGCTGCCGTGGAGGCCTTTCGGGAGCTTAAGCGCCGCTTTGTGTCTGCCCCTGTGTTGCGCCAGCCTGATGTTTCTCTTCCCTTTCAGGTTGAGGTCGATGCTTCCGAGATCGGAGCGGGGGCGGTTTTGTCGCAGAAAAGTTCCGACTGCTCAGTGATGAGACCTTGTGCGTTCTTTTCGCGAAAATTTTCGGCCGCCGAGCGAAACTATGATGTTGGTAATCGGGAGCTTTTGGCCATGAAGTGGGCATTTGAGGAGTGGCGTCATTGGCTTGAGGGTGCCAGACATCAGGTGGTAGTTTTGACTGATCACAAGAATTTAATTTATTTGGAGTCTGCCAGGCGCCTGAATCCTAGACAGGCACGTTGGTCGTTGTTCTTTTCCCGGTTTAATTTTGTGGTCTCGTACTTACCGGGTTCTAGGAATGTGAAAGCAGATGCTCTTTCTAGGAGTTTTGAGCCTGACTCTCCTGGGAATTCTGAACCTGCTGGTGTCCTTAAGGATGGAGTGGTTTTGTCTGCTGTCTCTCCAGATTTGCGACGTGCTTTGCAAGAATTTCAGGCGGATAGACCTGATCGTTGTCCGTCTGGTAGACTGTTTGTTCCTGACGAGTGGACCACTAGAGTCATCTCGGAAGTTCATTCTTCTACTCTGGCAGGTCATCCGGGAATTTTTGGCACCAGAGATTTGGTGGCTAGATCCTTCTGGTGGCCTTCCCTGTCTCGAGATGTGCGTGTTTTTGTGCAGTCTTGCGATGTGTGTGCTCGGGCCAAGCCTTGTTGTTCTAGGGCTAGTGGGTTGTTGTTGCCCTTGCCTATTCCGAAGAGGCCTTGGACGCACATCTCTATGGACTTATCTCGGATCTCCCTGTTTCTCAGAAGATGTCTGTCATCTGGGTGGTGTGTGACCGTTTTTCTAAAATGGTTCATTTGGTGCCATTGCCTAAGTTGCCTTCCTCATCTGAGTTGGTCCCTCTGTTTTTTCAAAATGTGGTTCGCTTGCATGGTATTCCGGAAAACATCGTTTCTGACAGGGGTACCCAGTTCGTGTCTAGATTTTGGCGGGCAGTCTGTGCCAGGTTGGGCATTGATTTGTCCTTTTCGACTGCATTCCATCCTCAGACCAATGGCCAGACGGAGCGAACTAATCAAACTTTGGAGACTTATTTGAGGTGTTTTGTGTCTGCGGATCAGGATGATTGGGTTGCCTTTCTGCCGTTGGCGGAGTTTGCTCTTAATAATCGGGCTAGTTCTGCCACTTTGGTTTCTCCTTTCTTTTGCAATTCAGGGTGTCATCCGCGTTTTTCATCTGGTCAGGTTGAATCTTCGGATTGTCCTGGAGTGGATGCGGTGGTGGATCGGTTGCATCGGATTTGGGGACAAGTGGTGGATAATTTGGAATTGTCCCAGGAGAGGACTCAGCAGTTTGCTAACCGTCGTCGTCGTGTTGGTCCCCACCTTCGCGTTGGGGACTTGGTGTGGTTGTCTTCCCGTTTTGTCCCTATGAGAATTTCTTCTCCCAAATTTAAGCCTCGGTTCATCGGTCCTTATAGGATTTTGGAGATTCTTAACCCTGTTTCCTTTCGTTTGGACCTCCCGGCATCTTTCGCTATCCATAATGTGTTCCATCGGTCGTTGTTGCGGAGATATGAGGTACCGGTGGTTCCTTCTACTGAACCTCCTGCTCCTGTGCTGGTGGAGGGTGAATTGGAGTACGTCGTGGAGACGATCTTGGACTCCCGTATTTCCAGACGGAGACTTCAATATCTGGTTAAATGGAAAGGCTATGGTCAGGAAGATAATTCTTGGGTAACTGCCTCTGATGTTCATGCCTCGGATTTGGTTCGTGCCTTTCATAGGGCTCATCCAGATCGCCCTGGCGGTTCTTGTGAGGGTTCGGTGCCCCCTCCTTAAGGGGAGGGTACTGTTGTGTATCCGCTTTTTGGGCTCCCCTGGTGGTTGCTGGTGGTACTGGTGACTTGTTTGCACTTTGCTTCTTCTGTTCACCTGCTTCCATCAGTGTTTGGGAGTTTCCTATTTAGCCTTGCTCTCCAGTCATTTCCTTGCCGGTCATCATTGTAACCAGAGCCTTCGGTTGCATGTTCCTGCTACTAGTCTGCTGATCAGCTAAGTGGACTTTGTCCTTTTGTTTTGTACCTTTTGTCCAGTTTGCAGTTTTTGTAATTCTCTGTAGCTGGAAGCTCTTGCGGGCTGAAATTGCCACTCCTGTGTCATGAGTTGACACAGGAGTCTTAAAGTAATTTCAGGATGGTTTTTGAAAGGGTTTTCAGTTGACCGTGAAGTCCTCTTTTGTATCCTTCTGCTATCTAGTAAGTGGACCTCTCTTTGCTAAATCTACTTTCATACTGTGTATGTCTTTTCCTCTTAATTCACCGTTATTACATGTGGGGGGCTGCTATCATCTTTTGGGGTATTTCCCTAGAGGTAAGCCAGGTCTGTTTCTTCCTCTACCAGGCGTAGTTAGTCCTCCGGCTGGCGCGTGGCATATAGGAAGCCGTAGGTATGCTCCCTGGCTACTGTTAGTTGTGTGGTAGATTTAGCTCACGGTCAACTTGAGTTTCCATCACCCGAGAGCTCGTTCGTTACTTATGTGTTTTTTACGTTCCCTTGCCATTGGGAACCATGACAGGGCTCCCTCCGGTGGTTGTAGGTGGTAATGCAGTTGTCCCTGAGTTGCAGTCCTGGTCAGGTGTATCTGCTGATTGCAGTTCTGACTGGGGTATTTAGGCGTGCAGGATTCATTAGTCCTTGCCAGTTGTCAATTGTTATTGGGAAGTGTTGGACCTCTGCCTGGTTCCTCCTGCCTTTCTGCCAAATCAGCAAAGATAAGTGTCTGGTTTTGTTTCTTTGGCACACATGCTGTGTGCTTCATAATTCAGTGCTATTCTTTTGTGTTTTCTTGTCCAGCTTAGATTGTGTCAGTATTTTCTCAGTCTGTGTTGGATTCTCTGGGGTTGCAGATATTCACTCCACGTCTTTAGTTAGATTGTGGAAGTTTTTGTATTATCTGCTGTGGATATTTTGTGAAGGGTTTTAATACTGACCGCCTAGTATTCTGTCCTATCCTTTCCTATTTAGCTAGAGTGGCCTCTTTTGCTAAATCTTGTTTTCTGCCTGCGTATGTCTTTTCTTCTCCTACTCACAATCAATATTCGTGGGGGGCTGGCTATCCTTTGGGGGTCTGCTCTGAGGCAAGGTAGTATCCCTATTTCCATCTAGAGGGGTATTTAGTCCTCCGGCTGTGTTGAGGTGTCTAGGGTTTGTTAGGCACACCCCACGGCTACTTCTAGTTGCGGTGTTAGTTCAGGATCTGCGGTCAGTACAGTTTCCACCCACTCCAGAGAAAGTTTCATGCGGCTCCAAGGTCACCGGATCATAACAGTGTCCTCAGCTCAGGTACTGGAGGCAGAGGACGGGGGAGACATGTGGTGTCCTCAGCTCAGGTACTGGGGCAGAGGACAGGGTTGACAGGGGGTGTCCTCAGCTCAGGTACTGGAGGCAGAGGATGGGGGGACAGGGGGTGTCCTCAGCTCAGGTACTGGAGGCAGAGGACAGGGGAGACAGGGGGTGTCCTCAGGTACTGGAGGCAGAGGATGGGGGAGACAGGGGGTGTCCTCAGCTCAGGTACTGCAGGCAGAGGATGGGGAGACAGGGGGTGTCCTCAGGTACTGGAGGCAGAGGATGGGGGAGACATGAGGGAGTCCTCAGCTCAGGTACTGGAGGCAGAGGATGGGGGAGACATGGGGGAGTCCTCAGCTCAGGTACTGTAGGCAGAGGATGGGGAGACATGGGGTGTCCTCAGCTCAGGTACTGGAGGCATAAGGATGGGGAGACAGGGGGTGTCCTCAGGTATTGGAGGCAGAGGATGGGGGGTCAGGTGGTGTCCTCAGCTCAGGTACTGGGGGCAGAGGATGGGGGAGACATGGGGTGTTTTCAGGTACTGGGGGCAGAGGATGGGGGAGACAGGGGGTGTCCTCAGCTCAGGTACTGGGGCAGAGGATGGGGTAGACAGGGGGTGTTCTCAGCTCAGGTACTGGGGCAGAGGATGGGGGAGACAGGGGGTGTCCTCAGGTACTGGAGGCAGAGGATGGGGGAGACAGGGGGTGGCCTCAGCTCAGGTACTGGAGGCAGAGGATGGGGGAGACAGGGGGTGTCCTCAGCTCAGGTACTGGGGGCAGAGGATGGGGGAGACAGGGGGTGTCCTCAGCTCAGGTACTGGGGCAGAGGATGGGGGAGACAGGGGGTGTTCTCAGCTCAGGTACTGGGGCAGAGGATGGGGGAGACAGGGGGTGTCCTCAGGTACTGGAGGCAGAGGATGGGGGAGACAGGGGGTGTCCTCAGCTCAGGTACTGGAGGCAGAGGATGGGGGAGACAGGGGGTGTCCTCAGCTCAGGTACTGGGGGCAGAGGATGGGGGAGACAGGGGGTGTCCTCAGCTCAGGTACTGGGGGCAGAGGATGGGGGAGACAGGGGGTGTCCTCAGCTCAGGTACTGGGGCAGAGGATGGGGGAGACAGGGGGTGTCCTCAGCTCAGGTACTGGGGGCAGAGGATGGGGGAGACAGGGGGTGTCCTCAGCTCAGGTACTGGGGGCAGAGGATGGGGGAGACAGGGGGTGTCCTCAGCTCAGGTACTGGGGCAGAGGATGGGGGAGACAGGGGGTGTTCTCAGCTCAGGTACTGGGGCAGAGGATGGGGGAGACAGGGGGTGTCCTCAGCTCAGGTACTGGGGGCAGAGGATGGGGGAGACAGGGGGTGTCCTCAGCTCAGGTACTGGGGCAGAGGATGGGGGAGACAGGGGGTGTCCTCAGCTCAGGTACTGGGGGCAGAGGATGGGGGAGACAGGGGGTGTCCTCAGCTCAGGTACTGGGGGCAGAGGATGGGGGAGACAGGGGGTGTCCTCAGCTCAGGTACTGGGGCAGAGGATGGGGGAGACAGGGGGTGTTCTCAGCTCAGGTACTGGGGCAGAGGATGGGGGAGACAGGGGGTGTCCTCAGGTACTGGAGGCAGAGGATGGGGGAGACAGGGGGTGTCCTCAGCTCAGGTACTGGAGGCAGAGGATGGGGGAGACAGGGGGTGTCCTCAGCTCAGGTACTGGGGGCAGAGGATGGGGGAGACAGGGGGTGTCCTCAGCTCAGGTACTGGGGCAGAGGATGGGGGAGACAGGGGGTGTCCTCAGGTACTGGAGGCAGAGGATGGGGGAGACAGGGGGTGTCCTCAGCTCAGGTACTGGAGGCAGAGGATGGGGGAGACAGGGGGTGTCCTCAGGTACTGGAGGCAGAGGATGGGGGAGACGGGGTGTCCTCAGGTACTGGAGGCAGAGGATGGGGGAGACAGGGGGTGTCCTCAGCTCAGGTACTGGGGGCAGAGGATGGGGGAGACAGGGGGTGTCCTCAGCTCAGGTACTGGGGGCAGAGGATGGGGGAGACAGGGGGTGTCCTCAGGTACTGGGGGCAGAGGATGGGGAGACAGGTGGTGTCCTCAGCTGAGGTTCTGTGCCATGTCATGTTCTCCTATGTATTGTGGCAGTATTAGCACACAGAGGTGCCGCCATATTCCCAGTTATTGTCCGCACTGCTGCACCCCTACATCTGTATTACGCTCTATGTCACACCTGGGGATTGCAGATTTCATTTATCCCGGGAGACGGATGCAGCTTTTCTGTGTCACTGGGAAATGTCCGGGTTGATTTATATGGCGGTACAAGCCGGTTTGGCAGCTCAGGGCGGTGTAGTTTACTGCACAAGATGTCTGTTTATATGGCTTCCGGACTAATTAATAAGATAATGAATGAGTCTGACTGGCAGATCGCCCACAGGGAACACATGTACGGGAGGTGAAGAGTATGGGAGGAGGACATGTTTATGGTCGGGCAGCACATACACGGCCGGTAACACTTGTATGGGAGGAGGACATGTTTATGGTCGGGCAGCACATACACGGCCGGTAACACTTGTATGGGAGGAGGACATGTTTATGGTCGGGCAGCACATACACGGCCGGTAACACTTGTATGGGAGGAGGACATGTTTATGGTCGGGCAGCACATACACGGCCGGTAACACTTGTATGGGAGGAGGACATGTTTATGGTCGGGCAGCACATACACGGCCGGTAACACTTGTATGGGAGGAGGACATGTTTATGGTCGGGCAGCACATACACGGCCGGTAACACTTGTATGGGAGGAGGACATGTTTATGGCCGGACAGCACATACACGGCCGGTAACACTTGTATGAGAGGAGGACATGTTTATGGTCGGACAGCACATACACGGCAGGTAACACTTGTATGGGAGGAGGACATGTTTATGGTCGGACAGCACATACACGGCCGGTGACACTTGTATGGGAGGAGGACATGTTTATGGTCGGACAGCACATACACGGCCGGTGACACTTGTATGAGAGGAGGACATGTTTATGGTCGGGCAGCACATACACGGCCGGTAACACTTGTATGGGAGGAGGACATGTTTATGGTCGGGCAGCACATACACGGCCGGTAACACTTGTATGGGAGGAGGACATGTTTATGGTCGGGCAGCACATACACGGCCGGTAACACTTGTATGGGAGGAGGACATGTTTATGGTCGGGCAGCACATACACGGCCGGTGACACTTGTATGGGAGGAGGACATGTTTATGGTCGGACAGCACATACATGGCCGGTAACACTTGTATGGGAGGAGGACATGTTTATGGTCGGACAGCTCATACACGGCCGGTGACACTTGTATGGGAGGAGGACATGTTTATGGTCAGGCAGCACATACACGGCCGGTAACACTTGTATGGGAGGAGGACATGTTTATGGTCGGGCATCACATACACGGCCGGTAACACTTGTATGGGAGGAGGACATGTTTATGGTCGGGCAGCACATACACGGCCGGTAACACTTGTATGGGAGGAGGACATGTTTATGGTCGGACAGCACATACACGGCCGGTAACACTTGTATGGGAGGAGGACATGTTTATGGTCGGACAGCACATACACGGCCGGTAACACTTGTATGGGAGGAGGACATGTTTATGGTCGGACAGCACATACACGGCCGGTAACACTTGTATGGGAGGAGGACATGTTTATGGTCGGGCAGCACATACACGGCCGGTAACACTTGTATGGGAGGAGGACATGTTTATGGTCGGACAGCACATACACGGCCGGTGACACTTGTATGGGAGGAGGACATGTTTATGGTCGGACAGCACATACACGGCCGGTGACACTTGTATGAGAGGAGGACATGTTTATGGTCGGGCAGCACATACACGGCCGGTAACACTTGTATGGGAGGAGGACATGTTTATGGTCGGGCAGCACATACACGGCCGGTAACACTTGTATGGGAGGAGGACATGTTTATGGTCGGGCAGCACATACACGGCCGGTAACACTTGTATGGGAGGAGGACATGTTTATGGTCGGGCAGCACATACACGGCCGGTGACACTTGTATGGGAGGAGGACATGTTTATGGTCGGACAGCACATACATGGCCGGTAACACTTGTATGGGAGGAGGACATGTGTCATGATCTCTGCAGGCAGAGATCATAGCAAGCCTATAGAGGGACAAGCTCTCGGAAGATGGAACTATACTGACCATGAACTAAGCCTGCCGCGCAACTAGAAATAGCCAGGTAGCATTTCCTATTTATCGCTAGATGCCCAGCTCTGGCCTAAGACCTAAATAGCTAGCAGAGGGAAATATAAGACCTGGCTCACCTCTAGAGAAATATTCCAAAGAAGACAGTAGCCCCCCACATATAATGACGGTGAGTTCAGATGAAACAACAAACGCAGCAGGAAAATAGTCTTAGCAAATTTGAGGTCCGCTTACTAGATAGCAGAAGACAGATAGTATACTTTCATGGTCAGCAGAAAAACACTAACAAAACAACATCCAGAGATTACCTTAAACTCTGGCATTAACTCATAACGCCAGAGTAGCAATCCCTGATCAACGAGAGCTTTCCAGACACAGTAACAAAACTTCAGCTGTGAACTGGAACAAATAGGCAAAACAAAACATGGACAAAAGTCCAACTTATCTAGTAGTTGTCTAGAAGCAGGAACAAGCACTGAGAGGCATCAGATAACATTGTTGACCGGCAAGAAACCACCAGAGAAATGAGCTTAAATAGCGACACCCACTACTGATGGAACCAGGTGAAACAGGAAAGAGGATGACAAGTCCAATTCCACAAGCGGCCACCGGGGGAGCCCAGAATCCAAATTCACAACAGTACCCCCCCCTCAAGGAGGGGGCACCGAACCCTCACCAGATCCACCAGGGCGACCAGGATGAGCCCTATGGAAGGCACGAACAAGATCAGAAGCATGAACATCAGATGCATTGACCCAAGAATTATCCTCCTGGCCGTAACCCTTCCAGTTGACCAGATACTGGAGTTTCCGTCTGGAAACACGAGAGTCCAAAATTTTCTCCACAACGTACTCCAACTCACCCTCAACCAACACCGGAGCAGGAGGCTCAACTGAAGGTACAACAGGTACCTCATACCTGCGCAATAACGACCGATGAAAAACGTTATGAATGGAAAAGGACGCAGGGAGGTCCAAACGGAAAGAAACAGGATTAAGAATCTCCAATATTCTATAAGGGCCGATGAACCGAGGTTTAAACTTAGGAGAAGAGACCCTCATAGGGACAAAACGAGAAGACAACCACACTAAATCTCCAACACAAAGCCGAGAACCAACACGACGATGACGGTTGGCAAAACGCTGAGTCTTCTCCTGGGACAACTTCAAATTGTCCATAACCTGCCCCCAGATGTGATGCAATCTCTCCACCACCGCATCCACTCCAGGACAATCCGAGGATTCCACCTGACCGGAGGAAAATCGAGGGTGAAACCCCGAATTACAGAAAAACGGGGACACCAAGGTGGAAGAACTGGCCCGATTATTGAGGGCGAACTCTGCCAATGGCAAAAAAGCAACCCAATCATCCTGGTCAGCAGAGACAAAACACCTCAGATATGTCTCAAGGGTCTGATTAGTCCGCTCGGTCTGGCCATTAGTCTGAGGGTGAAAAGCAGATGAAAAAGACAAATCTATGCCCATCCTAGCACAGAATGCCCGCCAAAATCTAGACACAAATTGGGTACCTCTGTCAGAAACAATATTCTCAGGAATACCGTGCAATCGGACAACATTCTGAAAAAACAGAGGAACCAACTCAGAAGAAGAAGGCAACTTGGGCAGAGGAACCAAATGGACCATTTTAGAGAAACGGTCACAGACCACCCAGATGACAGACATCTTCTGGGAAACAGGCAGATCTGAAATAAAATCCATCGAGATGTGTGTCCAAGGCCTCTTAGGAATAGGCAAGGGCAACAGCAGTCCGCTAGCCCGAGAACTACAAGACTTGGCCCGAGCACAAACGTCACATGACTGCACAAAGACTCGCACATCTCGTGACAGGGAAGGCCACCAGAAGGATCTTGCCACCAAATCCCTGGTACCAAAAATTCCGGGATGACCTGCCAATGCAGAAGAATGTACCTCAGAGATGACTCTGCTGGTCCAATCATCCGGAACAAACAGTCTATCAGGCGGACAACGATCCGGTCTATCCGCCTGAAACTCTTGCAAGGACCGCCGCAGATCAGGAGAAACGGCCGACAAAATTACTCCCTCCCTAAGGATACCTGTGGGTTCAGAATTACCAGGAGAGTCCGGGTCAAAACTCCTAGAAAGGGCATCTGCCTTAACATTCTTAGAACCCGGTAGGTATGACACCACAAAATTAAAGCGAGAAAAAAATAAAGACCAGCGCGCCTGTCTAGGATTCAGGCGTCTGGCAGTCTCAAGATAAATCAAATTTTTGTGGTCAGTCAATACCACCACCTGATGCCTAGCCCCCTCGAGCCAATGGCGCCACTCCTCAAACGCCCACTTCATGGCCAAAAGCTCCCGATTCCCAACATCATAATTCCGCTCTGCGGGCGAAAATTTGCGAGAAAAGAAGGCACAAGGCCTAATGACGGAGCAGTCGGAACCTTTCTGCGACAACACTGCCCCAGCTCCGATCTCCGAAGCGTCAACCTCAACCTGAAAAGGCAGATTCACATCAGGCTGACGCAACACAGGGGCAGAGGCAAAACGGCGCTTAAGCTCCTGAAAGGCCTCTACAGCATGAGGGGACCAATTAGCAACATCAGCGCCTTGTCTGGTCAAATCAGTCAGTGGTTTAACGACATCCGAAAAACCAGCAATAAATCGGCGGTAAAAGTTGGCAAAGCCCAAAAATCTCTGAAGACCCTTAAGAGAGGAGGGCTGAGTCCAGTCACAAATAGCTTGCACCTTGACGGGATCCATCTCAATGGAAGAGGGAGAAAAAATATACCCCAAAAAGGAAATTTTCTGGACCCCAAAAACGCACTTAGACCCCTTCACACATAAAGAATTAGACCGCAGAACCTGAAAAACTCTCCTGACCTGCTGGACATGAGAGTCCCAGTCATCAGAAAAAATCAGAATATCATCCAGATATATTATCATAAATTTATCCAGAAAATCGCGGAAAATATCATGCATAAAAGACTGGAAAACTGAAGGGGCATTAGAAAGACCAAAAGGCATGACCAAATACTCAAAGTGGCCCTCGGGCGTATTAAATGCGGTCTTCCACTCATCCCCCTGCCTGATCCGCACCAAATTATACGCCCCACGAAGATCAATTTTAGAGAACCACTTAGCACCCTCTATACGAGCAAACAAATCAGTAAGCAATGGCAATGGGTATTGATACTTAACAGTGATCTTATTCAGAAGCCGATAATCAATACATGGTCTCAAAGAGCCGTCTTTTTTTGAGACAAAGAAAAACCCAGCTCCCAAGGGAGAAGAAGATGGACGAATATGTCCCTTTTCCAAAGACTCCTTTATATATTCCCGCATAGCAGCATGTTCCGGCACAGACAAATTAAACAAACGACCCTTTGGATATTTACAACCCGGTATCAAATCTATGGCACAATCGCACTCACGGTGCGGAGGTAACGACCCAAGCTTGGGTTCGTGAAAGACGTCTTGATAATCAGAGAGGAACTCAGGGACTTCAGAGGGAATGGACGACGAAATAGAAACCAAAGGTACGTCCCCATGAATACCCTTACATCCCCAGCTCAACACAGACATTGCTCTCCAGTCCAAGACTGGGTTGTGAGACTGCAACCATGGCAATCCCAGTACCAAATCGTCATGTAAATTATACAGCACCAGGAAACGAATAATCTCCTGGTGATCCGGATCGATACGCATGGTTACTTGTGTCCAGTATTGTGGTTTATTATTAGCCAATGGGGTGGAGTCAATCCCCTTCAGAGGAATAAGAGTCTCCAAAGGCTCTAAATCAAAACCACAACGATTGGCAAAGGACCAATCCATAAGACTCAGAGCGGCGCCAGAGTCAACATAGGCGTCCGTGGCAATGGATGACAAAGAACAAATCAGGGTTACAGACAAAATAAACTTAGACTGAATGGTGCCAATGGAAACAGACTTATCAAGCTTCTTTGTACGCCTAGAGCATGCTGATATAACATGAGTAGAATCCCCACAATAGAAACACAATCCATTCTTCCGTCTAAAATTCTGTCGCTCGCTCCTGGACAGAATTCTATCACACTGCATACTTTCTGGCGTCTTTTCCATAGACACCGCCAGATGGTGCACCGGTTTGCGCTCCCGCAGACGCCTATCAATCTGAATAGCCATTGTCATGGACTCATTCAGACCTGCAGGCAAAGGGAACCCCACCATAACATCCTTAACGGCATCAGAGAGACCTTCTCTGAAAGTTGCCGCCAAGGCGCACTCATTCCACTGAGTAAGCACAGACCATTTACGGAATTTTTGGCAGAAAACTTCAGCTTCGTCTTGCCCCTGAGATAGTGCCATCAAAGTTTTTTCTGCCTGAAGTTCCAAATGAGGTTCCTCATAAAGCAAGCCCAAGGCCAGAAAAAACGCATCCACATCGCGTAACGCAGGATCCCCTGCTGGCAATGAGAAGGCCCAATCTTGAGGGTCACCCCTGAGCAAGGAAATCACAATCCTAACCTGCTGAGCAGGGTCTCCAGCTGAACGAGACTTCAGGGACAAATAAAGCTTACAATTATTTCGGAAATTCTGGAAGCTAGCTCTATTCCCTGTGAAGAACTCCGGCAAAGGAATTCTCGGCTCAGATACCGGAGCATGTACCACAAAATCTTGTAAATTTTGTACTTTCGTGATGAGATTATTCAAACCCGCAGTTACACTCTGGAGATCCATTATTGTCAGGTGCACACAGAGCATACAGAGATTAGGAGGAGAGAGAGAAAAAAGACTGCAGCAAGGCAGACTGGAGGAAAAAAAAAAAAAAATTCCAGCAGACTTCTTATACTCTCCTTTCTCAACCTGGGTCTTTAACACTTTATTGGGCCGGTCAAACTGTCATGATCTCTGCAGGCAGAGATCATAGCAAGCCTATAGAGGGACAAGCTCTCGGAAGATGGAACTATACTGACCATGAACTAAGCCTGCCGCGCAACTAGAAATAGCCAGGTAGCATTTCCTATTTATCGCTAGATGCCCAGCTCTGGCCTAAGACCTAAATAGCTAGCAGAGGGAAATATAAGACCTGGCTCACCTCTAGAGAAATATTCCAAAGAAGACAGTAGCCCCCCACATATAATGACGGTGAGTTCAGATGAAACTACAAACGCAGCAGGAAAATAGTCTTAGCAAATTTGAGGTCCGCTTACTAGATAGCAGAAGACAGATAGTATACTTTCATGGTCAGCAGAAAAACACTAACAAAACAACATCCAGAGATTACCTTAAACTCTGGCATTAACTCATAACGCCAGAGTAGCAATCCCTGATCAACGAGAGCTTTCCAGACACAGTAACAAAACTTCAGCTGTGAACTGGAACAAATAGGCAAAACAAAACATGGACAAAAGTCCAACTTATCTAGTAGTTGTCTAGAAGCAGGAACAAGCACTGAGAGGCATCAGATAACATTGATGACCGGCAAGAAACCACCAGAGAAATGAGCTTAAATAGCGACACCCACTACTGATGGAACCAGGTGAAACAGGAAAGAGGAAGACAAGTCCAATTCCACAAGCGGCCACCGGGGGAGCCCAGAATCCAAATTCACAACAGACATGTTTATGGTCGGACAGCTCATACACGGCCGGTGACACTTGTATGGGAGGAGGACATGTTTATGGTCAGGCAGCACATACACGGCCGGTAACACTTGTATGGGAGGAGGACATGTTTATGGTCGGGCATCACATACACGGCCGGTAACACTTGTATGGGAGGAGGACATGTTTATGGTCGGACAGCACATACACGGCCGGTAACACTTGTATGGGAGGAGGACATGTTTATGGTCGGACAGCACATACACGGCCGGTAACACTTGTATGGGAGGAGGACATGTTTATGGTCGGGCAGCACATACACGGCCGGTAACACTTGTATGGGAGGAGGACATGTTTATGGTCGGGCAGCACATACACGGCCGGTAACACTTGTATGGGAGGAGGACATGTTTATGGTCGGACAGCACATACACGGCCGGTAACACTTGTATGGGAGGAGGACATGTTTATGGTCGGGCAGCACATACACGGCCGGTAACACTTGTATGGGAGGAGGACATGTTTATGGTCGGGCAGCACATACACGGCCGGTAACACTTGTATGGGAGGAGGACATGTTTATGGTCGGGCAGCACATACACGGCCGGTAACACTTGTATGGGAGGAGGACATGTTTATGGTCGGGCAGCACATACACGGCCGGTAACACTTGTATGGGAGGAGGACATGTTTATGGCCGGACAGCACATACACGGCCGGTAACACTTGTATGGGAGGAGGACATGTTTATGGTCGGGCAGCACATACACGGCCGGTAACACTTGTATGGGAGGAGGACATGTTTATGGCCGGACAGCACATACACGGCCGGTAACACTTGTATGGGAGGAGGACATGTTTATGGTCGGGCAGCACATACACGGCCGGTGACACTTGTATGGGAGGAGGACATGTTTATGGTCGGACAGCACATACACGGCCGGTAACACTTGTATGGGAGGAGGACATGTTTATGGTCGGGCAGCACATACACGGCCGGTAACACTTGTATGGGAGGAGGACATGTTTATGGTCGGGCATCACATACACGGCCGGTAACACTTGTATGGGAGGAGGACATGTTTATGGTCGGGCATCACATACACGGCCGGTAACACTTGTATGGGAGGAGGACATGTTTATGGCCGGACAGCACATACACGGCCGGTAACACTTGTATGGGAGGAGGACATGTTTATGGTCGGGCAGCACATACACGGCCGGTGACACTTGTATGGGAGGAGGACATGTTTATGGTCGGGCAGCACATACACGGCCGGTAACACTTGTATGGGAGGAGGACATGTTTATGGCTGGACAGCACATACACGGCCGGTAACACTTGTATGGGAGGAGGATATGTTTATGGTCGGGCATCACATACACGGCCGGTAACACTTGTATGGGAGGAGGACATGTTTATGGTCGGGCAGCACATACACGGCAGGTAACACTTGTATGGGAGGAGGACATGTTTATGGTCGGGCAGCACATACACGGCCGGTGACCCTTGTATGGGAGGAGGACATGTTTATGGTCGGGCAGCACATACACGGCCGGTAACACTTGTATGGGAGGAGGACATGTTTATGGCTGGACAGCACATACACGGCCGGTAACACTTGTATGGGAGGAGGATATGTTTATGGTCGGGCATCACATACACGGCCGGTAACACTTGTATGGGAGGAGGACATGTTTATGGTCGGGCAGCACATACACGGCCGGTAACACTTGTATGGGAGGAGGACATGTTTATGGTCGGGCAGCACATACACGGCCGGTAACACTTGTATGGGAGGAGGACATGTTTATGGTCGGGCAGCACATACACGGCCAGTAACACTTGTATGGGAGGAGGACATGTTTATGGCTGGACAGCACATACACGGCCGGTAACACTTGTATGGGAGGAGGATATGTTTATGGTCGGGCATCACATACACGGCCGGTAACACTTGTATGGGAGGAGGACATGTTTATGGTCGGGCAGCACATACACGGCAGGTAACACTTGTATGGGAGGAGGACATGTTTATGGTCGGGCAGCACATACACGGCCGGTGACCCTTGTATGGGAGGAGGACATGTTTATGGTCGGGCAGCACATACACGGCCGGTAACACTTGTATGGGAGGAGGACATGTTTATGGCTGGACAGCACATACACGGCCGGTAACACTTGTATGGGAGGAGGATATGTTTATGGTCGGGCATCACATACACGGCCGGTAACACTTGTATGGGAGGAGGACATGTTTATGGTCGGGCAGCACATACACGGCCGGTAACACTTGTATGGGAGGAGGACATGTTTATGGTCGGGCAGCACATACACGGCCGGTAACACTTGTATGGGAGGAGGACATGTTTATGGTCGGGCAGCACATACACGGCCAGTAACACTTGTATGGGAGGAGGACATGTTTATTGTCGGACAGCACATACACGGCCGGTAACACTTGTATGGGAGGAGGACATGTTTATGGTCGGGCAGCACATACACGGCCGGTAACACTTGTATGGGAGGAGGACATGTTTATGGTCGGACAGCACATACACGGCCGGTAACACTTGTATGGGAGGAGGACATGTTTATGGTCGGACAGCTCATACACGGCCGGTGACACTTGTATGGGAGGAGGACATGTTTATGGTCGGGCATCACATACACGGCCGGTAACACTTGTATGAGAGGAGGACATGTTTATGGCCGGGCAGCACATACATGGCCGGTAACACTTGTATGGGAGGAGGACATGTTTATGGTCGGGCAGCACATACACGGCCGGTAACACTTGTATGGGAGGAGGACATGTTTATGGTCGGGCATCACATACACGGCCGGTAACACTTGTATGGGAGGAGGATATGTTTATGGTCGGGCATCACATACACGGCCGGTAACACTTGTATGGGAGGAGGACATGTTTATGGTCGGGCAGCACATACACGGCCGGTAACACTTGTATGGGAGGAGGACATGTTTATGGTCGGGCAGCACATACACGGCAGGTAACACTTGTATGGGAGGAGGACATGTTTATGGTCGGGCAGCACATACATGGCTGGTAACACTTGTATGGGAGGAGGACATGTTTATGGTCGGACAGCACATAGACGGCCGGTAACACTTGTATGGGAGGAGGACATGTTTATGGTCGGACAGCACATACACGGCCGGTAACACTTGTATGGGAGGAGGACATGTTTACGGTCGGGCAGCACATACACGGCCGGTGACACTTGTATGGGAGGAGGACATGTTTATGGTCGGACAGCACATACACGGCCGGTAACACTTGTATGGGAGGAGGACATGTTTATGGTCGGACAGCACATACATGGCCGGTAACACTTGTATGGGAGGAGGACATGTTTATGGTCGGACAGCTCATACACGGCCGGTGACACTTGTATGGGAGGAGGACATGTTTATGGTCGGACAGCACATACACGGCCGGTAACACTTGTATGGGAGGAGGACATGTTTATGGTCGGACAGCACATACACGGCCGGTAACACTTGTATGGGAGGAGGACATGTTTATGGTCGGACAGCTCATACATGGCCGGTAACACTTGTATGGGAGGAGGACATGTTTATGGCCGGGCAGCACATACACGGCTGGTAACACTTGTATGAGAGGAGGACATGTTTATGGTCGGGCAGCACATACACGGCCGGTAACACTTGTATGGGAGGAGGACATGTTTATGGCCGGGCAGCACATACACGGCCGGTAACACTTGTATGGGAGGAGGACATGTTTATGGTCGGACAGCACATACACGGCCGGTAACACTTGTATGGGAGGAGGACATGTTTATGGCCGGACAGCACATACACGGCCGGTAACACTTGTGTTGTGAAATTGGATTTTGGGCTCCCCCGGTGGCCACTGGTGGAATTGAACTGGTGTGCATCATCCCCTCTGTTCACCTGTTTCCATCAGGATGTGGGAGTCGCTATTTAACCTTGCTCCTCTGTCACTTCCATGCCGGTCAACATTGTAATCAGAAGCCTTTCTGTGCATGTTCCTGCTGCTAGACAACTCCCAGCTAAGTTGGACTTTTGTCCTCGTTTGTTTTTGCATTTTGTTCCAGTTCACAGCTGTAGTTTCGTTTCTGTGTCTGGAAAGCTCTTGTGATCTGAAATTGCCACTCTGATGTTATGAGTTAATACTAGAGTCTTAAAGCAATTTCAGGATGGTATTTTGATAGGGTTTTCAGCTGACCATGAAAGTGCCCTTTCTGTCTTCCTGCTATCTAGTAAGCGGACCTCAATTTTGCTAAACCTATTTTCATACTACGTTTGTCATTTCATCTAAAATCACCGCCAATTTATGTGGGGGCCTCTGTCTGCCTATCGGGGAAACTTCTCTAGAGGTGAGCCAGGACTATATTTTCCTCTGCCAGGATTAGTTAGCCCTCCGGCCGGCGCTGGGCGTCTAGGGATAAAAAACGTAGGCAACGCTACCCGGCTACTGTTAGTTGTGCGGCAGGTTTAGTTCATGGTCAGTTTAGTTTCCATCCTTCCAAGAGCTAGTACTCATGTTTGCTGGGCTATGTTCTCTTGCCATTGAGAACCATAACAGTTTGACCGGCCACAAAGGGTTAAATTAATTGACAGAGAAAGGAGAGAAAAGAGAAGTCTGCTGAAGATTTTTTTTTTTTTTTTTTTTTTTTTCTTTTTCAGTTCTGAGTGTGCTTGTAATTGAATCTCTTGCTAGTCTGCCTATACTGCAGCCTTTCTCTCTCTCTCTCTCCTTCTAATCCTGGAATGGCTCTGTGTTCACCTGTTTAAAATGGATATTCAGAGTTTAGCTGCAGGTTTGAATAATCTCACCACGAAAGTTCAAAATTTACAAGATTTTGTTGTTCATGTTCCTATATCTGAACCTAGAATTCCTTTGCCTGAATTTTTCTCGGGGAATAGATCTTGCTTTCAAAATTTTAAAAATAATTGCAAGTTGTTTTTGTCCCTGAAATCTCGCTCTGCTGGAGATCCTGCTCAGCAGGTCAGGATTGTGATTTCCTTGCTCCGGGGCGACCCTCAGGATTGGGCTTTTGCATTGGCTCCAGGGGATCCTGCGTTGCTCAATGTGGATGCGTTTTTTCTGGCCTTGGGGTTGCTTTATGAGGAACCTCAGTTAGAGCTTCAGGCGGAAAAGGCCTTGATGTCCCTATCTCAGGGGCAAGACGAAGCTGAAATATACTGCCAGAAATTCCGTAAATGGGCTGTGCTTACTCAGTGGAATGAGTGCACCCTGGCGGCGAATTTCAGAGAGGGTCTCTCTGATGCCATTAAGGATGTTATGGTGGGGTTCCCTGTGCCTGCGGGTCTGAATGAGTCCATGACAATGGCTATCCAGATCGATAGGCGTCTGCGGGAGCGCAAACCTGTGCACCATTTGGCGGTGTCTACTGAGAAGACGCCAGAGAATATGCAATGTGATAGAATTCTGTCCAGAAGTGAACGGCAGAATTTAAGATGAAAAAATGGGTTGTGCTTCTATTGCGGTGATTCAACTCATGTTATATCAGCATGCTCTAAGCGTACTAAGAAGCTTGATAAGTCTGTTTCAATTGGCACTTTACAGTCTAAGTTTATTCTATCTGTGACCCTGATTTGTTCTTTATCATCTATTACCGCGGATGCCTATGTCGACTCTGGCGCCGCTTTGAGTCTTATGGATTGGTCCTTTGCCAAACGCTGTGGGTATGATTTGGAGCCTCTTGAAACTCCTATACCCCTGAAGGGGATTGACTCCACCCCATTGGCTAGCAATAAACCACAATACTGGACACAAGTAACTATGCGGATTAATCCGGATCATCAGGAGATTATTCGCTTTCTTGTGCTGTATAACCTACATGATGTGTTGGTGCTTGGATTGCCATGGCTGCAATCTCATAACCCAGTCCTCGACTGGAAAGCTATGTCTGTGCCTGAACACGCTGCTATGCGAGAATATATAAAGGAGTCCTTGGAAAAGGGACATATTCGTCCTTCGTCATCTCCCTTAGGAGCCGGTTTTTTCTTTGTGTCTAAGAAAGACGGCTCTTTGAGACCGTGTATTGATTATCGGCTTTTGAATAAAATCACGGTTAAATATCAATATCCGTTGCCACTGCTGACTGATTTGTTTGCTCGCATAAAGGGGGCCAAGTGGTTCTCTAAGATTGATCTCCGTGGGGCGTATAATTTGGTGCGAATTAAGCAGGGGGATGAGTGGAAGACCGCATTTAATACGCCCGAGGGCCACTTTGAGTATTTGGTGATGCCTTTTGGTCTTTCAAATGCCCCTTCAGTCTTTCAGTCCTTTATGCATGACATTTTCCGTGATTATTTGGATAAATTTATGATTGTGTATCTGGATGATATTTTGATTTTTTCGGATGACTGGGACTCTCATGTCCAGCAGGTCAGGAGGGTTTTTCAGGTTTTGCGGTCTAATTCCTTGTGTGTGAAGGGTTCTAAGTGCGTTTTTGGGGTTCAAAAGATTTCCTTTTTGGGATATATTTTTTCCCCCTCTTCCATCGAGATGGATCCTGTCAAGGTTCGGGCTATTTGTGATTGGACGCAACCCTCTTCTCTTAAGAGTCTTCAGAAATTTTTGGGCTTTGCTAACTTTTATCGTCGATTTATTGCTGGTTTTTCTGATGTTGTTAAACCATTGACTGATTTGACTAAGAAGGGTGCTGATGTTGCTGATTGGTCCCCTGCTGCTGTGGAGGCCTTTCGGGAGCTTAAGCGCCGCTTTTCTTCCGCCCCTGTGTTGCGTCAGCCTGATGTTGCTCTTCCTTTTCAGGTTGAGGTCGACGCTTCTGAAATCGGAGCTGGGGCAGTTTTGTCGCAGAGAAGTTCCGATTGTTCCGTGATGAGACCTTGTGCCTTTTTCTCGCGTAAATTTTCGCCCGCCGAGCGGAATTATGATGTTGGGAATCGGGAGCTTTTGGCCATGAAGTGGGCTTTTGAGGAGTGGCGTCATTGGCTTGAGGGGGCTAGACATCAGGTGGTGGTATTGACTGACCACAAAAATCTAATTTATCTTGAGTCCGCCAGACGCCTGAATCCTAGACAGGCACGCTGGTCGTTGTTTTTCTCTCGGTTTAATTTTGTGGTGTCCTACCTGCCGGGTTCTAAGAATGTTAAGGCGGATGCTCTTTCTAGGAGTTTTGAGCCTGACTCCCCTGGTAACTCTGAACCTACAGGTATCCTTAAGGATGGAGTGATATTGTCTGCCGTTTCTCCAGACCTGCGGCGGGCCTTGCAGGAGTTTCAGGCGGATAGACCTGATCGTTTCCCACCTGGTAGACTGTTTGTTCCTGATGATTGGACCAGTAAAGTCATTTCTGAGGTTCATTCTTCTGCGTTGACAGGTCATCCTGGAATCTTTGGTACCAGGGATTTGGTGGCAAGGTCCTTCTGGTGGCCTTCCCTGTCTCGAGATGTGCGAGGCTTTGTGCAGTCTTGTGACGTTTGTGCTCGGGCCAAGCCTTGTTGTTCTCGGGCTAGTGGATTGTTGTTGCCCTTGCCTATCCCGAAGAGGCCCTGGACGCACATCACGATGGATTTTATTTCGGATCTTCCTGTTTCTCAGAAGATGTCTGTCATCTGGGTGGTGTGTGACCGTTTCTCTAAGATGGTCCATTTGGTTCCCCTGCCTAAGTTGCCTTCTTCTTCCGAGTTGGTTCCTCTGTTTTTTCAAAATGTGGTCCGTTTGCATGGTATTCCGGAGAATATCGTTTCTGACAGAGGAACCCAGTTCGTGTCTAGATTTTGGCGAGCATTCTGTGCTAGGATGGGCATAGATTTGTCTTTCTCGTCTGCTTTCCATCCTCAGACTAATGGCCAGACCGAGCGGACGAATCAGACCTTGGAGACATATTTGAGGTGTTTTGTGTCTGCAGATCAGGATGATTGGGTTGCTTTTTTGCCTTTAGCGGAGTTTGCCCTCAATAATCGGGCCAGCTCTGCCACCTTGGTGTCTCCTTTTTTCTGTAATTCGGGGTTTCATCCTCGATTTTCTTCTGGTCAGGTGGAATCTTCGGATTGTCCTGGAGTGGATGCTGTGGTGGAGAGGTTGCATCAGATTTGGGGGCAGGTAGTGGACAATTGGAAGTTGTCCCAGGAGAAGACTCAGCTTTTTGCCAACCGCCGGCGTCGGGTTGGTCCTCGGCTTTGTGTTGGGGACTTGGTGTGGTTGTCTTCTCGTTTTGTCCCTATGAGGGTTTCTTCTCCTAAGCTTAAGCCTCGGTTCATCGGCCCGTACAAGATATTGGAGATTCTTAACCCTGTGTCCTTCCGTTTGGACCTCCCTGCATCTTTTTCTATTCATAATGTTTTTCATCGGTCATTGTTGCGCAGGTATGAGGTACCGGTTGTGCCTTCCGTTGAGCCTCCTGCTCCGGTGTTGGTTGAGGGCGAGTTGGAGTACGTTGTGGAAAAAATCTTGGACTCCCGTGTTTCCAGACGGAAACTCCAGTATCTGGTCAAATGGAAGGGATACGGTCAGGAGGATAATTCTTGGGTGACTGCCTCTGATGTTCATGCCCCCGATCTGGTCCGTGCCTTTCATAGGGCTCATCCTGATCGCCCTGGTGGTTCTGGTGAGGGTTCGGTGCCCCCTCCTTGAGGGGGGGGGTACTGTTGTGAAATTGGATTTTGGGCTCCCCTGGTGGCCACTGGTGGAATTGAACTGGTGTGCATCATCCCCTCTGTTCACCTGTTTCCATCAGGATGTGGGAGTCGCTATTTAACCTTGCTCCTCTGTCACTTCCATGCCGGTCAACATTGTAATCAGAAGCCTTTCTGTGCATGTTCCTGCTGCTAGACAACTCCCAGCTAAGTTGGACTTTAGTCCTCGTTTGTTTTTGCATTTTGTTCCAGTTCACAGCTGTAGTTTCGTTTCTGTGTCTGGAAAGCTCTTGTGATCTGAAATTGCCACTCTGATGTTATGAGTTAATACTAGAGTCTTAAAGTAATTTCAGGATGGTATTTTGATAGGGTTTTCAGCTGACCATGAAAGTGCCCTTTCTGTCTTCCTGCTATCTAGTAAGCGGACCTCAATTTTGCTAAACCTATTTTCATACTACGTTTGTCATTTCATCTAAAATCACCGCCAATATATGTGGGGGCCTCTGTCTGCCTTTCGGGGAAACTTCTCTAGAGGTGAGCCAGGACTATATTTTCCTCTGCCAGGATTAGTTAGTCCTCCGGCCGGCGCTGGGCGTCTAGGGATAAAAAACGTAGGCAACGCTACCCGGCTACTGTTAGTTGTGCGGCAGGTTTAGTTCATGGTCAGTTTAGTTTCCATCCTTCCAAGAGCTAGTACTCATGTTTGCTGGGCTATGTTCTCTTGCCATTGAGAACCATAACACACTTGTATGGGAGGAGGACATGTTTATGGTCGGACAGCACATACACGGCCGGTAACACTTGTATGGGAGGAGGACATGTTTATGGCCGGACAGCACATACACGGCCGGTAACACTTGTATGGGAGGAGGACATGTTTATGGTCGGGCAGCACATACACGGCCGGTAACACTTGTATGGGAGGAGGACATGTTTATGGTCGGGCAGCACATACACGGCAGGTAACACTTGTATGGGAGGAGGACATGTTTATGGTCGGACAGCACATACACGGCCGGTAACACTTGTATGGGAGGAGGACATGTTTATGGTCGGACAGCACATACACGGCCGGTTACACTTGTATGGGAGGAGGACATGTTTATGGTCGGGCAGCACATACACTGCCGGTAACACTTGTATGGGAGGAGGACATGTTTATGGTCGGACAGCACATACACGGCCGGTAACACTTGTATGGGAGGAGGACATGTTTATGGCCGGACAGCACATACACGGCCGGTAACACTTGTATGGGAGGAGGACATGTTTATGGTCGGGCAGCACATACACGGCCGGTAACACTTGTATGGGAGGAGGACATGTTTATGGTCGGACAGCACATACACGGCCGGTAACACTTGTATGGGAGGAGGACATGTTTATGGCCGGACAGCACATACACGGCCGGTAACACTTGTATGGGAGGAGGACATGTTTATGGTCGGGCAGCACATACACGGCCGGTAACACTTGTATGGGAGGAGGACATGTTTATGGTCGGACAGCACATGCACGGCCGGTAACACTTGTATGGGAGGAGGACATGTTTATGGTCGGGCAGCACATACACGGCCGGTAACACTTGTATGGGAGGAGGACATGTTTATGGCCGGACAGCACATACATTGCCGGTAACACTTGTATGGGAGGAGGACATGTTTATGGTCGGGCAGCACATACACGGCCGGTAACACTTGTATGGGAGGAGGACATGTTTATGGCCGGACAGCACATACACGGCCGGTGACACTTGTATGGGAGGAGGACATGTTTATGGCCGGACAGCACATACACGGCCGGTAACACTTGTATGGGAGGAGGACATGTTTATGGTCGGACAGCACATACACGGCCGGTGACACTTGTATGGGAGGAGGACATGTTTATGGTCGGGCAGCACATACACGGCCGGTAACACTTGTATGGGAGGAGGACATGTTTATGGTCGGACAGCACATACACGGCCGGTAACACTTGTATGGGAGGAGGACATGTTTATGGTCGGACAGCACATACACGGCCGGTGACACTTGTATGGGAGGAGGACATGTTTATGGCCAGACAGCACATACACGGCAGGTAACACTTGTATGGGAGGAGGACATGTTTATTGCTGGACAGCACATACACGGCCGGTAACACTTGTATGGGAGGAGGACATGTTTATGGTCGGGCAGCACATACACGGCCGGTGACACTTGTATGGGAGGAGGACATGTTTATGGCCAGACAGCACATACACGGCAGGTAACACTTGTATGGGAGGAGGACATGTTTATTGCTGGACAGCACATACACGGCCGGTAACACTTGTATGGGAGGAGGACATGTTTATGGTCGGGCAGCACATACACGGCCGGTAACACTTGTATGGGAGGAGGACATGTTTATGGCCGGGCAGCACATACACGGCCGGTAACACTTGTATGGGAGGAGGACATGTTTATGGTCGGACAGCACATACACGGCCGGTGACACTTGTATGGGAGGAGGACATGTTTATGGCTGGACAGCACATACACGGCCGGTGACACTTGTATGGGAGGAGGACATGTTTATGGCTGGACAGCACATACACGGCCGGTGACACTTGTATGGGAGGAGGACATGTTTATGGCCGGACAGCACATACACGGCCGGTAACACTTGTATGGGAGGAGGACATGTTTATGGTCGGACAGCACATACACGGCCGGTGACACTTGTATGGGAGGAGGACATGTTTATGGTCGGGCAGCACATACACGGCCGGTAACACTTGTATGGGAGGAGGACATGTTTATGGTCGGACAGCACATACACGGCCGGTGACACTTGTATGGGAGGAGGACATGTTTATGGTCGGGCAGCACATACACGGCCGGTAATACTTGTATGGGAGGAGGACATGTTTATGGTTGGGCAGCACATACACGGCCGGTAACACTTGTATGAGAGGAGGACATGTTTATGGCCGGACAGCACATACACGGCCGGTAACACTTGTATGGGAGGAGGACATGTTTATGGTCGGACAGCACATACACGGCCGGTGACACTTGTATGGGAGGAGGACATGTTTATGGACGGACAGCACATACACGGCCGGTAACACTTGTATGGGAGGAGGACATGTTTATGGCTGGACAGCACATACACGGCCGGTAACACTTGTATGGGAGGAGGACATGTTTATGGCCAGACAGCACATACACGGCAGGTAACACTTGTATGGGAGGAGGACATGTTTATTGCTGGACAGCACATACACGGCCGGTAACACTTGTATGGGAGGAGGACATGTTTATGGTCGGGCAGCACATACACGGCCGGTAACACTTGTATGGGAGGAGGACATGTTTATGGCCGGGCAGCACATACACGGCCGGTAACACTTGTATGGGAGGAGGACATGTTTATGGTCGGA
Source organism: Ranitomeya variabilis (assembly GCF_051348905.1). Lineage (NCBI taxonomy): Eukaryota > Metazoa > Chordata > Amphibia > Anura > Dendrobatidae > Ranitomeya > Ranitomeya variabilis. The sequence goes on along the minus strand of NC_135234.1, from coordinate 777,759,948 downwards.
CAGCACATACACGGCCGGTGACACTTGTATGGGAGGAGGACATGTTTATGGTCGGACAGCACATACACGGCCGGTGACACTTGTATGGGAGGAGGACATGTTTATGGCTGGACAGCACATACACGGCCGGTGACACTTGTATGGGAGGAGGACATGTTTATGGCTGGACAGCACATACACGGCCGGTGACACTTGTATGGGAGGAGGACATGTTTATGGCCGGACAGCACATACACGGCCGGTAACACTTGTATGGGAGGAGGACATGTTTATGGTCGGACAGCACATACACGGCCGGTGACACTTGTATGGGAGGAGGACATGTTTATGGTCGGGCAGCACATACACGGCCGGTAACACTTGTATGGGAGGAGGACATGTTTATGGTCGGACAGCACATACACGGCCGGTAATACTTGTATGGGAGGAGGACATGTTTATGGTTGGGCAGCACATACACGGCCGGTGACACTTGTATGGGAGGAGGACATATTTATGGTCGGACAGCACATACACGGCAGGTAACACTTGTATGGGAGGAGGACATGTTTATTGCTGGACAGCACATACACGGCCGGTAACACTTGTATGGGAGGAGGACATGTTTATGGTCGGGCAGCACATACACGGCCGGTAACACTTGTATGGGAGGAGGACATGTTTATGGTCGGGCAGCACATACACGGCAGGTAACACTTGTATGGGAGGAGGACATGTTTATGGTCGGGCAGCACATACACGGCCGGTAATATTTGTATGGGAGGAGGACATGTTTATGGTTGGGCAGCACATACACGGCCGGTGACACTTGTATGGGAGGAGGACATATTTATGGTCGGACAGCACATACACGGCAGGTAACACTTGTATGGGAGGAGGACATGTTTATTGCTGGACAGCACATACACGGCCGGTAACACTTGTATGGGAGGAGGACATGTTTATGGTCGGGCAGCACATACACGGCAGGTAACACTTGTATGGGAGGAGGACATGTTTATGGCCGGACAGCACATACACGGCCGGTGACACTTGTATGGGAGGAGGACATGTTTATGGTCGGGCAGCACATACACGGCCGGTAACACTTGTATGGGAGGAGGACATGTTTATTGCTGGACAGCACATACACGGCCGGTAACACTTGTATGGGAGGAGGACATGTTTATGGTCGGGCAGCACATACACGGCAGGTAACACTTGTATGGGAGGAGGACATGTTTATTGCTGGACAGCACATACACGGCCGGTGACACTTGTATGGGAGGAGGACATATTTATGGTCGGACAGCACATACACGGCCGGTAACACTTGTATGGGAGGAGGACATGTTTATTGCTGGACAGCACATACACGGCCGGTAACACTTGTATGGGAGGAGGATATGTTTATGGTCGGGCAGCACATACACGGCCGGTAACACTTGTATGGGAGGAGGACATGTTTATGGTCGGGCAGCACATACACGGCCGGTAACACTTGTATGGGAGGAGGACATGTTTATGGTCGGACAGCACATACACGGCCGGTAACACTTGTATGGGAGGAGGACATGTTTATTGCTGGACAGCACATACACGGCCGGTAACACTTGTATGGGAGGAGGACATGTTTATGGTCGGGCAGCACATACACGGCCGGTAACACTTGTATGGGAGGAGGACATGTTTATGGTCGGGCAGCACATACACGGCCGGTAACACTTGTATGGGAGGAGGACATGTTTATGGTCGGGCAGCACATACATGGCCGGTAACACTTGTATGGGAGGAGGACATGTTTATGGCCGGACAGCACATACACGGCCGGTGACACTTGTATGGGAGGAGGACATGTTTATGGTCGGGCAGCACATACACGGCCGGTAACACTTGTATGGGAGGAGGACATGTTTATGGTCGGGCAGCACATACACGGCAGGTAACACTTGTATGGGAGGAGGACATGTTTATGGTCGGGCAGCACATACACGGCCGGTAACACTTGTATGGGAGGAGGACATGTTTATGGTCGGGCAGCACATACACGGCCGGTAACACTTGTATGGGAGGAGGACATGTTTATGGTCGGGCAGCACATACACGGCCGGTGACACTTGTATGGGAGGAGGACATGTTTATGGTCGGACAGCACATACACGGCAGGTAACACTTGTATGGGAGGAGGACATGTTTATGGTCGGGCAGCACATACACGGCCGGTAACACTTGTATGGGAGGAGGACATGTTTATGGTCGGGCAGCACATACACGGCCGGTAACACTTGTATGGGAGGAGGACATGTTTATGGTCGGGCAGCACATACACGGCCGGTAACACTTGTATGGGAGGAGGACATGTTTATGGCCGGGCAGCACATACATGGCCGGTAACACTTGTATGGGAGGAGGACATGTTTATGGCCGGGCAGCACATACACGGCCGGTAACACTTGTATGGGAGGAGGACATGTTTATGGCCGGACAGCACATACACGGCCGGTAACACTTGTATGGGAGGAGGACATGTTTATGGTCGGGCAGCACATACACGGCCGGTAACACTTGTATGGGAGGAGGACATGTTTATGGTCAGGCAGCACATACACGGCCGGTGACACTTGTATGGGAGGAGGACATGTTTATGGTCGGGCAGCACATACACGGCAGGTAACACTTGTATGGGAGGAGGACATGTTTATGGTCAGGCAGCACATACACGGCCGGTAACACTTGTATGGGAGGAGGACATGTTTATGGTCGGGCAGCACATACACGGCCGGTAACACTTGTATGGGAGGAGGACGTGTTTATGGTCAGGCAGCACATACACGGCCGGTGACACTTGTATGGGAGGAGGACATGTTTATGGTCGGGCAGCACATACACGGCCGGTAACACTTGTATGGGAGGAGGACATGTTTATGGTCGGGCAGCACATACACGGCCGGTGACACTTGTATGGGAGGAGGACATGTTTATGGTCGGGCAGCACATACACGGCCGGTAACACTTGTATGGGAGGAGGACATGTTTATGGTCGGGCAGCACATACACGGCAGGTAACACTTGTATGGGAGGAGGACATGTTTATGGTCGGGCAGCACATACACGTCAGGTAACACTTGTATGGGAGGAGGACATGTTTATGGTCGGACAGCACATACACGGCCGGTAACACCTGTATGGGAGGAGGACATGTTTATGGTCGGGCAGCACATACACGGCCGGTGACACTTGTATGGGAGGAGGACATGTTTATGGCCGGGCAGCACATACACGGCTGGTAACACTTGTATGGGAGGAGGACATGTTTATGGTCGGGCAGCACATACACGGCCGGTAACACTTGTATGGGAGGAGGACATGTTTATGGCCGGACAGCACATACACGGCCGGTGACACTTGTATGGGAGGAGGACATGTTTATGGTCGGGCAGCACATACACGGCCGGTAACACTTGTATGGGAGGAGGACATGTTTATGGTCGGGCAGCACATACACGGCCGGTGACACTTGTATGGGAGGAGGACATGTTTATGGCCGGGCAGCACATACACGGCTGGTAACACTTGTATGGGAGGAGGACATGTTTATGGTCGGGCAGCACATACACGGCCGGTGACACTTGTATGGGAGGAGGACATGTTTATGGTCGGGCAGCACATACACGGCCGGTAACACTTGTATGGGAGGAGGACATGTTTATGGCCGGGCAGCACATACACGGCCGGTAACACTTGTATGGGAGGAGGACATGTTTATGGTCGGGCAGCACATACACGGCCGGTAACACTTGTATGGGAGGAGGACATGTTTATGGTCGGGCAGCACATACACGGGCGGTAACACTTGTATGGGAGGAGGACATGTTTATGGCCGGACAGCACATACATTGCCGGTAACACTTGTATGGGAGGAGGACATGTTTATGGTCGGGCAGCACATACACGGCCGGTAACACTTGTATGGGAGGAGGACATGTTTATGGCCGGACAGCACATACACGGCCGGTAACACTTGTATGGGAGGAGGACATGTTTATGGTCGGACAGCTCATACACGGCCGGTGACACTTGTATGGGAGGAGGACATGTTTATGGTCGGGCAGCACATACACGGCAGGTAACACTTGTATGGGAGGAGGACATGTTTATGGTCGGGCAGCACATACACGGCCGGTAACACTTGTATGGGAGGAGAACATGTTTATGGCCGGACAGCACATACACGGCCGGTAACACTTGTATGGGAGGAGGACATGTTTATGGTCGGGCAGCACATACACGGCCGGTGACACTTGTATGGGAGGAGGACATGTTTATGGTCGGACAGCACATACACGGCCGGTAACACTTGTATGGGAGGAGGACATGTTTATGGTCGGACAGCACATACACGGCCGGTAACACTTGTATGGGAGGAGGACATGTTTATGGTCGGACAGCTCATACACGGCCGGTGACACTTGTATGGGAGGAGGACATGTTTATGGTCGGGCAGCACATACACGGCCGGTAACACTTGTATGGGAGGAGGACATGTTTATGGTCGGACAGCACATACACGGCCGGTAACACTTGTATGGGAGGAGGACATGTTTATGGCCGGACAGCACATACACGGCCGGTAACACTTGTATGGGAGGAGGACATGTTTATGGTCGGACAGCACATACACGGCCGGTAACACTTGTATGGGAGGAGGACATGTTTATGGTCGGACAGCTCATACACGGCCGGTGACACTTGTATGGGAGGAGGACATGTTTATGGTCGGGCAGCACATACACGGCCGGTAACACTTGTATGGGAGGAGGACATGTTTATGGTCGGACAGCACATACACGGCCGGTAACACTTGTATGGGAGGAGGACATGTTTATGGCCGGACAGCACATACATGGCCGGTAACACTTGTATGGGAGGAGGACTGTTGTGGATTCTGTTTGCGGGCTCCCTCTGGTGGTTACTGCTGGTACTGGGTGACTTTGGTGGGTTGCGGCCTTTGGTTTCCACCTGTCCATCAGAGGCTGGGTGTTTCCTATTTTACCTGGCCTTTCTGTCATTCCCTTGCCGGCTATCAATGTATTCAGATGTGCTCTGTTTGGTTCCTGCCTACCTGCTCCCAGATCTTTCAGGATAAGCTAAGTGCTGATTTTCAGTTGTTTGGTTTTTTGTCCAGCTTGCTTAGAATGTCTCTTTGTTAGCTGGTTGCTCTAGTGGACTGAGGTTCTCCCCATGTGCCATGAGTTGGCACATGGGTTCTTGTAATCTCAGGATGGTTTTTTTTTGATTAGGGTTTTTTGCTGACCGCTCAGTCCCCTTTTGTGTCATTCTGCTTTCTAGTTTTTAGCGGGCCTCTATTTGCTAAAGCTATATACATCATCTCTATGTGTGTGCCTTCCTCTCATTTCCCGTCAATACATGTGGGGGGCAACTATACCTTTGGGGTTAATTCCTCTGGAGGCAAGTGAGGTCTTTGTTTTCTCTGCAGTACTAGTTAGCTCTTAGGCTGGTGCGTGGCGTCTAGAACCAACGTAGGCACGCTCCCTGGCTATCTCTAGTTGCGTTTGTCAGGCGTAGGGCAGCAGTCAGCCCAGGTTCCATCACCCTAGAGCTCGTCCGATATTTTGTATTACTTTGCTTGTCCCTTGCTATCCCTAGCCATTGGGGATTCATGACAGTATAGCCGGCCCACAAAGTGTTAATTGTTTGGGCTGAAGCAGGAGGAAAAGAAGTGTCAAGGGAAATTTTTTATTTTTTTTTTCCCTTCAGAGTTTTGCTGCCTAGCCCTTAATTGCTGTCTAGCTGCTTCTTACCTCCTCTTAACCCTTGAATGGCTCTGATCTTGGCTGTTTATCATGGATGTCCAGAGTTTGGCTTCCAGCCTGAGTAATCTCGCGGCAAAGGTTCAAAATATACAGGATTTCGTTGTTCACACTCCCATGTCTGAACCTAGAATTCCTATTCCAGAGTTTTTTTCTGGAGATAGATCTACCTTCCTGAATTTCAGGAACAATTGTAAATTGTTTCTCTCTTTGAAATCTCGCTCCTCTGGAGACCCTGCTCAACAGGTCAAGATTGTAATATCATTCCTACGGGGCGACCCTCAGAATTGGGCATTTGCATTGGCACCAGGGGATCCTGCGTTGCTCAGTGTGGATGCGTTTTTTCTGGCATTGGGATTGCTCTATGAGGAACCTAACCTAGAGATTCAGGCTGAAAAGGCTTTATTAGCCCTCTCTCAGGGGCATGATGAAGCGGAAATATATTGTCAGAAATTTCGGAAATGGTCGGTGCTTACTCAGTGGAATGAGTGCGCCCTGGCTGCTAACTTCAGAAATGGTCTTTCTGAGGCCATTAAGGATATTATGGTGGGGTTCCCTGCGCCTACAGGTCTGAATGAGTCTATGGCTATGGCCATTCAGATTGATCGGCGTTTACGGGAGCGCAAACCCGTGCACCAGTTGGCGGTGTCTTCTGAACAGGCACCTGAGACTATGCAATGTGATAGAATTCAGTCCAGAAGTGAACGGCAAAATTATAGGCGGAAAAATGGATTGTGTTTTTATTGTGGTGATTCAGCTCATGTTATATCAGCATGCTCTAAACGCACAAAAAGGGTTGATAAATCCTTTGCCATTGATACTCTGCAGTCTAAGTTCATTTTGTCTGTGACTCTGATTTTTTCACTGTCTTCCATTTTTGTTGATGCCTATGTGGATTCGGGCTCTGCCCTGAGTCTTATGGATTGGTCATTTGCTAAACGCTGCGGTTTTAGTCTAGAGCCTCTGGAAGTTCCTATTCCTCTGAAGGGAATTGATTCTACACCATTGGCTATGAATAAACCGCAGTATTGGACACAAGTGACCATGCGCATGACTCCCGTTCATCAGGAGGTGATTCGCTTCCTTGTACTGTATAATTTACATGATGTACTAGTGCTTGGTCTGCCATGGTTACAAACTCATAATCCTGTCCTGGACTGGAAAACAATGTCTGTGCTAAGCTGGGGATGTCACGGGGTTCATAATGATGCACCTCCGATTTCTATCGCTTCATCTACTCCTTCTGAGATCCCTGAGTTTTTGTCTGACTATAGGGATGTTTTTGAGGAGCCTAAGCTCAATTCGCTCCCTCCTCATAGAGAATGTGACTGTGCTATAGAATTGATTCCTGGCAGTAAGTTCCCTAAGGGTCGTTTATTTAATCTGTCACTGCCAGAGCATACTGCTATGCGGAATTATATTAAGGAGTCCTTGGAAAAGGGACATATTCGTCCATCTTCGTCCCCTCTGGGAGCAGGTTTTTTTTTCGTGGCAAAGAAAGATGGTTCCCTGAGGCCTTGTATAGATTATCGCCTTCTGAATAAGATTACAGTCAAATACCAGTATCCATTGCCATTATTTACTGATTTGTTTGCTCGCATTAAGGGGGCTAGGTGGTTCACTAAAATAGATCTTCGTGGTGCGTATAATCTGGTGCGGATAAAACAGGGTGATGAGTGGAAAACCGCATTTAATACGCCTGAGGGCCATTTTGAGTATTTGGTAATGCCTTTTGGACTCTCCAATGCTCCGTCAGTCTTTCAGTCCTTTATGCACAATATTTTCCGTGAATATCTGGATAAGTTTATGATTGTGTATTTGGATGATATTTTGGTGTTTTCTGATGACTGGGAGTCTCATGTTCTACAGGTCAGGAAGGTGTTTCAGGTTCTGCGGGCCAATTCTCTGTTTGTGAAGGGCTCAAAGTGTCTCTTCGGAGTCCAGAAGATTTCTTTTTTGGGGTACATTTTTTCTCCTTCTACTATTGAGATGGATCCCGTTAAGGTTCAGGCTATTTGTGACTGGACACAACCTACATCTGTTAAGAGCCTTCAGAAGTTCTTGGGGTTTGCTAATTTTTATCGTCGGTTCATTGCCAATTTTTCCAGTATTGTTAAACCTTTGACTGATTTGACTAAAAAGGGTGCTGATGTTGCTGATTGGTCTCCTGCGGCCGTGGAGGCCTTTCAGGAACTTAAGCGCCGGTTTTCTTCTGCTCCTGTGTTGTGTCAACCAGATGTTTCACTTCCTTTTCAGGTGGAGGTTGATGCTTCCGAGATTGGAGCGGGGGCGGTTTTGTCACAGAGAAGTTCTAATGGCTTGGTGATGAAGCCATGTGCTTTCTTCTCTAGAAAATTCTCGCCCGCCGAGCGCAATTATGATGTGGGTAATCGGGAGCTTTTGGCCATGAAGTGGGCATTTGAGGAGTGGCGTCATTGGCTTGAGGGTGCTAAACATCGCGTGGTGGTCTTGACTGATCACAAGAATCTCATTTACCTTGAGTCTGCCAGGCGTTTGAATCCTAGACAGGCTCGTTGGTCGTTATTTTTTTCTCGTTTCAATTTCGTGGTTTCATACCTGCCAGGTTCAAAGAATGTGAAGGCAGATGCTCTTTCCAGGAGTTTTGTGCCTGACTCTCCTGGAGACACTGGGCCTGCTGGTATCCTTAGGGATGGGGTAATATTGTCCGCCGTATCCCCAGACTTGCGACGCGCATTGCAGGAGTTTCAGGTGGATAAACCGGATCGATGTCCACCAGAAAGACTGTTTGTTCCGGATGATTGGACCAGTAGAGTCATCTCCGAGGTCCATTCTTCTGTGTTGGCTGGTCATCCTGGAATATTTGGTACAAGAGACTTGGTGGCCAGGTCTTTTTGGTGGCCTTCCTTGTCTAGGGATGTGCGTACCTTTGTGCAGTCTTGTGAAGTGTGTGCTCGAGCTAAGCCTTGCTGTTCACGGGCTAGTGGGTTGTTGTTATCCTTGCCCATCCCGAAGAGGCCTTGGACGCACATTTCCATGGATTTTATTTCTGATCTCCCGGTTTCACAGAAAATGTCCATTATCTGGGTTGTGTGCGACCGCTTTTCTAAGATGGTTCATTTGGTGCCCTTGCCTAAGTTGCCCTCCTCCTCTGAGTTGGTTCCTTTGTTTTTTCAGAACGTGGTTCGTTTGCATGGGATTCCGGAGAATATCGTTTCTGACAGGGGATCCCAGTTTGTGTCTAGATTTTGGCGGACGTTTTGTGCCAAGATGGGCATTGATTTGTCTTTCTCGTCTGCATTCCATCCTCAGACGAATGGCCAGACGGAGCGAACTAATCAGACCTTGGAAACTTATTTGAGGTGTTTTGTTTCTGCTGATCAGGATGACTGGGTTGCTTTTTTGCCACTGGCCGAATTTGCTCTTAATAATCGGGCTAGTTCGGCCACGTTGGTCTCTCCTTTTTTTTGTAATTCGGGGTTTCATCCTCGTTTTTCCTCTGGTCAGGTGGAGTCTTCGGATTGTCCTGGAGTGGACGTGGTGGTGGACAGGCTACATCACATTTGGAATCAGGTGGTGGACAATTTGAAGTTATCTCAGGAGAAGACTCAGCAGTTTGCTAATCGCCGTCGCCGCGTGGGTCCCCGACTTCTTGTTGGGGACTTGGTGTGGTTGTCTTCTCGTTTTGTCCCTATGAAGGTCTCTTCTCCTAAGTTCAAGCCTCGGTTCATCGGTCCTTATAGGATCTCGGAGATTCTTAACCCTGTATCTTTCCGTTTGGATCTCCCAGCATCGTTCGCTATTCATAATGTGTTCCATCGGTCGTTGTTGCGGAGGTATGAGGTGCCTGTTGTTCCTTCGGTCGAGCCTCCTGCTCCGGTGCTGGTGGAGGGAGAATTGGAGTATGTTGTTGAAAAGATCTTGGATTCTCGTGTTTCCAGACGCAAACTCCAGTATTTGGTTAAGTGGAAGGGTTATGGTCAGGAGGACAATTCCTGGGTGGTCGCCTCCGATGTTCATGCGACTGATTTGGTTCACGCCTTCCATAGAGCTCACCCTGATCGCCCTGGGGGTTCTCGTGAGGGTTCGGTGACCCCTCCTCAAGGGGGGGGTACTGTTGTGGATTCTGTTTGCGGGCTCCCTCTGGTGGTTACTGCTGGTACTGGGTGACTTTGGTGGGTTGCGGCCTTTGGTTTCCATCTGTCCATCAGAGGCTGGGTGTTTCCTATTTTACCTGGCCTTTCTGTCATTTCCCTTGCCGGCTATCAATGTGTTCAGATGTGCTCTGTTTGGTTCCTGCCTACCTGCTCCCAGATCTTTCAGGATAAGCTAAGTGCTGATTTTCAGTTGTTTGGTTTTTTTGTCCAGCTTGCTTAGAATGTCTCTTTGTTAGCTGGTTGCTCTAGTGGACTGAGGTTCTCCCCATGTGCCATGAGTTGGCACATGGGTTCTTGTAATCTCAGGATGGGTTTTTTTTGATTAGGGTTTTTTGCTGACCGCTCAGTCCCCTTTTGTGTCATTCTGCTTTCTAGTTTTTAGCGGGCCTCTATTTGCTAAAGCTATATACATCATCTCTATGTGTGTGCCTTCCTCTCATTTCCCGTCAATACATGTGGGGGGCAACTATACCTTTGGGGTTAATTCCTCTGGAGGCAAGTGAGGTCTTTGTTTTCTCTGCAGTACTAGTTAGCTCTTAGGCTGGTGCGTGGCGTCTAGAACCAACGTAGGCACGCTCCCTGGCTATCTCTAGTTGCGTTTGTCAGGCGTAGGGCAGCGGTCAGCCCAGGTTCCATCACCCTAGAGCTCGTCCGATATTTATTATATTTTGCTTATCCTGTGCTATCCCTAGCCATTGGGGATTCATGACAGAGGACATGTTTATGGTCGGACAGCTCATACACGGCCGGTGACACTTGTATGGGAGGAGGACATGTTTATGGTCGGGCAGCACATACACGGCCGGTAACACTTGTATGGGAGGAGGACATGTTTATGGTCGGACAGCACATACACGGCCGGTAACACTTGTATGGGAGGAGGACATGTTTATGGTCGGACAGCACATACACGGCCGGTAACACTTGTATGGGAGGAGGACATGTTTATGGTCGGACAGCACATACACGGCCGGTAACACTTGTATGGGAGGAGGACATGTTTATGGCCGGGCAGCACATACACGGCCGGTAACACTTGTATGGGAGGAGGACATGTTTATGGCCGGGCAGCACATACACGGCCGGTAACACTTGTATGGGAGGAGGACATGTTTATGGTCGGGCAGCACATACACGGCCGGTAACACTTGTATGGGAGGAGGACATGTTTATGGTCGGGCAGCACATACACGGCCGGTAACACTTGTATGGGAGGAGGACATGTTTATGGTCGGACAGCACATACACGGCCGGTAACACTTGTATGGGAGGAGGACATGTTTATGGTCGGACAGCACATACACGGCCGGTAACACTTGTATGGGAGGAGGACATGTTTATGGTCGGACAGCACATACACGGCCGGTAACACTTGTATGGGAGGAGGACATGTTTATGGTCGGGCAGCTCATACACGGCCGGTGACACTTGTATGGGAGGAGGACATGTTTATGGTCGGGCAGCACATACACGGCCGGTAACACTTGTATGGGAGGAGGACATGTTTATGGCCGGACAGCACATACACGGCCGGTAACACTTGTATGGGAGGAGGACATGTTTATGGCCGGACAGCACATACACGGCCGGTAACACTTGTATGGGAGGAGGACATGTTTATGGTTGGGCAGCACATACACGGCCGGTAACACTTGTATGGGAGGAGGACATGTTTATGGTCGGGCAGCACATACACGGCCGGTAACACTTGTATGGGAGGAGGACATGTTTATGGCCGGACAGCACATACACGGCCGGTAACACTTGTATGGGAGGAGGACATGATTATGGTCGGGCAGCACATACACGGCCGGTAACACTTGTATGGGAGGAGGACATGTTTATGGCCGGACAGCACATACACGGCCGGTAACACTTGTATGGGAGGAGGACATGTTTATGGTCGGGCAGCACATACACTGCCGGTAACACTTGTATGGGAGGAGGACATGTTTATGGTCGGGCAGCACATACACTGCCGGTAACACTTGTATGGGAGGAGGACATGTTTATGGTCGGGCAGCACATACACGGCCGGTAACACTTGTATGGGAGGAGGACATGTTTATGGCTGGACAGCACATACACGGCCGGTAACACTTGTATGGGAGGAGGACATGTTTATGGCCGGACAGCACATACACGGCCGGTAACACTTGTATGGGAGGAGGACATGTTTATGGTCGGGCAGCACATACACGGCCGGTAACACTTGTATGGGAGGAGGACATGTTTATGGTCGGGCAGCACATACACGGCCGGTGACACTTGTATGGGAGGAGGACATGTTTATGGTCGGACAGCACATACACGGCCGGTAACACTTGTATGGGAGGAGGACATGTTTATGGTCGGGCAGCACATACACGGCCGGTAACACTTGTATGGGAGGAGGACATGTTTATGGTCGGGCAGCACATACACGGCAGGTAACACTTGTATGGGAGGAGGACATGTTTATGGTCGGGCAGCACATACACGGCCGGTGACACTTGTATGGGAGGAGGACATGTTTATGGTCGGGCAGCACATACACGGCCGGTAACACTTGTATGGGAGGAGGACAAGTTTATGGTCGGGCAGCACATACACGGCTGGTGACACTTGTATGGGAGGAGGACATGTTTATGGTCGGACAGCACATACACGGCCGGTAACACTTGTATGGGAGGAGGACATGTTTATGGTCGGGCAGCACATACACGGCCGGTAACACTTGTATGAGAGGAGGACATGTTTATGGTCGGGCAGCACATACACGGCCGGTAACACTTGTATGGGAGGAGGACATGTTTATGGTCGGGCAGCACATACACGGCCGGTAACACTTGTATGGGAGGAGGACATGTTTATGGCCGGACAGCACATACACAGCCGGTAACACTTGTATGGGAGGAGGACATGTTTATGGCCGGACAGCACATACACAGCCGGTAACACTTGTATGGGAGGAGGACATGTTTATGGACGGACAGCACATACACGGCCGGTAACACTTGTATGGGAGGAGGACATGTTTATGGTCGGGCAGCACATACACGGCCGGTAACACTTGTATGGGAGGAGGACATGTTTATGGTCGGACAGCACATACACGGCAGGTAACACTTGTATGAGAGGAGGACATGTTTATGGTCGGGCAGCACATACACGGCAGGTAACACTTGTATGGGAGGAGGACATGTTTATGGCCGGACAGCACATACACGGCCGGTAACACTTGTATGGGAGGAGGACATGTTTATGGTCGGACAGCACATACACGGCCGGTAACACTTGTATGGGAGGAGGACATGTTTATGGTCGGACAGCACATACACGGCCGGTAACACTTGTATGGGAGGAGGACATGTTTATGGTCGGGCAGCACATACACGGCCGGTGACACTTGTATGGGAGGAGGACATGTTTATGGTCGGGCAGCACATACACGGCCGGTGACACTTGTATGGGAGGAGGACATGTTTATGGTCGGACAGCACATACACGGCCGGTAATACTTGTATGGGAGGAGGACATGTTTATGGTCGGACAGCACATACACGGCAGGTAACACTTGTATGGGAGGAGGACATGTTTATGGTCGGGCAGCACATACACGGCCGGTAACACTTGTATGGGAGGAGGACATGTTTATGGTCGGACAGCACATACACGGCCGGTAATACTTGTATGGGAGGAGGACATGTTTATGGCCGGACAGCACATACACAGCCGGTAACACTTGTATGGGAGGAGGACATGTTTATGGACGGACAGCACATACACGGCCGGTAACACTTGTATGGGAGGAGGACATGTTTATGGTCGGGCAGCACATACACGGCCGGTAACACTTGTATGGGAGGAGGACATGTTTATGGTCGGACAGCACATACACGGCAGGTAACACTTGTATGGGAGGAGGACATGTTTATGGTCGGGCAGCACATACACGGCCGGTAACACTTGTATGGGAGGAGGACATGTTTATGGTCGGACAGCACATACACGGCAGGTAACACTTGTATGAGAGGAGGACATGTTTATGGTCGGGCAGCACATACACGGCAGGTAACACTTGTATGGGAGGAGGACATGTTTATGGCCGGACAGCACATACACGGCCGGTAACACTTGTATGGGAGGAGGACATGTTTATGGTCGGACAGCACATACACGGCCGGTAACACTTGTATGGGAGGAGGACATGTTTATGGTCGGACAGCACATACACGGCCGGTAACACTTGTATGGGAGGAGGACATGTTTATGGTCGGGCAGCACATACACGGCCGGTGACACTTGTATGGGAGGAGGACATGTTTATGGTCGGGCAGCACATACACGGCCGGTGACACTTGTATGGGAGGAGGACATGTTTATGGTCGGACAGCACATACACGGCCGGTAATACTTGTATGGGAGGAGGACATGTTTATGGTCGGACAGCACATACACGGCAGGTAACACTTGTATGGGAGGAGGACATGTTTATGGTCGGGCAGCACATACACGGCAGGTAACACTTGTATGGGAGGAGGACATGTTTATGGTCGGGCAGCACATACACGGCCGGTAACACTTGTATGGGAGGAGGACATGTTTATGGTCGGGCAGCACATACACGGCCGGTAACACTTGTATGGGAGGAGGACATGTTTATGGTCGGGCAGCACATACACGGCCGGTAACACTTGTATGGGAGGAGGACATGTTTATGGTCGGACAGCACATACACGGCCGGTAACACTTGTATGGGAGGAGGACATGTTTATGGTCGGGCAGCACATACACGGCCGGTAACACTTGTATGGGAGGAGGACATGTTTATGGTCGGGCAGCACATACACGGCCGGTGACACTTGTATGGCAGTGCTCACTGACACTCGCTTTTGTATCTCGCCAGCAAGCCGTCAGCCGGATGCTCTTCTGGGGTCAGCAGGGGATCTCCTCCAATCCTGAGGCGGCAGTGAAGTTCTATGAGAAGGGGGCCATGGAGATGAAGAACCCCGTGATGATGTATGACTATGGGGTGGTGTTACTGAGGGTGAGTGCAAGCTCTTCTGTCCGGTTCTTTCCTCTCAATGTCCCAACTATCGTCCTACAGTAAACGGTGGATTACATTATATTGCACCTACATATAATGCCACATCTCAGCTCAGTGCACCGCAACATCACACAATATAATGCCGAAATAACACTGCTCTGTGTACGGACTAAAGGGACCTGTCAGAAGGGGGGGCAGTATTTGTCCTAATTTTATTTTGATGGTACCCCTGAGTTTTCTGTTATTTTTTTTCTAGATCCACCATGCGCTTCCAGAGATCTGAGCCATTTTCGTTAGTGATACTTTTTTTTATCATGGCTCACAAGATCCTCTGGGGCGGGTCTTAAGGCTGTTTTGTATAATTACCTTATAAGCCACACCCTCTTGAAAAGACCACAAAAATTAGCACTTAATATACAGCCAATATCTTTGGCACTGTATGGCGGATTAAAAAAAAAGACAGAAACTTAATAGTCAAGGGAACAGCGGGAATAAAATTCATGCAAAAAACACAACAGCCACCTGGTGACAACGGGTCAGCTATAACATAGACTGCCAAATAACAATGCCATGTAGGTTCTACATAATGCTGATATACATAATAATGACATACATAATGCTGACATACATAATACTGACATACATAATGCTGACATACATAATGCTGACATACATAATGCTGACATACATAATGCTGACATACATAATGCTGACATACATAATACTGACATACATAATGCTGACATACATAATACTGACATACATAATGCTGACATACATAATACTGACATACATAATGCTGACATACATAATACTGACATACATAATGCTGACATACATAATACTGACATACATAATGCTGACATACATAATACTGACATACATAATACTGACATACATAATACTGACATACATAATGCTGACATACATAATACTGACATACATAATACTGACATACATAATACTGACATACATAATGCTGACATACATAATACTGACATACATAATGCTGACATACATAATACTGACATACATAATACTGACATACATAATGCTGACATACATAATGCTGACATACATAATACTGACGTACATAATACTGACGTACATAATACTGACATACATAATACTGACATACATAATACTGACATACATAATACTGACATACATAATACTGACATACATAATGCTGACATACATAATGCTGACATACATAATACTGACATACATAATGCTGACATACATAATACTGACATACATAATGCTGACATACATAATACTGACATACATAATGCTGACATACATAATACTGACATACATAATACTGACATACATAATGCTGACATACATAATGCTGACATACATAATGCTGACATACATAATACTGACATACATAATACTGACATACATAATGCTGACATACATAATACTGACATACATAATGCTGACATACATAATACTGACATACATAATGCTGACATACATAATACTGACATACATAATACTGACATACATAATACTGACATACATAATACTGACATACATAATACTGACATACATAATGCTGACATACATAATGCTGACATACATAATGCTGACATACATAATACTGACATACATAATGCTGACATACATAATACTGACATACATAATGCTGACATACATAATACTGACATACATAATACTGACATACATAATACTGACATACATAATACTGACATACATAATACTGACATACATAATACTGACATACATAATACTGACATACATAATGCTGACATACATAATGCTGACATACATAATACTGACATACATAATGCTGACATACATAATGCTGACATACATAATACTGACATACATAATACTGACATACATAATGCTGACATACATAATACTGACATACATAATACTGACATACATAATGCTGACATACATAATACTGACATACATAATGCTGACATACATAATACTGACATACATAATGCTGACATACATAATGCTGACATACATAATACTGACATACATAATACTGACATACATAATACTGACATACATAATACTGACATACATAATACTGACATACATAATACTGACATACATAATACTGACATACATAATGCTGACATACATAATACTGACATACATAATGCTGACATACATAATACTGACATACATAATGCTGACATACATAATGCTGACATACATAATGCTGACATACATAATGCTGACATACATAATGCTGACATACATAATGCTGACATACATAATACTGACATACATAATGCTGACATACATAATGCTGACATACATAATGCTGACATACATAATACTGACATACATAATGCTGACATACATAATGCTGACATACATAATGCTGACATACATAATGCTGACATACATAATGCTGACATACATAATGCTGACATACATAATACTGACATACATAATGCTGACATACATAATGCTGACATACATAATGCTGACATACATAATACTGACATACATAATGCTGACATACATAATACTGACATACATAATGCTGACATACATAATGCTGACATACATAATGCTGACATACATAATGCTGACATACATAATACTGACATACATAATACTGACATACATAATACTGACATACATAATACTGACATACATAATGCTGACATACATAATACTGACATACATAATGCTGACATACATAATACTGACATACATAATACTGACATACATAATACTGACATACATAATACTGACATACATAATACTGACATACATAATGCTGACATACATAATACTGACATACATAATGCTGACATACATAATACTGACATACATAATGCTGACATACATAATGCTGACATACATAATGCTGACATACATAATGCTGACATACATAATGCTGACATACATAATGCTGACATACATAATACTGACATACATAATGCTGACATACATAATGCTGACATACATAATGCTGACATACATAATACTGACATACATAATACTGACATACATAATACTGACATACATAATACTGACATACATAATACTGACATACATAATGCTGACATACATAATGCTGACATACATAATGCTGACATACATAATACTGACATACATAATACTGACATACATAATACTGACATACATAATGCTGACATACATAATACTGACATACATAATGCTGACATACATAATACTGACATACATAATACTGACATACATAATACTGACATACATAATACTGACATACATAATACTGACATACATAATGCTGACATACATAATACTGACATACATAATGCTGACATACATAATACTGACATACATAATACTGACATACATAATACTGACATACATAATACTGACATACATAATACTGACATACATAATGCTGACATACATAATACTGACATACATAATGCTGACATACATAATACTGACATACATAATGCTGACATACATAATGCTGACATACATAATGCTGACATACATAATGCTGACATACATAATGCTGACATACATAATACTGACATACATAATGCTGACATACATAATGCTGACATACATAATGCTGACATACATAATACTGACATACATAATACTGACATACATAATACTGACATACATAATACTGACATACATAATACTGACATACATAATGCTGACATACATAATGCTGACATACATAATGCTGACATACATAATGCTGACATACATAATACTGACATACATAATACTGACATACATAATACTGACATACATAATGCTGACATACATAATGCTGACATACATAATACTGACATACATAATGCTGACATACATAATACTGACATACATAATACTGACATACATAATGCTGACATACATAATGCTGACATACATAATACTGACATACATAATACTGACATACATAATGCTGACATACATAATACTGACATACATAATACTGACATACATAATACTGACATACATAATGCTGACATACATAATGCTGACATACATAATGCTGACATACATAATACTGACATACATAATACTGACATACATAATGCTGACATACATAATGCTGACATACATAATACTGACATACATAATGCTGACATACATAATACTGACATACATAATGCTGACATACATAATACTGACATACATAATGCTGACATACATAATACTGACATACATAATGCTGACATACATAATACTGACATACATAATACTGACATACATAATGCTGACATACATAATACTGACATACATAATGCTGACATACATAATACTGACATACATAATACTGACATACATAATACTGACATACATAATACTGACATACATAATGCTGACATACATAATACTGACATACATAATGCTGACATACATAATACTGACATACATAATGCTGACATACATAATACTGACATACAGTGCCCAAATGGCACCACAGTGTCATCTAGAAAGTATCACTATACAGTGACACACAGCAGTGCCATCAATAAGAGGCCATATATTAGTGACACACAGCAGTGCCATCAATAAGAGGCCATATATTAGTGACACACAGCAGAGCCATCAATAAGAGGCCATATATTAGTGACACACAGCAGTGCCATCAATAAGAGGCCATATATTAGTGACACACAGCAGAGCCATCAATAAGAGGCCATATATTAGTGACACACGGCAGAGCCATCAATAAGAGGCCATATATTAGTGACACACGGCAGAGCCATCAATAAGAGGCCATATATTAGTGACACACAGCAGTGCCATCAATAAGAGGCCATATATTAGTGACACACAGCAGTGCCATCAATAAGAGGCCATATATTAGTGACACACAGCAGTGCCATCAATAAGAGGCCATATATTAGTGACACACTGCAGTGCCATCAATAAGAGGCCATATATTAGTGACACACAGCAGTGCCATCAATAAGAGGCCATATATTAGTGACACACGGCAGTGCCATCAATAAGAGGCCATATATTAGTGACACACAGCAGTGCCATCAATAAGAGGCCATATATTAGTGACACACGGCAGTGCCATCAATAAGAGGCCATATATTAGTGACACACGGCAGTGCCATCAATAAGAGGCCATATATTAGTGACACACAGCAGTGCCATCAATAAGAGGCCATATATTAGTGACACACAGCAGAGCCATCAATAAGAGGCCATATATTAGTGACACACAGCAGTGCCATCAATAAGAGGCCATATATTAGTGACACACTGCAGTGCCATCAATAAGAGGCCATATATTAGTGACACACAGCAGAGCCATCAATAAGAGGCCATATATTAGTGACACACGGCAGAGCCATCAATAAGAGGCCATATATTAGTGACACACTGCAGTGCCATCAATAAGAGGCCATATATTAGTGACACACAGCAGAGCCATCAATAAGAGGCCATATATTAGTGACACACAGCAGTGCCATCAATAAGAGGCCATATATTAGTGACACACAGCAGAGCCATCAATAAGAGGCCATATATTAGTGACACACGGCAGTGCCATCAATAAGAGGCCATATATTAGTGACACACAGCAGTGCCATCAATAAGAGGCCATATATTAGTGACACACTGCAGTGCCATCAATAAGAGGCCATATATTAGTGACACACAGCAGAGCCATCAATAAGAGGCCATATATTAGTGACACACAGCAGAGCCATCAATAAGAGGCCATATATTAGTGACACACAGCAGAGCCATCAATAAGAGGTCATATATTAGTGACACACTGCAGTGCCATCAATAAGAGGCCATATATTAGTGACACACGGCAGTGCCATCAATAAGAGGCCATATATTAGTGACACACAGCAGTGCCATCAATAAGAGGCCATATATTAGTGACACACAGCAGAGCCATCAATAAGAGGCCATATATTAGTGACACACAGCAGAGCCATCAATAAGAGGCCATATATTAGTGACACACGGCAGAGCCATCAATAAGAGGCCATATATTAGTGACACACGGCAGTGCCATCAATAAGAGGCCATATATTAGTGACACACAGCAGAGCCATCAATAAGAGGCCATATATTAGTGACACACAGCAGTGCCATCAATAAGAGGCCATATATTAGTGACACACAGCAGAGCCATCAATAAGAGGCCATATATTAGTGACACACGGCAGTGCCATCAATAAGAGGCCATATATTAGTGACACACAGCAGAGCCATAAATAAGAGGCCATATATTAGTGACACACGGCAGTGCCATCAATAAGAGGCCATATATTAGTGACACACAGCAGTGCCATAAATAAGAGGCCATATATTAGTGACACACGGCAGTGCCATCAATAAGAGGCCATATATTAGTGACACACAGCAGTGCCATAAATAAGAGGCCATATATTAGTGACACACTGCAGTGCCATCAATAAGAGGCCATATATTAGTGACACACTGCAGAGCCATCAATAAGAGGCCATATATTAGTGACACACTGCAGAGCCATCAATAAGAGGCCATATATTAGTGACACACTGCAGTGCCATCAATAAGAGGCCATATATTAGTGACACACGGCAGTGCCATCAATAAGAGGCCATATATTAGTGACACACTGCAGTGCCATCAATAAGAGGCCATATATTAGTGACACACAGCAGAGCCATCAATAAGAGGCCATATATTAGTGACACACAGCAGTGCCATCAATAAGAGGCCATATATTAGTGACACACAGCAGTGCCATAAATAAGAGGCCATATATTAGTGACACACGGCAGTGCCATCAATAAGAGGCCATATATTAGTGACACACAGCAGTGCCATCAATAAGAGGCCATATATTAGTGACACACAGCAGTGCCATAAATAAGAGGCCATATATTAGTGACACACGGCAGTGCCATAAATAAGAGGCCATATATTAGTGACACACGGCAGTGCCATCAATAAGAGGTCATATATTAGTGACACACAGCAGTGCCATCAATAAGAGGCCATATATTAGTGACACACTGCAGTGCCATCAATAAGAGGCCATATATTAGTGACACACAGCAGTGCCATCAATAAGAGGCCATATATTAGTGACACACAGCAGTGCCATCAATAAGAGGTCATATATTAGTGACACACGGCAGTGCCATCAATAAGAGGCCATATATTAGTGACACACTGCAGTGCCATCAATAAGAGGCCATATATTAGTGACACACAGCAGTGCCATCAATAAGAGGCCATATATTAGTGACACACAGCAGTGCCATCAATAAGAGGCCATATATTAGTGACACACTGCAGTGCCATCAATAAGAGGCCATATATTAGTGACACACTGCAGTGCCATCAATAAGAGGCCATATATTAGTGACACACAGCAGTGCCATCAATAAGAGGCCATATATTAGTGACACACAGCAGAGCCATCAATAAGAGGCCATATATTAGTGACACACAGCAGTGCCATCAATAAGAGGCCATATATTAGTGACACACAGCAGTGCCATCAATAAGAGGCCATATATTAGTGACACACTGCAGTGACATCAATAAGAGGCCATATATTAGTGACACACAGCAGAGCCATCAATAAGAGGCCATATATTAGTGACACACTGCAGTACCATCAATAAGAGGCCATATATTAGTGACACACAGCAGTGCCATCAATAAGAGGCCATATATTAGTGACACACAGCAGAGCCATCAATAAGAGGCCATATATTAGTGACACACTGCAGTACCATCAATAAGAGGCCATATATTAGTGACACACGGCAGTGCCATAAATAAGAGGCCATATATTAGTGACACACTGCAGTACCATCAATAAGAGGCCATATATTAGTGACACACGGCAGAGCCATCAATAAGAGGCCATATATTAGTGACACACTGCAGTGCCATCAATAAGAGGCCATATATTAGTGACACACTGCAGAGCCATCAATAAGAGGCCATATATTAGTGACACACGGCAGAGCCATCAATAAGAGGCCATATATTAGTGACACGGCAGAGCCATCAATAAGAGGCCATATATTAGTGACACACAGCAGAGCCATCAATAAGAGGCCATATATTAGTGACACACAGCAGTGCCATCAATAAGAGGCCATATATTAGTGACACACTGCAGTGCCATCAATAAGAGGCCATATATTAGTGACACACGGCAGTGACATCAATAAGAGGCCATATATTAGTGACACACGGCAGTGCCATCAATAAGAGGCCATATATTAGTGACACACAGCAGTGCCATCAATAAGAGGCCATATATTAGTGACACACTGCAGTGCCATCAATAAGAGGCCATATATTAGTGACACACGGCACAGCCATCAATAAGAGGCCATATATTAGTGACACACGGCAGTGCCATCAATAAGAGGCCATATATTAGTGACACACAGCAGTGCCATCAATAAGAGGCCATATATTAGTGACACACGGCAGTGCCATCAATAAGAGGCCATATATTAGTGACACACAGCAGTGCCATCAATAAGAGGCCATATATTAGTGACACACAGCAGTGCCATCAATAAGAGGCCATATATTAGTGACACACGGCAGAGCCATCAATAAGAGGCCATATATTAGTGACACACAGCAGAGCCATCAATAAGAGGCCATATATTAGTGACACACAGCAGAGCCATCAATAAGAGGCCATATATTAGTGACACACAGCAGAGCCATCAATAAGAGGCCATATATTAGTGACACACAGCAGTGCCATCAATAAGAGGCCATATATTAGTGACACACGGCAGTGCCATCAATAAGAGGCCATATATTAGTGACACACAGCAGTGCCATCAATAAGAGGCCATATATTAGTGACACACGGCAGTGCCATCAATAAGAGGCCATATATTAGTGACACACAGCAGAGCCATCAATAAGAGGCCATATATTAGTGACACACGGCAGAGCCATCAATAAGAGGCCATATATTAGTGACACACTGCAGTGCCATCAATAAGAGGCCATATATTAGTGACACACTGCAGTGCCATCAATAAGAGGCCATATATTAGTGACACACGGCAGTGCCATCAATAAGAGGCCATATATTAGTGACACACAGCAGAGCCATCAATAAGAGGCCATATATTAGTGACACACAGCAGTGCCATCAATAAGAGGCCATATATTAGTGACACACAGCAGTGCCATCAATAAGAGGCCATATATTAGTGACACACTGCAGTGCCATCAATAAGAGGCCATATATTAGTGACACACAGCAGTGCCATCAATAAGAGGCCATATATTAGTGACACACAGCAGAGCCATCAATAAGAGGCCATATATTAGTGACACACAGCAGTGCCATCAATAAGAGGCCATATATTAGTGACACACTGCAGTGCCATCAATAAGAGGCCATATATTAGTGACACACTGCAGTGCCATCAATAAGAGGCCATATATTAGTGACACACTGCAGTGCCATCAATAAGAGGCCATATATTAGTGACACACAGCAGTGCCATCAATAAGAGGCCATATATTAGTGACACACAGCAGAGCCATCAATAAGAGGCCATATATTAGTGACACACAGCAGTGCCATCAATAAGAGGCCATATATTAGTGACACACAGCAGTGCCATCAATAAGAGGCCATATATTAGTGACACACTGCAGTGCCATCAATAAGAGGCCATATATTAGTGACACACAGCAGTGCCATCAATAAGAGGCCATATATTAGTGACACACTGCAGTGCCATCAATAAGAGGCCATATATTAGTGGCACACGGCAGTGACATCAATAAGAGGCCATATATTAGTGACACACAGCAGAGCCATCAATAAGAGGCCATATATTAGTGACACACAGCAGTGCCATCAATAAGAGGCCATATATTAGTGACACACTGCAGTGCCATCAATAAGAGGCCATATATTAGTGACACACGGCAGTGACATCAATAAGAGGCCATATATTAGTGACACACAGCAGTGCCATCAATAAGAGGCCATATATTAGTGACACACGGCAGTGCCATCAATAAGAGGCCATATATTAGTGACACACAGCAGTGCCATCAATAAGAGGTCATATATTAGTGATACACGGCAGAGCCATCAATAAGAGGCCATATATTAGTGACACACAGCAGTGCCATCAATAAGAGGCCATATATTAGTGACACACAGCAGAGCCATCAATAAGAGGCCATATATTAGTGACACACTGCAGTGCCATCAATAAGAGGCCATATATTAGTGACACACAGCAGTGCCATCAATAAGAGGCCATATATTAGTGACACACAGCAGTGCCATCAATAAGAGGCCATATATTAGTGACACACAGCAGAGCCATCAATAAGAGGCCATATATTAGTGACACACTGCAGTGCCATCAATAAGAGGCCATATATTAGTGACACACTGCAGTGCCATCAATAAGAGGCCATATATTAGTGACACACAGCAGAGCCATCAATAAGAGGCCATATATTAGTGACACACAGCAGTGCCATCAATAAGAGGCCATATATTAGTGACACACGGCAGTACCATCAATAAGAGGCCATATATTAGTGACACACGGCAGAGCCATCAATAAGAGGCCATATATTAGTGACACACTGCAGTGCCATCAATAAGAGGCCATATATTAGTGACACACTGCAGTGCCATCAATAAGAGGCCATATATTAGTGACACACTGCAGAGCCATCAATAAGAGGCCATATATTAGTGACACACTGCAGTACCATCAATAAGAGGCCATATATTAGTGACACACGGCAGAGCCATCAATAAGAGGCCATATATTAGTGACACACGGCAGTGCCATCAATAAGAGGCCATATATTAGTGACACACTGCAGAGCCATCAATAAGAGGCCATATATTAGTGACACACGGCAGTGCCATCAATAAGAGGCCATATATTAGTGACACACAGCAGTGCCATCAATAAGAGGCCATATATTAGTGACACACGGCAGAGCCATCAATAAGAGGCCATATATTAGTGACACACAGCAGTGCCATCAATAAGAGGCCATATATTAGTGACACACAGCAGTGCCATCAATAAGAGGCCATATATTAGTGACACACGGCAGTGCCATCAATAAGAGGCCATATATTAGTGACACACAGCAGTGCCATCAATAAGAGGCCATATATTAGTGACACACGGCAGAGCCATCAATAAGAGGCCATATATTAGTGACACACAGCAGAGCCATCAATAAGAGGCCATATATTAGTGACACACAGCAGTGCCATCAATAAGAGGCCATATATTAGTGACACACTGCAGTGCCATCAATAAGAGGCCATATATTAGTGACACACTGCAGTGCCATCAATAAGAGGCCATATATTAGTGACACACAGCAGAGCCATCAATAAGAGGCCATATATTAGTGACACACTGCAGAGCCATCAATAAGAGGCCATATATTAGTGACACACAGCAGTGCCATCAATAAGAGGCCATATATTAGTGACACACTGCAGAGCCATCAATAAGAGGCCATATATTAGTGACACACTGCAGTGCCATCAATAAGAGGCCATATATTAGTGACACACTGCAGTGCCATCAATAAGAGGCCATATATTAGTGACACACTGCAGAGCCATCAATAAGAGGCCATATATTAGTGACACACAGCAGAGCCATCAATAAGAGGCCATATATTAGTGACACACTGCAGTGCCATCAATAAGAGGCCATA
This sequence comes from Ranitomeya variabilis, assembly GCF_051348905.1. Taxonomy (NCBI): domain Eukaryota; kingdom Metazoa; phylum Chordata; class Amphibia; order Anura; family Dendrobatidae; genus Ranitomeya; species Ranitomeya variabilis. The sequence continues at coordinate 777,733,270 of NC_135234.1, read as the reverse complement.
TATTAGTGACACACAGCAGTGCCATCAATAAGAGGCCATATATTAGTGACACACAGCAGAGCCATCAATAAGAGGCCATATATTAGTGACACACAGCAGTGCCATCAATAAGAGGCCATATATTAGTGACACACAGCAGTGCCATCAATAAGAGGCCATATATTAGTGACACACTGCAGTGCCATCAATAAGAGGCCATATATTAGTGACACACGGCAGAGCCATCAATAAGAGGCCATATATTAGTGACACACGGCAGAGCCATCAATAAGAGGCCATATATTAGTGACACACGGCAGAGCCATCAATAAGAGGCCATATATTAGTGACACACAGCAGTGCCATCAATAAGAGGCCATATATTAGTGACACACAGCAGAGCCATCAATAAGAGGCCATATATTAGTGACACACAGCAGAGCCATCAATAAGAGGCCATATATTAGTGACACACAGCAGAGCCATCAATAAGAGGCCATATATTAGTGATACACGGCAGTGCCATCAATAAGAGGCCATATATTAGTGACACACAGCAGAGCCATCAATAAGAGGCCATATATTAGTGACACACTGCAGTGCCATCAATAAGAGGCCATATATTAGTGACACACGGCAGAGCCATCAATAAGAGGCCATATATTAGTGACACACAGCAGTGCCATCAATAAGAGGCCATATATTAGTGACACACTGCAGTGCCATCAATAAGAGGCCATATATTAGTGACACACAGCAGTGCCATCAATAAGAGGCCATATATTAGTGACACACTGCAGTGCCATCAATAAGAGGCCATATATTAGTGACACACAGCAGTGCCATCAATAAGAGGCCATATATTAGTGACACACAGCAGTGCCATCAATAAGAGGCCATATATTAGTGACACACAGCAGAGCCATCAATAAGAGGCCATATATTAGTGACACACTGCAGTGCCATCAATAAGAGGCCATATATTAGTGACACACGGCAGTGCCATCAATAAGAGGCCATATATTAGTGACACACTGCAGAGCCATCAATAAGAGGCCATATATTAGTGACACACAGCAGAGCCATCAATAAGAGGCCATATATTAGTGACACACAGCAGAGCCATCAATAAGAGGCCATATATTAGTGATACACGGCAGTGCCATCAATAAGAGGCCATATATTAGTGACACACAGCAGAGCCATCAATAAGAGGCCATATATTAGTGACACACTGCAGTGCCATCAATAAGAGGCCATATATTAGTGACACACGGCAGAGCCATCAATAAGAGGCCATATATTAGTGACACACAGCAGTGCCATCAATAAGAGGCCATATATTAGTGACACACTGCAGTGCCATCAATAAGAGGCCATATATTAGTGACACACAGCAGTGCCATCAATAAGAGGCCATATATTAGTGACACACTGCAGTGCCATCAATAAGAGGCCATATATTAGTGACACACAGCAGTGCCATCAATAAGAGGCCATATATTAGTGACACACAGCAGTGCCATCAATAAGAGGCCATATATTAGTGACACACAGCAGAGCCATCAATAAGAGGCCATATATTAGTGACACACTGCAGTGCCATCAATAAGAGGCCATATATTAGTGACACACGGCAGTGCCATCAATAAGAGGCCATATATTAGTGACACACTGCAGAGCCATCAATAAGAGGCCATATATTAGTGACACACTGCAGTGCCATCAATAAGAGGCCATATATTAGTGACACACAGCAGAGCCATCAATAAGAGGCCATATATTAGTGATACACGGCAGTGCCATCAATAAGAGGCCATATATTAGTGACACACTGCAGAGCCATCAATAAGAGGCCATATATTAGTGACACACGGCAGTACCATCAATAAGAGGCCATATATTAGTGACACACAGCAGTGCCATCAATAAGAGGCCATATATTAGTGACACACAGCAGTGCCATCAATAAGAGGCCATATATTAGTGACACACAGCAGAGCCATCAATAAGAGGCCATATATTAGTGACACACAGCAGAGCCATCAATAAGAGGCCATATATTAGTGACACACGGCAGTGCCATCAATAAGAGGCCATATATTAGTGACACACAGCAGTGCCATCAATAAGAGGCCATATATTAGTGACACACTGCAGTGCCATCAATAAGAGGCCATATATTAGTGACACACAGCAGTGCCATCAATAAGAGGCCATATATTAGTGACACACAGCAGAGCCATCAATAAGAGGCCATATATTAGTGACACACTGCAGTGACATCAATAAGAGGCCATATATTAGTGACACACAGCAGTGCCATCAATAAGAGGCCATATATTAGTGACACACTGCAGTGCCATCAATAAGAGGCCATATATTAGTGACACACTGCAGTGCCATCAATAAGAGGCCATATATTAGTGACACACAGCAGTGCCATCAATAAGAGGCCATATATTAGTGACACACAGCAGAGCCATCAATAAGAGGCCATATATTAGTGACACACTGCAGTGCCATCAATAAGAGGCCATATATTAGTGACACACTGCAGTGCCATCAATAAGAGGCCATATATTAGTGACACACAGCAGAGCCATCAATAAGAGGCCATATATTAGTGACACACAGCAGAGCCATCAATAAGAGGCCATATATTAGTGACACACAGCAGAGCCATCAATAAGAGGCCATATATTAGTGACACACGGCAGTGCCATCAATAAGAGGCCATATATTAGTGACACACAGCAGTGCCATCAATAAGAGGCCATATATTAGTGACACACAGCAGTGCCATCAATAAGAGGCCATATATTAGTGACACACAGCAGTGACATCAATAAGAGGCCATATATTAGTGACACACAGCAGTGCCATCAATAAGAGGCCATATATTAGTGACACACTGCAGTGCCATCAATAAGAGGCCATATATTAGTGACACACAGCAGTGCCATCAATAAGAGGCCATATATTAGTGACACACAGCAGAGCCATCAATAAGAGGCCATATATTAGTGACACACAGCAGAGCCATCAATAAGAGGCCATATATTAGTGATACACGGCAGTGCCATCAATAAGAGGCCATATATTAGTGACACACGGCAGTGCCATCAATAAGAGGCCATATATTAGTGACACACTGCAGAGCCATCAATAAGAGGCCATATATTAGTGACACACTGCAGTGCCATCAATAAGAGGCCATATATTAGTGACACACTGCAGAGCCATCAATAAGAGGCCATATATTAGTGACACACGGCAGTGCCATCAATAAGAGGCCATATATTAGTGACACACAGCAGTGCCATCAATAACAGGCCATATATTAGTGACACACTGCAGTGCCATCAATAAGAGGCCATATATTAGTGACACACAGCAGTGCCATCAATAAGAGGCCATATATTAGTGACACACGGCAGAGCCATCAATAAGAGGTCATATATTAGTGACACACGGCAGAGCCATCAATAAGAGGTCATATATTAGTGACACACAGCAGTACCATCAATAAGAGGCCATATATTAGTGACACACAGCAGTGCCATCAATAAGAGGCCATATATTAGTGACACACAGCAGTGACATCAATAAGAGGCCATATATTAGTGACACACAGCAGTGCCATCAATAAGAGGCCATATATTAGTGACACACGGCAGTGCCATCAATAAGAGGCCATATATTAGTGACACACGGCAGTGCCATCAATAAGAGGCCATATATTAGTGACACACGGCAGAGCCATCAATAAGAGGCCATATATTAGTGACACACGGCAGAGCCATCAATAAGAGGCCATATATTAGTGACACACGGCAGTGCCATCAATAAGAGGCCATATATTAGTGACACACAGCAGTGCCATCAATAAGAGGCCATATATTAGTGACACACGGCAGAGCCATCAATAAGAGGCCATATATTAGTGACACACGGCAGAGCCATCAATAAGAGGCCATATATTAGTGACACACGGCAGTGCCATCAATAAGAGGCCATATATTAGTGACACACGGCAGAGCCATCAATAAGAGGCCATATATTAGTGACACACAGCAGAGCCATCAATAAGAGGCCATATATTAGTGACACACGGCAGAGCCATCAATAAGAGGCCATATATTAGTGACACACGGCAGTGCCATCAATAAGAGGCCATATATTAGTGACACACAGCAGTGCCATCAATAAGAGGCCATATATTAGTGACACACGGCAGAGCCATCAATAAGAGGCCATATATTAGTGACACACGGCAGAGCCATCAATAAGAGGCCATATATTAGTGACACACAGCAGTGCCATCAATAAGAGGCCATATATTAGTGACACACAGCACAGCCATCAATAAGAGGCCATATATTAGTGACACACAGCAGAGCCATCAATAAGAGGCCATATATTAGTGACACACAGCAGTGCCATCAATAAGAGGCCATATATTAGTGACACACTGCAGTGACATCAATAAGAGGCCATATATTAGTGACACAGCACAGCCATCAATAAGAGGCCATATATTAGTGACACACAGCAGAGCCATCAATAAGAGGCCATATATTAGTGACACACAGCAGTGCCATCAATAAGAGGCCATATATTAGTGACACACAGCAGTGCCATCAATAAGAGGCCATATATTAGTGACACACGGCAGTGCCATCAATAAGAGGCCATATATTAGTGACACACAGCAGAGCCATCAATAAGAGGCCATATATTAGTGACACACAGCAGTGCCATCAATAAGAGGCCATATATTAGTGACACACTGCAGAGCCATCAATAAGAGGCCATATATTAGTGACACACAGCAGAGCCATCAATAAGAGGCCATATATTAGTGACACACTGCAGTGACATCAATAAGAGGCCATATATTAGTGACACACAGCAGTGCCATCAATAAGAGGCCATATATTAGTGACACACGGCAGAGCCATCAATAAGAGGCCATATATTAGTGACACACGGCAGTGCCATAAATAAGAGGCCATATATTAGTGACACACAGCAGAGCCATCAATAAGAGGCCATATATTAGTGACACACAGCAGTGCCATCAATAAGAGGCCATATATTAGTGACACACGGCAGAGCCATCAATAAGAGGCCATATATTAGTGACACACTGCAGTGCCATCAATGAGAGGCCATATATTAGTGACACACAGCAGTGCCATCAATAAGAGGCCATATATTAGTGACACACAGCAGTGCCATCAATAAGAGGCCATATATTAGTGACACACAGCAGAGCCATCAATAAGAGGCCATATATTAGTGACACACTGCAGAGCCATCAATAAGAGGCCGTATATTAGTGACACACTGCAGTGCCATCAATAAGAGGCCATATATTAGTGACACACGGCAGAGCCATCAATAAGAGGCCATATATTAGTGACACACTGCAGTGCCATCAATAAGAGGCCATATATTAGTGACACACGGCAGTGCCATCAATAAGAGGCCATATATTAGTGACACACGGCAGAGCCATCAATAAGAGGCCATATATTAGTGACACACTGCAGTGCCATCAATAAGAGGCCATATATTAGTGACACACGGCAGTGCCATCAATAAGAGGCCATATATTAGTGACACACTGCAGTGCCATCAATAAGAGGCCATATATTAGTGACACACTGCAGTACCATCAATAAGAGGCCATATATTAGTGACACACAGCAGAGCCATCAATAAGAGGCCATATATTAGTGACACACGGCAGAGCCATCAATAAGAGGCCATATATTAGTGACACACTGCAGTGCCATCAATAAGAGGCCATATATTAGTGACACACGGCAGTGCCATCAATAAGAGGCCATATATTAGTGACACACGGCAGAGCCATCAATAAGAGGCCATATATTAGTGACACACTGCAGTGCCATCAATAAGAGGCCATATATTAGTGACACACTGCAGTACCATCAATAAGAGGCCATATATTAGTGACACACAGCAGTGCCATCAATAAGAGGCCATATATTAGTGACACACTGCAGAGCCATCAATAAGAGGCCATATATTAGTGACACACAGCAGAGCCATCAATAAGAGGCCATATATTAGTGACACACAGCAGAGCCATCAATAAGAGGCCATATATTAGTGACACACTGCAGTGACATCAATAAGAGGCCATATATTAGTGACACACAGCACAGCCATCAATAAGAGGCCATATATTAATGACACACTGCAGTGCCATCAATAAGAGGCCATATATTAGTGACACACGGCAGAGCCATCAATAAGAGGCCATATATTAGTGACACACGGCAGAGCCATGAATAAGAGGCCATATATTAGTGACACACAGCAGAGCCATCAATAAGAGGCCGTATATTAGTGACACACGGCAGTGCCATCAATAAGAGGCCATATATTAGTGACACACAGCAGAGCCATCAATAAGAGGCCATATATTAGTGACACACAGCAGAGCCATCAATAAGAGGCCATATATTAGTGACACACAGCAGAGCCATCAATAAGAGGCCATATATTAGTGACACACAGCAGTGCCATCAATAAGAGGCCATATATTGCTCCTCTGGTCTAGTTTTGGAGGTAAGATGTGGAGCACCCGTCCTTGCTCTGTTGATGCAGTAGTTCCCCGTGTTCTGGCCCTATGACCGGCCAGAGAGGATGTTTGAAGCTCTAGTCCGTATGATCAGGGGCAGAATTTTCTCAGCCCACAGTCGGGTCCAGGACGTTCTTGTTCTTGGCCCTTGTTCGTTGTCTCCATCTGGTTGCGGATCTTTCTCTTCTTCTTTCTCTGATGATTTCTTTTGGATGTTACTTGCAGGGTCAGGGAGTGAAGCAGAACATCTCTAAGGCACTGGACTTCCTGAGGAAGGCAGCTGAGATGGTGAGACAACTCCTCCGGGTACATTGTACAACGTGTGATGGAGTCAATCATTAAGGATTCCATCATCTCTAATTGTTTGTATCAATGGTCATGTGTTAAAGGTTTAGCATATAGTATCTAGACGAGCAGCTCAGATCCCACCTTGCACTTCTGTCACGGTTCGCACCGTGCTGCCAACAATAGGTCACACATCCCACCACTGTGTCAGGGATCCCGGAGAGGATATCTTTTTCGACACCAATTTGTCACGAATCTGGGTTGTTTGGTTGCCCCTGGTTCCTTCTGAAGGGGATTTATCTATATCCCACTTCCCAGTTCCGGTTTGGAACTTGCAGCTCTCTGGCGCCCCGCTTACCCTCAGGTCAGACCGGGTACTGCACCTAGGATAATTAGTCGCCGGAAAGGCTGCCTGCTGTGTACTGGCTATTGGGCACACTGCAGCGAGGGCAATATAACTACTCCACACAGGCGGGAACAATAATTATCAGCGCCGCCATCGCAGCAAAGATTCCCAATCGCACAGACAAAGTATGCTTCCACCAGCTCCGATTAATGGGTCCGAAGCCAACCCAAATCAGTAGCGCAATTCACTTCAGAGGATGCACAGTTGTATAGAGCAGAAGAGACAAGCTAACAATTAAATATTTTACTCCATGAAAAATTAGGCAGTGTTTACAAGAGATAAAAAGATGTTAGAAAGGAGACAATTCGTATATACATTACAGATTACAAAATAAAATAGGATTAACGTTGAAAAGAGAACTTACAGGTTATGTCATGGTATCATCTTGGCTGGCCTGTGGCTTATGAGGATAAATACATCCAGATGCATTGAACAGCTTTGCCAAGCTGGTGTTAGATTGCTTCCCGGGCCAAGACTGAAGTACACCCTGCTCACACGCTAGTTTCAAGTTACCCAGTGTCGCTGCTCTAGGCTTTGCCTTTGGGTGGCGGAATGCAGAGGGGGAGAAAGGAGGGTCACAGCTGCATTGTGTGTGTGTAGAAAGCCATGTCCTTCTGAAACTAAACTCGCAATATAACATGGCATTTTTGGCATTATCGTGACACCTCCCCCTTTTGGACTGCATACGAAGGCAGAACCTCTCGGTACTCCTCCATGGGCACCTCAGCAGCTTCACCCTGGTGGGACAACCCATCTGCATTGCCATGTTCCCTGCCCGTTTGTGCTCAATGGTAAAATCGTGCTGCTGGAGGGCAAGGCTCCAGCTTAGCAACCTTCCGTTTTGTCCACACATGGCGTGTAGCCAGCGCAGAGGGTTGTGGTTGGTCAACACAGTGAAGGTGCGACCATACAAGTAGGACTGCAGGCGTTGCAGGGCCCAGACTATGGCCAAGCACTCCTACTCGACAGTGGAGTAAGCCACTTCACTCGTCAGAAGTTTCTGGCTCAGGTACAACACGGGGTGCTCTTGGTCCTCCGAGTCAACCTGGCTGAGCACAGCACCGAGGCCAAACTCGCTGGCGTTGGTCTGCACCAAGAACGGTCGACTGCTGTCTACTGCTTTCAACACAGGGGTGTTGCACAGTGCTGTTTTCAACGCCTGGAAGGCCCCCTCACAGCCATCGGTCCAGTTGAAGATGTAGGGTAGCTTCTTCCTGGTGAGGTCATTCAAGGGTTTTGCCAGGCTATTATAGTTCTGTACGAAGCGCCTATAGTACCCGGCAGTGCCCAGAAAGGACATCACCTGCTTGTTCCTGGGGGTTGGCCAGGACACGATCGCGTCCCATTTCCCCAGCTCTGGCTTTATGGTCTTCCCACCTACCCGGTGCCCCAGGTAGTGGACCTGTCAGAACATTTTTTACCTTTTGTGCATTACTGCCCTTTTACAAGATGGCGTCTTTGGTCTCATGTGCACTGTGTCTTCCTGCTATAAAACTCCACCCCAGCCTTCAGTCTGTGCTAGAGTATTCTGCCTTGCATCCAGCTCCTGACCTCTGATTACTCCCTGGCTATATACCTGCTCCAGTTTACCTGTGTGGTGATCCTGCTACTCTGCTCTGAGTTCCTGCTGCATACACAAGTTTCCAGTAATCCTCCTTCATCTGCTGCTCGTGTTTACTTCCATCTGCACTTGCTGGACATGTAAGCTGTTGCTGCTTTGCAATAACCTGAGACTATTAATCAGGCCTCTCTGGTTGAGCTAAGATATGATTTGAACTGCCTAATAAGCATATCTATCTGTGTCTGGACTAAGACAAGGATTTATTCGTGTCAAGTATCCTCAAGAATTACTGTGCTTCATAGACTTTCTGCTTGATTCCTCTGAAGTTTTCTATAGACTGCTAAGCTGCATTTATTATATGCACCAAGTGTTGTGGACTTGAGTTTCTCTTTTCACCTGTTTGAATCACCGTGTGATAAGATAGACTTTACCACTTATAAAACTGTGTCCTGTAGTTGTCTTGTTCCACGCAAAGAGTCTCCTGAGTTATCCCCTATAATTATTACAGGACCTCTCTTATGCCCATCTGGCACTTTCCCGGCTTGATGGTCAGACCGACTCGGTGTAGTCGCCTGAGCACCTCCTTGAGATGCTGCAGGTGTTCGTCCCAGGAGGGACTGAAGATGGCAATGTCATCCAGGTGTGCAACCGCATACTTCTCCAGTCCCTGAAGCAGGTGGTTGACCATCCGCTGGAAAGTGGCAGGGGCATTCTTCATGCAGAAGGACATAACCGTGGACTCGTACAGTCTGAAGGGTGTGATAAAAGCGGACTTCTCCTGCACCTCAGGGCTCAGGGGAATCTGCCAGTATCCTTGACTCAGATCCACTATGGTCAGGTATTTTGCGCCAGCTAACTTCTCATGCAGCTCTTGGATGCGCAGCATTGGGTGCTCGTCAGAGGCTGTGATGACGTTGAGCACCACGCAGAACCGGGTGGTCCGATCCTTCTTGGGCACGAGAACTACAGGTGAGGCCCACGCGCTCTTTGACCGTTGAATGACCCCCAGCTGTAACATTTCATCGATCTCCTGGCGCATAACCTGCTGCACCTCGTCGGAGATCCGATAGGGTGTTCGCCGTACTGGGGCATGATTCCCGGTGTCCACCTCGTGGACCGCCAACTCAGTCTTTCCAGGTTGGTTGGAGAACACGGCCCGGAAGGGTTCCAGCTTGGTCCGCAACTGCAACCACTGGTGTTCGGATAGCGAGGCGCTTACCTCCATGTCCTTAATGGACCCACCGGCCTTTGTTTGGGCCAGCATTTCCAGGAGGGGGTCTTCCTCCCCGTCTTCGGGCAGGCTGCAGACCGGTAGGACAAAAGGTTCACGTTCGTGATGAGCCTTCATTATGTTGACATGAAAGGCCTTTCGCCAACCCCGAGTGTGGTCAAGCGTGACCACGAAGGTGACAGGGTTGAGCTGTTGGTGGACGACGTACGGGCCTTCCCAGGCTGCCTGAAGCTTATTCTTTGGTACGGCGACCAGCACCCACACCTTTTGACCCACGTGGTAGGTTCGCTCCCGGGCGTTCTGGTCGTACCAGTGCTTCTGATCAGCCTGAGCCTGCTTCATGTTGTCAGGCACCAACTGTGTCAAGGTCTGCATCTTGTCACGGAAGCGCATGACATACTCCACTATGGACACTTCAGAAGGGTTCGGCTCCTCTTCCCAGGATTCCCTTACCAACCCAAGAGGTTCCCGGACTCGCCTGCCATACAGGAGCTCAAAGGGGGAGAACCCCATTGAGGCATGCGGAACCTCTAGGTAAGCGAACAGTAGGTGTGGGAGGTACCGCTCCCAAGTCGTGTCCTTGGGTCTCAGCCAGCATGCGTAGCATCTGTTTGAGGGTACTGTTGAAGCACTCACAAAAGCCATTGGTCTGTGGGTGATACACACTCGATACCAGGTGCTTCACCTGCATTATCTTACAGAGAGCCTCCATTAGGCAAGACATGAATTGAATTGGGTCCCTTGATCGGTAAGCATCTCCCTGGGAAATCCTACCCGTGAAAAGATAGCCAACAGTGCATCCACCACTTTATCTGCCCTAGTTGAGGACAGAGCTACTGCCTCTGGGTACCGGGTAACGTAGTCTACCACAGTAAGGACGTATTGCTTTCCAGAGTTGCTGTGGACGGCAAGCGGCCCACAATGTCCACCGCGATCCTCTGGAAAGGCTCCTCTATCACTGGCAAAGGGATCAGGGGAGCCTTATGAGCAGGCCCCACCCTCCCCACTCTTTGACAGGTGACACAGGAGCGGCAGTAGTTTGACACATCTGTACCCATCGTGGGCCAATAGACGTGTTGAGACAGCCGGGCCTTAGTTTTGCTAATCCCCAAGTGTCCAGCGAGCGGTTTCTCATGGGCAATCCCTAACAACTCACCCCAGAATTGCTGCGGTACGACCAGCTGTCTTTCCCTCAACCACTCCTTTTGCGATTTTCCGGGTACTGTCTCCTGGTACAACCTCCCTCGTTCCCAGAACACCCTCTCCTTATCAGTCACGGAGGTGGGCGTCTCGGCAAGTTGTCTCAAATTCTCTAGGCTCGCATCTGAGCGCAGAGCCGTCTGGAACTCCTGGCTAGGTGAAGCCAGAAGTGACGTCAGGGTCCCTTCCCCCCGGGAGCCCTCTGGGACCTGCTCTGGGTCCATCTCTGGTTCAGTCATAATGATGACTGAGGAAGGTCCAGAAGGCAGAATGTTATCTGCGTTCTGGGCACTCTGACTGCGGGTGACAGCAGCTACGTAGGCTGTCTCCCCGGGGATTTCTACAGACCCATCAGCCGACGGTGCTATGGGTACTACCTCCCCATCCACCCCCAACATTCCAGGAGCAGTGCCACTTATGGGCCAGTTACCTTCCTTGGTGGCAATGGTCAATTGCATGGCATCACCTTCCTCACGGTTGCCATGCACCTCCCCATTTTCTTGAGCACCGACACTTGCTCCTGTTAGGGGTTCCTCAGCCATCCCACCCCACGGAGTGACGTGGCTGAGCACTCCTGCACATGTGAACACATCAACCTTTGCATAAAAAATGGTTATCAGGTTCAGTTGGCACATTAACATCATTTTCAGCATCATTCCTAGGGAAAAAATGGTTATCAGATGCATCATTACTTTCCCATTGCTATCATCAGCATTTGATCGAAGAGGAGAGTCAGGGAAATAGTATGAAACCATCCTCCCCAAATCAGTCCCCAATAAAACATCAGTGGGCAAGTTATCGGACAGCCCCACTTCCTTCACCCCGCTCCCAGCACCCCAGTCTATATAAACCTAGGCCATTGGCAAGGGACAGCTGATGCCCCCAATCCCGGTCACAGTCAGGGTTTTCCCCGGAATGATCTCTTCAGGGGCCACCAGTTTGGGTTGGATGAGGGTCCGTTCAGCCCCGGTGTCCTTTAGGCCTGTAGCGACATGGCCCCCACGGTGTCATACTGCACGTTGTCACACACCCTCCCAACCGCCCCTCCCACCAAAATAACTTCTGCATTAGGCCTTGGGGCCTTGGCTGGGGGGGTTCTTCTGCTTCTTCGGACAGTTGGCGCTGATATGATCAGTCCATTTGCAGGAAAAACAATGGCGAAGGTCGATGGTAGGTCTGGTGCTGTTGGCAGCGAGGACAGGGCCTTTGGTGAGTTGGCTGGCTGGGGCACTGGCATTGATTGCAGGCTTACTCCCTCTCCAGCTGGGGGTGACTGGCTTCCACATTTCCGATTTACAGTTGGCCTCATAGGCATCGGCAATCTGCGCTGCTTTCGTCATGTCTTTGGGTCCTCTGTCCATTAAGAACTGTCGCACCTCAGCTGGGCAAAGATGTAAGAACTGGTCTTTGATCATCAGGTCTCACAGCTGTGCAAAGGTGGTCACTGACAGTCCTTGGGCCCACTGGTCAAAGTGGGTCCCGAGTCTATGCGCCATATCGCTGTAACTGTCGTGTGGGCCATGTTGGAGGTTCCGGAACTTTCTATGGTAAACCTCAGGTGTAAGCTGGTACTTGGTTATCAGGGCCTGCTTGATGGCCTCATAGTCGCCATCTTGCTCTTGAAGGAGAGCAGCAAACGCCTCCAGAGCTTTGCCTTTTAGCCCTGGGGTCAGGTATCGGGCCCCAGGCAGCCAGTACTGTCTGCAGGCTTTCTCAAAGGTCCACAGAAAAGTGTCCAAGTCCCCGTCCTTTTCCATCACAGGAAAGTGCTCTGGCCGGGGTTTTGGAATCTGAGCGCCGCTGGGCTCACGGCTGGACTGGGACGACCCCTGCATTTGGAGTCGGGCTAACTCCAGCTGGTACTCCCTCTCCTCTTGCCGCTCGGCTCTCTCAGCCTCCCGCATTGCTCTCTTCGCCTCCCGCTGGGCCTCTTCAAATTGCAGGACCAGCTGCAGACATCTCTGTGTCTTCTGCGGAGCATTGTTGCAGAGCCAGCTGCAGGCGGAGGTCCGCGCTCCCCTGGTTGCAAATAGGGCCGGCTTTCAGCAGTTGAACCTCTGCGGCAGCACCACCTGCGCTGGTGCTAGCTTCTGCGTCTGCAGGGCTCTGAGGCCAGGCTTGGTCTGCTTCAAATTGCACCAGTTCAGTGACCATTTGAGCCTTGGATTTGCCCTGGGAGTCCAGGCCATGGTACATGCATACTACAACAAGAGTGTCCTTCTTCTGCTGGGTGTGCCAGGCTTTTCCTTTTGCGGCCATCATTGCCAAATAAAAGATAGGATAGAAAAATGAAGAGAAAGGGAGGGGGTAATCGCAAGTACACACAATTGTCTCAGGACTAATAAACACTGAGTTCGTTCTCCAAACTTTTTTGCGCAGAGTCCTCACAAGTACTGTGCAAGTTTTTAGTGAGAGGAATGATTGCTCAAATCAGATCACTAATGCTCTATTATCCCACCGCTGCCACCAATATGTCATGGTTCACACCGTGCTGCCCACACTATGTCACGGATCCCAGCAGAATGTCAGGGATCCCGGGGAGGATATCTTTTTCGTCCCCACTACTCACACCAATTTTTCAGGAACTGGGGTTGTTTGGCTGCCCCTGGTTCCTTCTGAAGGGAATTTATCTATATCCCTCTTCCCAGTTCCGGTTTGGAACTTGCAGCTCTCTGGCGCCCCCCTTACCCTCAGGTCAGACTAGGTACTGCACTTAGGGTAATTAGTCACCAGAAAGGCTGCCTGCTGTGTACTGCTATTGAGCTCACTGCAGCAAGGGCAATATAACTACTCCACACAGGCGGGAACAATATTTATCAACGCTGCCGTCGCTGCAAAGATTCCCAATCGCACAGACAAAGTATGCTACCACCAGCTCCGATTAACGGGTACAGAGCCAACCCAAATCAGTAGCGCAATTCACTTCAGAGGACGCACAGTCGTATAGAGCAGAAGAGACAAGCTAGCAATTAAATTTTTGACTACATCAAAAATTAGGCAGTGTTTACAAAGTATAAAAAGATATTAGAAAGGAGACGATTCGTATATACATTACAGATTACAAAATAAAATAGGATTAACGTTGAAAAGAGAACTTACAGGTTATGTCATGGTATCATCTTGGCTGGCCTGTGGCTTACGAGGATAAATACATCCAGATGCATTGAACAGCTTTGCCAAGCTGGTGTTAGATCGCTTCCCGGGCCAAGATTGAAGGCTGGGCTAAGAGTATAGTGGAGCGCCCCCCAGGGCAAGGGGTTACCCGGTACCGGGTCCTTCGGTTCTCAGGGGGATGTCTCGGTGGCTGACCCGGTCCGTGGCCCTAGGGACGTCCGTGTAAAAGGGAAAGGTCTTTAAAGGGGAAGTGTTCTTGACGCCACCTGTGGTATTCGGTCAGGGTGACAGATGCTGCTTTAAGGGGTCCGCTGGGGTGATGCTATTGCAGTTAGATGGTATACCTTCCCACAGGTGAAGTGTATCCCCAGGGCCTCCCAGTGTGCAGATGGTGGATAGTAACATAGTTATTAAGGTTGAAGGAAGACTTTGTCCATCTAGTTCAACCCATAGCCTAACCTAACATGCCCTAACATGTTGATCCAGAGGAAGGCAAAAAAAAGCCATGTGGCAAAGAGTAAGCTCCGCATTGGGGAAAAAAATTCCTTCCCGACTTCACATACGGCAATCAGACTAGTTCCCTGGATCAACGCCCTATCAAGGAATCTAGTGTATATACCCTGTAACATTATACTTTTCCAGAAAGGTATCCAGTCCCCTCTTAAATTTAAGTAATGAATCCCTCATTACAACATCATACGGCAGAGAGTTCCATAGTCTCACTGCTCTTACAGTAAAGAATCTGCGTCTGTTATTATGCTTAAACCTTCTTTCCTCCAGACGTAGAGGATGCCCCCTTGTCCCTGTCTCAGGTCTATGATTAAAAAGATCATCAGAAAGGTCTTTGTACTGTCCCCTCATATATTTATACATTAACATATGATCACCCCTTAGCCTTCGTTTTTCCAAACTAAATAGCCCCAAGTGTAATAACCCGTCTTGATATTGCAGACCCCCCAGTCCTCTAATAACCTTGGTCGCTCTTCTCTGCACTCGCTCTAGTTCAGCTATGTCTTTCTTATACACCGGAGACCAAAACTGTACACAGTATTCTAAGTGATGGTGAGAGGCGCAGTGAAGACCGAGGACACAAGGTTGCAGTCTCTTTACCTTTTACTGAAGACTTCAGCATCCACAGTCCAGGGTACAGACCACAGGGTAGGCAGAGTCCGGCCGGTTTGGAGGCAAGTCCAGAGTCCCCTTATCCAGGTGGAAATCAGTAGCCTTCCTCTAGCGCCGTGGTGTTGTAGTACCTTACTGCTAAGCATCTTATAAGGTCCTCACAGATGTTGTAGATGTTATGTCTCTCTCTGTCCCCCAGGTGGATAGGACAAACCCGTATGACCGGTGGCTTGAAGCGTTTTACAGGGACTATATCATGCCCCAGCCTCTAGTGGGTGCCACCTTGCCTCCTGGGTATGGGGCGGGCAGGTAACGTGAAATTAGCTGTCCTGCCGGTCTCTGGAGCAAGGCATAAAGGACTGTTGCTCCCTCGGTGTTCCGGCTACCGGGATCCTGCGCCTCAGAAGGAGGCAGCCTTTACAGGGCAGAACTCTTTCTGGTATCCACTCCTTTGCTATGACTTCTTCACCCTCTCTACAATACAGTTTGCTTTAGTGTCCGTTCTTAGGAACTGCCGCACTTAGGGCAGGCTGTTATGGACCTGGTGGTTAGGAGAACCTGGACTGACCTGATAGTCAAACTGCAAAATAGGACGAGCTCTGGGAAGTGGGAGCTCTGCTGACCGCAACCCTAATCCTATTATCACACACACTAGAATTAGCCGTGGATCGTGCCTGACTCTGCCTAGACGACTCTTCACAGCCTGAGAGGTAACTACCCCTAAAGAGAAACAAAGCCTCACTTGCCTCAGAGAAAATTTCCCAAAGGAAAAGGCAGCCCCCACATATATTAACTGTGAGTTAAGAGGAAGGTACAAACACAGAGATGAAAACAGGTTTTTTAGCAAAGGAGGCCAGTCTTACTAAATAGACAGAGTATAGATAAAGGGATCTTTGCGGTCAGCACAAAAATCTACAAAAGCCACACAGAGAGAGCAAAAAGACCCCCGCACTGACTCACGGTGCGGTGGCGCCCCTCTGCCACCCAGAGCTTCCAGCTAGCAAAACAAAATCATAATTACCCGCTGGACAGAAAATAAACAGGTACTAAGGAATATATTCAGTACACAAATGAACAACAAATGAGCTTAACAGGGACTTAGCTTCTGTTGAAGTAAACAGGACATCAGAAGGATCCAAGAGAGATCTGAACCAGTACTGATACATTGACAGCCGGCATCAAGTAATGATCTGAGCGGAGTTAAATAGAGGAACCAGCCCAGTCCTAAACGATGCAGCTGAGGAAGCCACTTCCAGACCAGCAGCTCCACTTTCAGCCACCAGAGGGAGTCCACGGACAGAACTCACAGAAGTACCATTCCTGACCACCGGAGGGAGTTCGAGAACGGAGTTCACAACAGTACCTCCCCCTTGAGGAGGGGTCACCGAACCCTCACCAGAACCCCCAGGCCGATCAGGATGAGCCAAACGAAAGGCACGAACTAAATCGGCAGCATGGACATCGGAGGCAAGAACCCAGGAATTATCCTCCTGGCCATAGCCCTTCCTCTTGACCAGATACTGAAGTTTGCCTCTCGAGATACGAGAATCTAAAATCTTCTCCACCACATACTCCAATTCTCCTTCGACCAACATCGGAGCAGGAGGGTCAACGGAAGGAACCATAGGCGCCACATATCTCCGCAACAACGACCTATGGAACACATTATGGATGGCAAAAGAAGCTGGAAGGTCCAAACGAAATGACACAGGATTGAGGATTTCAGAAATCTTATAAGGCCCAATAAAACGAGGCTTAAACTTAGGGGTAGAAACCTTCATAGGAACATAACGAGATGACAACCAAACCAGATCCCCAACACGAAGTCGGGGACCAACATGGCGACGGCGGTTAGCGAAACGTTGAGCCTTCTCCTGTGATAATGTCAAATTGTCCACTACATGAGTCCAAATTTGCTGCAACCTGTCCACCACAGAATCCACACCAGGACAGTCCGAAGGCTCAACCTGCCCTGAAGAAAAATGAGGATGGAAACCGGAATTACAATAAAAAGGCGAAACCAAAGTAGCCAAACTGGCCCGATTATTAAGGGCGAACTCAGCCAATGGCAAGAATACCACCCAATCATCCTGATCAGCAGAAACAAAGCATCTCAGATAGGTCTCCAAAGTCTGATTGGTTCGTTCAGTTTGCCCATTTGTCTGAGGATGGAAAGCCGAAGAAAAAGACAAATCAATGCCCATCTTAGCACAAAAGGACCGCCAAAACCTCGAAACAAACTGGGAACCTCTGTCCGACACAATGTTCTCCGGAATGCCATGCAAACGAACCACATGCTGGAAAAACAACGGAACCAAATCAGAGGATGAAGTCAATTTAGGCAAGGGCACCAAATGGACCATTTTAGAGAAGCGATCACAAACCACCCAGATGACCGACATCCTTTGAGAGACAGGGAGATGTGAAATAAAATCCATGGAAACATGCGTCCAGGGCCTCTTCGGGACCGGCAAGGGCAAAAGTAACCCACTGGCACGAGAACAGCAGGGCTTCGCCCGAGCACAAGTCCCACAGGACTGCACAAAAGAACGCACATCCCGCGACAAGGAAGGCCACCAAAAGGACCTAGCCACCAAATCTCTGGTACCAAAAATTCCAGGATGACCAGCCAACACCGAACAATGAACCTCCGAGATAACCCTACTAGTCCATCTATCTGGGACAAACAGTCTCTCTGCTGGACAGCGGTCAGGTCTATCCGCCTGAAATTCCTGTAGAACCCGCCGCAAATCAGGGGAGATAGCAGACAAAATCACCCCCTCTTTGAGAATACCAGCCGGCTCAGAAACTCCCGGAGAATAAGGCACAAAACTCCTTGAAAGGGCATCAGCCTTCACATTCTTAGAACCCGGAAGGTATGAAACCACGAAATCGAAACGGGAGAAAAACAGTGACCATCGAGCCTGTCTAGGATTCAACCGCTTGGCAGACTCGAGATAAGTCAGATTCTTGTGATCCGTCAAGACCACCACGCGATGCTTGGCTCCTTCCAGCCAATGTCGCCACTCCTCGAATGCCCACTTCATAGCCAACAACTCCCGATTGCCAACATCATAATTACGCTCAGCAGGCGAAAACTTTCTAGAAAAGAAAGCACATGGCTTCATCACAGAGCCATCCGAACTTCTCTGAGACAAAACAGCCCCTGCTCCAATCTCAGAAGCATCAACCTCAACCTGAAAAGGGAGCGAAACATCTAGCTGACACAACACAGGGGCCGAAGAAAAACGACGTTTCAGTTCCTGAAACGCCTCAACGGCCGCAGAGGACCAGTTCACCACATCCGCTCCTTTCTTGGTCAAATCAGTTAGTGGTTTAACAACACTAGAAAAATTAGCGATAAAGCGACGGTAGAAATTCGCAAAGCCCAGGAATTTCTGAAGGCTCTTCACAGATGTAGGCCGAGTCCAATCATAAATAGCTTGGACTTTAACTGGATCCATCTCGATAGTAGAAGGGGAAAAAATGAAGCCCAAAAAGGAAACCTTCTGAACTCCGAAGAGACATTTAGACCCCTTTACAAACAAGGAATTAGCATGAAGGACTTGAAACACCATTCTGACCTGCCTCACATGAGACTCCCAATCATCCGAAAAGACCAAAATATCATCCAAATATACTATCATGAATCTATCCAGATACTTTCGGAAGATGTCATGCATAAAGGACTGGAACACAGATGGCGCATTAGAAAGCCCGAATGGCATCACCAGATACTCAAAATGGCCCTCGGGCGTATTAAACGCGGTTTTCCATTCATCGCCCCGCTTAATACGCACAAGATTATACGCCCCTCGAAGATCTATCTTGGTAAACCAACTAGCCCCCTTAATCTGAGCAAACAAATCAGACAATAGAGGCAAAGGGTACTGAAATTTGACCGTGATTTTATTAAGAAGGCGGTAATCTATACAAGGTCTCAGAGGACCATCCTTCTTGGCCACAAAAAAGAACCCTGCTCCTAACGGTGATGACGACGGGCGTATATGCCCTTTCTCCAAGGACTCCTTTATATAACTACGCATAGCGGCGTGTTCTGGCACAGATAAATTGAAAAGTCGGCCCTTAGGAAACTTACTACCAGGAATCAAATTAATAGCACGATCACAATCCCTATGAGGAGGCAGGGCACTGGACTTGGACTCATCAAATACATCCTGGTAATCCGACAAAAACTCAGGTACTTCAGAAGGAGTGGAAGAAGAAATAGATAACACTGGAACATCACCATGGACCCCTTGACAACCCCAACTGGACACAGACATTGATTTCCAGTCCAATACTGGATTATGGACCTGTAGCCATGGCAAACCCAACACAACCACATCATGCAAATTATGCAACACCAAAAAGCGAATATCTTCCCGATGTGCAGGAGCCATGCACATGGTCAACTGGGTCCAATACTGAGGCTTATTCTTGGCCAAAGGCGTGGCATCGATTCCCCTTAATGGAATAGGATGCTGCAAGGGCTCCAAGAAAAAACCACAGCGCCTGGCATACTCCAAGTCCATCAAATTCAGGGCTGCGCCTGAATCCACAAACGCCATAACAGAATAGGATGACAAAGAGCAAATCAGAGTAACGGATAAGAGAAATTTAGGCTGTATAGTACCAATGGTGACAGACTTAGCGGACCGCTTAGTGCGCTTAGTTAGGACAATCTGAGATAGTATGAGTAGAGTCACCACAGTAAAAACACAGCCCATTCTGACGTCTATGTTCCTGCCGTTCAGCTCTGGTCAAAGTCCTATCACATTGCATAGGCTCAGGCCTCTGCTCAGAGGATACCGCCAAATGGTGCACAGTTTTGCGCTCACGTAAGCGCCGATCGATCTGTATGGCCAAGGACATTGATTCATTCAGACCAGCAGGCGTGGGGAACCCCACCATAACATCCTTAAGGGCTTCAGAAAGACCCTTTCTGAAAATCGCTGCCAGGGCACACTCATTCCACTGAGTAAGCACAGACCACTTTCTAAACTTCTGACAATACATTTCAGCATCATCCTGACCCTGACATAGAGCCAGCAAGATTTTCTCTGCCTGATCCACAGAATTTGGTTCGTCATAGAGCAATCCAAGCGCCAGAAAAAACGCATCTACATTAAGCAATGCAGGATCTCCTGGCGCAAGGGAGAATGCCCAGTCTTGAGGGTCGCCACGCAACAAAGAAATAATAATCTTTACTTGCTGACTAGGGTCACCAGAGGAGCGAGGTTTCAGAGCAAGAAACAGTTTACAATTATTCTTGAAATTCAGAAACTTAGATCTATCCCCAGAAAACAAATCAGGAATTGGTATTCTAGGCTCTAACATAGGATTCTGAACTACATAATCCTGAATGCTTTGTACCCGTGCAGTGAGATGATCCACACAAGAGGACAGACCTTGAATGTCCATATCTACACCTGATTCCTGAACCACCCAAGGGTTAAGGGGAAAAGAAAGGCAGAGCACACTACAGAGAAAAAAAATGGTCTCAATGCATCTCAATAGAGGGATAAGAGAAGTTCTAACACTTTTGGCCGGCTGTACTGTTATGGACCTGGTGGTTAGGAGAACCTGGACTGACCTGATAGTCAAACTGCAAAATAGGACGAGCTCTGGGAAGTGGGAGCTCTGCTGACCGCAACCCTAATCCTATTATCACACACACTAGAATTAGCCGTGGATCGTGCCTGACTCTGCCTAGACGACTCTTCACAGCCTGAGAGGTAACTACCCCTAAAGAGAAACAAAGCCTCACTTGCCTCAGAGAAATTTCCCAAAGGAAAAGGCAGCCCCCACATATATTAACTGTGAGTTAAGAGGAAGGTACAAACACAGAGATGAAAACAGGTTTTTTAGCAAAGGAGGCCAGTCTTACTAAATAGACAGAGTATAGATAAAGGGATCTTTGCGGTCATCACAAAAATCTACAAAAGCCACACAGAGAGTGCAAAAAGACCCCCGCACCGACTCACGGTGCGGTGGCGCCCCTCTGCCACCCATAGCTTCCAGCTAGCAAAACAAAATCATGATTACCCGCTGGACAGAAAATAAACAGGTACTAAGGAATATATTCAGTACACAAATGAACAACAAATGAGCTTAACAGGGACTTAGCTTCTGTTGAAGTAAACAGGACATCAGAAGGATCCAAGAGAGATCTGAACCAGTACTGATACATTGACAGCCGGCATCAAGTAATGATCTGAGCGGAGTTAAATAGAGGAACCAGCCCAGTCCTAAACGATGCAGCTGAGGAAGCCACTTCCAGACCAGCAGCTCCACTTTCAGCCACCAGAGGGAGTCCACGGACAGAACTCACAGAAGTACCATTCCTGACCACCGGAGGGAGTTCGAGAACGGAGTTCACAACAGCAGGCACAGCTCCGTGTCCTTCTGTCTAGGCCTCTCACAGGCTCCCACCCGACAGGGACCAACTACCTGAGCAAAGCTCAGCCAGCAACTGCCTAACTTCTTCCCCAGGCCACCAGTTTTACCTAAGTGTGAAGAGTGCCCTAATAAATAGGAGCATAGCTCCCCCTGGTGGACTGGAGTATGAAATATGTTGCATGTTTGTGAAACCTGGATTCAGCTGTCCTTCTTTGCCTCCAAACATAACATCACTCCCCCCTAGAGGAAAATGATATTACTGCAACGACCAGGACCCTGGGGCGCTGCAATACTAACTTATACTTCTGAGCTTGTGACATCACTAAAGGGCTGGATAATGATATGCACTAAAGCCACACCCTGCTCACACGCTAGTTTCAAGTTACCCAGTGTTGCTGCTCTAGGCTTTGCCTTTGGGTGGAGGAATGCAGGGGAGGGAAGGAGGGTCGCATCTGCATTGTGTGTGTGTAGAAAGCCATGTTCTTCTAAACTCACAATATAATATGGCATTTTTGGCATTATCATCACAACTTCAGTGATACATTTGTATTAGAGCCAGTGAAGAAGCTTTCAGCAAAACGTAGTTTAGTCTTGTCGTATGTCTCACTATGTGCACACTGCTAGATGGTGAGCTGCTCTTTTTCTGCATCTGGTCATTTACTTTATCAACCCTTGGCCCTAACTCTCAATATATAAAAAAAAGTGGCACTCTGTCGTACTAAAGCATGTCAATGGGAAATATATGAAATATGAATAGGAATACTGCTTCTGAATACTAGGAAGAAATGAGACGCATTGCACATGATTTGGCCAATTCATGCCTGCCCAGCAACCAACGTCAAGGTTTTTGGATATTTTATATGGGGGTAGCTGCTCCTGGTATGCACCTATTCACACTAGCTTGGATGTGCCAGTCAGTCTCCTGTTATTTCTAACTCTCAATATGGCTAGGATTTATTAATCCAGTTGACCCACTGTATATGTGGCCTTTTACCGCTGCGGACGATCCTTCCACACTGTCGTTTCACTTTGTGGCAGATTTTGTGATGAGCATAAAGCATCGTTTCAGTTAGTAAATCTTGGTCTGATATTTGTGTGAAAGTTCAGGTGGACATTTCCATGACTTCTCTTCTTGGCAGGACTTTGTTCCTGCGCTAAACAGTCTCGGCTGGTATTACGAACAGTTTGAGAAGGATTACGAAAAAGCCGTGGAGTTCTGGCAGCGAGCCGATAAACTTGGAAATCCCGAGGCTCCATTCAACCTGGGAATTTTGAACTATTATGGCCTGATTCCTGGGAAACCTCAGAACCACGTGAGTTATGATTTCCCTCCTATTAGACCCAGATGTCTATAACACGTCCATCATCTCTCCAGAGGGCTGAGGCACATAACGGCAGAATTAGATTTGCACTCCTTTATAGCATGATAATATTGTATCAGCTTGTGCAGTAGCCGCCTGGCACTGAGCACCATTCCACTAGATTAGTGCATTGCATAAGAAAGGAAGGAGGGCACTCACAGATCTGAAGCTTGACTTTACTTTATTAAATGTTCATTAAAACATCATGGCCAGGAGAGTAAACAAGGAGCTCCTGTGAGCAGTGTGAAGACGATGGCCGTTTTGCGCTCTCACTGCGCTTCCACGGGTCTGTATGTGGAAGGACGCTGGGAGGGAAGATCATATGCTCCGGCCACGGCATACTCCTCCCATTCCCGGTTCCTCCCACCTGGCCATGAGATACAAATCACAACAAAACATTAAAACATGATTAAAACTGTGTAAAGCACCCATAGATCTTATATTTCAAATAATATAACCAGCACAAATATTTAAAGTATAAGATCTATGATTTGTATCTCATGGCCAGGTGGGAGGAACCGGGAATGGGAGGAGTATGCCGTGGCCGGAGCATATGATCTTCCTTCCCGGCATCCTTCCACATACAGACCCGTGGAAGCGCAGTGAGAGCGCGAAACGGCCGTCGTCTTCACACTGCTCACATGAGCTCCTTGTTTACTCTCCCGGCCATGATGTTTTAATGAACATTTAATAAAGTAAAGTCAAGCTTCAGATCGGTGAGTGCCCTCCTTCCTTTCTTATGCAATGCACTGATTTTCATGTGATTTCTGGAGGAGCACCCGGTAGCTTATGGTGGAATTTGGACTGCTTTTCTGTATGAAAGCACTTGATGTGCACAGAGGCTGAAGGTCTCCAAGTGGAAGGTAGTGCCGTCCCTCTTTTTTTGTTTTGTCAAAGACCATTCCACTAGATATTTATGGTAGTACTCAATGGTCCTAAATCTTGTAGTCTTGCAGAGCATAAGGACAGGGTGAGTGCCACCATGAGACATGGCATTAACCCCTGGGCTGCAGGCATCCCAGGGTGAGAACCTAATGCCCCATATTTCTTAAGGCTGAATCTCCACTTTCGATAAGTTTCCCGGTTTTCTTTGATTTTCGGATACATTGTAGTCTCTTCTCCAAGTCTACGGTTCAGTGCAAAATCGTGATTTCCTGTTGCTACGTGGGAGCTGACATGATGGTTATACATGACGGGTCACATGACTGACATGGGGGTGGAGCCAAACCTCTGCTCAGTCCTAAAGCAGCAAGCAGAATTTTGAATACAGCTCTGGATGTGAAAAGATGAAATAAATGTAACCCCTTCGTGGCAGATCGATTTTTTATTTTTTTTTTTCTTGCTTTTTCCAGTAGTTATAAGTTTTTCATTAATTTGTAATCACAGCCTGAAGATGGAGCGTTGAATTTTTATTAATACAGTTTTGTGGTGTATATGAGGCTTTGATCACAGCTCCGGGGACCACCCATACGCCCCCACATGCTCCATGATGGATATGTACATCAAGAGTTAATTACCTTAAAATAGGTACACGAAAAGGGAAGAAAAGACTTTGCAGAATTCCTAAACTCGACATGTGACATTAGACTGATAAGTCGGGGGTCCCACTAGACATAATCTGGCATTTTATGTTTGTGACCCCGGGTGGTACGTGGGTTCATCGGCCTCCTGTAGACTCGTGTTTGCATGGTTGTGTCTGGGTCTCCTCTCGCGGTTACTGATGGTCACACTCTGCTCAGTCTGCAGCGTACTTTTACTACCTGCGCTCAGCTCTCCGAGGCCACATAGATGCAGCTGTGCACCTCTCCACCTTCTGGATGGAGGGACTTCCGGAGGTCGTGGATCGCCTGCCGTATGACGCTGTGATGTAAGTACGATATCATACAGGGGCTTCTTCAGGATCTTCAGCTTTAGGCCTTCATGTCATGATGATCCCGACATTCTCATTGTGCCCTAAATCACCAGAGCGAGAATGACCCTGATTAGTCTCCTCCACTCACTCGCAAGGATCTGGTCCCTCCTTCTTCTCTGATTGGGTGACATGAACACTATTACTTAGATTCCCAGGCTGTGATTGGCTGGCTGTCTACACACGTGGTCAAAATTGTTGGTGCCCCTCGTTTAATGACAGAAAGACCCACAATGGTCACAGAAATAACTTGAATCTGACAAAAGTAATAATAAATAAAAGATCTATGAAAATGAACAAATGGAAGTCAGACATTGCTCTTCAGCCACGCTTCCACAGAATTGAAAAAAAAAAAACTCATGAAATCAACCTGGACAGAAATTATGGCACCCCTGTGAATAATGAGACAAAAGGGACATGTTAGATCGCGGTGTGTCCACTAACTCATCATCACAGGGGTCTACAATCCTGGAGTCAGTGAGTGGCCGGTATATAGGGCTACAGATCCTCACTGTGCTGTGTGGTGACATAGTGTGTATCGCACTCAACATGGACCAGAGGAAGCGAAGAAAAGAGTTGTCTCAGGAGATTAGAGAGAAAATTATAGACAAACATGTTAAAGGTAAAAGTTATAAGATCATCTCATATAAGAAAAGAACACTGTCCCTACTGTGAAACATGGAGGAGGCTCTGTTATGTTCTGGGGCTGCTTTGCTGTATCTGGCACAGGTGTCTAGAATCTGTGCAGGGTACAATGAAATCTCAAGACTAACAAGAGATTCTAGAGAGAAATGTGCTGCCCAGTGTCAGAAAGCTTGGTCTCAGATGCAGGTCATGGATCTTGCAACAGGATAATGACCCAAAACACACAGCTAAAAACACCCAAGAATGGTTAAGAGGAAAACATTGGACTATTCTGAAGTGGCCTTCTATGATCCCTGACCTAAATCGTATTGAGCATCTATGGAAAGAGCTGAAACATGTCGTCTGGAAGAGGCAACCTTCAGACACGAGACAACTGGAGCAGTTTGCTCTTGAGGAGTGGGCCAAAATACCTGTAGAGAGGAGCAGAAGTCTCATTGACAGTTACAGGAATCATCTGATTGCAGCGATTGCCTCAAAAGGTTGTTGTCACAAAGTGACTGTCCTAGCGTGACACGACCCGACAAGTGGCTGGTCACAAAATGGCTAAACACACACAAGGGTACACCGGGGACACTTTAACAACGGTGGGCCCTGCGATAGGGAAATGGACACCTCCTGCACTTTCCTAAGGATGTGCCCTAATCTTCCTGACGTCCCTGTACAGGTTCTTTCAACCTGTCGCCGAGCTGGATACCTAAGCCCTCACTTGCCCTGCACCTATCCCTGGGTAGGGAATTGGCAGGTGAGAGCTCTGGTCCCACCGCTGCACTAATAAACACAGGGGAAGTTACACAACAAAGGGACAAAGAAACAATAGCACCACACTTCGCTTTCTCTGCGGCAGTGCACCGAACAGCAGAGTAAGGCACCAGTCAGCTGATGCACCAGGTGACCTTATGAAGGATGGTGGGAGTGGTGACCAACATCAGCTGACCCAGCAGCAATGCAATGACACCAGTGGCCACCGGGGGAGGAAAACTGAATTAACCCAAAATGACCAGAAAGGAAAAAAGGTTTTAATCAGAGGGAAACCAGATCTGCCACAGATCCAAACCTGGATCGTGACAGCTGTGCAGCAAAATATTAAGTTAAGGGTCCCATCATTTCTGTCCAGGCCGATTTCATGAGGTTTATTTTTTTAAAATTCTGTGGAAGCATGGTGGAAAAGCAATGTCTGACTTTCATTTGCTCATTTTCATAGATCTTTTATTTATTATTACTTTTGTCATCAGATTCAAGTTATTTCTGTGACCATTGTGGGTTTTTCTGTCATTAAACGAGGGGGACTTTGACCATGTGTGTATTCGAGGGTTCACAGGTCACACCAGGTCATTCTCAAAGTTTTTAGCGCTCCGAAGAAGAACAATATGTTACCCCTATCACAGCACAATATCTAAGGGGGCCTAAATAAGCCCAAATCACGGTGATCCCTATCCCCTCATTGTTTTCTTCTTCACTTGGGGAGATGACAGAGTGAGAATGATCCTGGATGTTCTCATCAACTCAATCACAGAACGGATCTGACCCCTCCCTCTTCTCTGATTGGATGACATGAGTGCCAGCGCCTAGATTCCCATGCTGTGATTGGCTGGCTGACTATGTGAGGGTCACACCAGGTAATTCTCATGAAGAGCAATAATGAGAATGACCCCCAGATATTACCCCATCATAGTACAATATCTAAGGAGGCATAAATAAGCAGAAATCATGGTGATCCCTATGTCATGGGGATCCATATTCCCTCATTGTTTCCTACCTCACGTGTGCAGACGACTGAGTGAGAATGACCCTGATTAGTCTCCTCCGCTCACTCACAAGGATCTGCCCTCCTTCTTCTCTGATTGGGTGAGATGAGCACTATTACTTAGATTCCCATGCTGTGATTGGCTGTCTATATGAGGGTGCACGGGTCACACCAGGTCATTCTCATGACGTTTTATAGGCCTTGAAGCAGAATGAGTGACCCCCAGTTATCACCACTTCCACAGTCCAATGTCTAAGGGGGAACCAGTGTTTAAAAAAAGTCAGAAGCAACAACACATATTTCTTCTTATTCCATCAGGTGGACTAAATGGGCCGGAGAGCAGAACGGGTACCTGGGGGCCACAGTGCGGAAAGCCCTGGACAGTTACCTCCAAAACTCCTGGTGAGGGTCCTCGTGCCTTCCAGCGTCTCCTTCTCGTAGGAGCATTGGAGGGTTATAACTCTCATCATCCTGACGGGTCTCCTGATACCCCATTGTCTTCTAGGCCCGGGGCCCTCCTCCATTACATCGAGGCCGCAGAGGCTGGATTTGAGATCGCTCAGTTCAATGCAGCCTTCATCTGCGAGGACGACCCTGTGAGTACATGATACTCCCCTGGTAGCCACCTTACATCGAGCCCCCTCCTATGTACAGGGGCCGGCTGTGATCCCGCTATGGGGGCCCTCAATGTATCAGTCTAGACAAACCTATGGGAGCAAAGCCCATCCTGATCTATACTGATACATTGTAACGAGGCCATGAGCTGTGTGCAGGACTAGGTCAGGATTCACTAGAGATGTAACCAGGGGCTCCGGGGCCCAATGCCAATTCTGTACCCGGCCCCGCAGCTGCCACCTATAATACTGAGGCTTTCATCCAGTGTCAGGACACAGCGCCCCCTGCAGCTCTGCCCCTGTATAAAGGTTTCCATTCACTAGTAGCAAGCAGAGGTGCTATGTAGGGAGAGGATGTAGAAAATCTCCTTACATAGGACTGCATGTCCTGCACTAATGCCTATATTCACACACTGCGCTGTAGGATGGATTGGTCAGCCACTTCGTGCAGATTGACTGTGTGTGGAAATATTACAACCTATCGACGCAGAGCGACCAACCCCCTTCGTACGGTGAGTATAATCCCTGGCGTACAGTGAGTACATTCCCCGGCGTACAGTGAGTACATTCCCCCGGCGTACGGTGAGTACATTCCCCGGCATACGGTGAGTACATTCCCCGGCGTACGGTGAGTACATTCCCCAGCGTGTGTGAGTACATTCCCTGGCGTACGGTGAGTACATTCCCCGGCGTACGGTGAGTACATTCCCCGGCGTACGGTGAGTACATTCCCCGGTGTACGGTGAGTACATTCAACGGCATACAGTGAGTACATTCCCCCGGCGTACGGTGAGTACATTCCCCGGCGTACGGTGAGTATAACCCTCGGCGTACGGTGAGTACATTCCCCGGCGTACGGTGAGTATAACCCTCGGCGTACGGTGAGTACATTCCCCGGCGTACGGTGAGTATAACCCTCGGCGTACGGTGAGTACATTCCCCCGGCGTACGGTGAGTACATTCCCCCGGCGTACGGTGAGTATATTCCCCGGCGTACGGTGAGTATAACCCTCGGCGTACGGTGAGTACATTCCCCGGCGTACGGTGAGTACATTCCCCGGTGTACGGTGAGTACATTCCCCCGGCATACGGTGAGTACATTCCCCCGGCGTACGGTGAGTACATTCCCCGGCGTACGGTGAGTATAACCCTCGGCGTACGGTGAGTACATTCCCCGGCGTACGGTGAGTATAACCCTCGGCGTACGGTGAGTACATTCCCCCGGCGTACGGTGAGTACATTCCCCCGGCGTACGGTGAGTACATTCCCCGGCGTACGGTGAGTACATTCCCCAGCGTGTGTGAGTACATTCCCCGGCGTACGGTGAGTACATTCCCCGGCATACGGTGAGTACATTCCCCAGCGTACGGTGAGTACATTCCCCCGGTGTACGGTGAGTACATTCCCCCGGTGTACGGTGAGTACATTCCCCCGGCGTACGGTGAGTACATTCCCCCGGTGTACGGTGAGTACATTCCCCAGCGTACGGTGAGTACATTCCCCAGCGTACGGTGAGTACATTCCCCAGCGTACGGTGAGTACATTCCCCAGCGTACGGTGAGTACATTCCCCGGCGTACGGTGAGTACATTCCCCGGCGTACGGTGAGTACATTCCCCGGTGTACGGTGAGTACATTCCCCGCCGTATGGTGAGTACATTCCCCCGGTGTACGGTGAGTACCTTCCCCGGCGTACGGTGAGTATAACCCCCTGTGTACAGTGAGTACATTCCCTGGCGTACGGTGAGTACATTCCCCGGCGTACGTGAGTACATTCCCCCGGCGTACGGTGAGTACATTCCCCCTGGCGTACGGTGAGTACAATCCCCGGCGTACGGTGAGTACCCGGCGTACGGTGAGTACATTCCCCCGGCGTACGGTGAGTACATTCTCCGGCGTACGGTGAGTACATTCCCCAGCGTACGGTGAGTACATTCCCCAGCGTACGGTGAGTACATTCCCCGGTGTACGGTGAGTACATTGCCCCAGCGTACGGTGAGTACATTCCCCAGCGTACGGTGAGTACATTCCCCGGCGTACGGTGAGTACATTCCCCGGCGTACGGTGAGTACATTCCCCGGCGTACGGTGAGTACATTCCCCAGCGTACGGTGAGTACATTCCCCAGCGTACGGTGAGTACATTCCCCAGCGTACGGTGAGTACATTCCCCGGCGTACGGTGAGTACATTCCCCAGCGTACGGTGAGTACATTCCCCGGCGTCCGGTGAGCATATCCCGCCGTGCACTCATCGCTGTTCTCCTCCTGCAGCTCAGATAAAGATGGGGGATCTGTTCTATGCATCGCATATCAGAAGAAAGAGGAACGTGGCGGCAGCAGTGGAGATGTACACAGCCGCAGCGCTGCAGAAAGACCCGCAGGTACGAGCTGCGCCCTGTGCACCCTCTAGTGTTCAATCACCTGCAGTCCTAAGTAACACCACAAATAGCAGTGATAACTCTGACTACAGATAATGTAGTAGATGTCACCTGCAGTCCTATGTAACACCACAGATAACACAGTGATATCTCTGAGTACAGATAATGTAGTAGATGTCACCTGCAGTCCCATGTAACACCACAGATAACAGTGATAACTCTGAGTACAGATAATGTAGTAGATGTTACCTGCAGTCCCATGTAACACCACAGATAACACAGTGATAACTCTCTGAGTACAGATAATGTAGTAGATGTCACCTGCAGTCCTATGTAACACCACAGATAACA
Source organism: Ranitomeya variabilis (assembly GCF_051348905.1). Taxonomy (NCBI): domain Eukaryota; kingdom Metazoa; phylum Chordata; class Amphibia; order Anura; family Dendrobatidae; genus Ranitomeya; species Ranitomeya variabilis. Next base: position 777,702,351 of record NC_135234.1, on the reverse strand, counting down.
CAGTGATACCTCTCTGAGTACAGATAATGTAGTAGATGTCACCTGCAGTCCTATGTAACACCACAGGTAACACAGTGATAACTCTCTGAGTACAGGTAATGTAGTAGATGTCACCTGCAGTCCTATGTAACACCACAGGTAACACAGTGATAACTCTCTGAGTGCAGGTAATGTAGTAGATGTCACCTGCAGTCCTATGTAACCCCACAGATAACACAGTGATAACTCTCTGAGTGCAGGTACTGTAGTAGATGTCACCTGCAGTCCTATGTAACACCACAGGTAACACAGTGATAACTCTCTGAGCACAGGTACTATAGTAGATGTCACCTGCAGTCCTATGTAACCCCACAGATAACACATAGTGACAGTAGAGGTAATGTAATTTGGGGTCCGTGTCTGATACTGACATATTTGGTGGTTTCAGGGTCTCTATAATTTGGGGGTCTTGGTAGAAGAAGGCGTCTCGCTTCCCAGTTTAACCCTTCGTCAGCTGGGATTGAACAGCTCTGTGTCTCGCAGTAATTACTCCGTGGTTATGGAGCTTTACAGGAGGTGAGAAAATTGTACATGTGGGAGGAGCATAAGTGTGAAGATTCTCTCCTGTTACAGCAGGGGGTCACATATTTTCTGTTTGTCACATTTTGTCATTTTCTCCATTATCGGCTTCTTCCTTTCTTCACTACATTAGGACTCGGCGATGACCAGATGAGTCATGAATCTAATTATTTCCTCATACTTTACACTGCAGCTTTGCTTTATTAGGAGACATCTATGATCAGTAACTCCAGTGTAGTTGTCCTTTCTGCCTTGCTTTGTTCATGGCTCAGACTGTTACCCTGTCTCTCCCCCATGCTTTACCCTGCAAAGCTGCTTGCCTATACACTCCCTGACTGAAGTTATGTCGCTTATCCATGTTATGTAAATAAAAGCTTATAACCTGACGTTAAATTCATCCATTGGTTGTATAAATTATTCTTTTGAAAGCTGAAACCCTCCGAAATGTGGTTCAGGTTAAGAAAATTAATTGGCATCAATGCAGAAATATTGATCAGTTAATGGACACAGAATGGTCAGATTTTGGCAAGACAAAAGTTTTGTCACCTGGTCATATAATGCACCCAATCCTAGTTTACATCCTCACCTGTGCTCAGTAAATGATCGGTTAATTTGTGTGTGTATAAAAAGAAACCCCGCTCCCCAGACCTTCACTTGGACTGCAACTTGAGCTCTGACAACATGACAAAAATCCACTCTGCGACCAAAGCCTGGATTATCAAGAGGCTGAAGACCAGATCCACTGCAGAGGTGGCTGGCACCTTTAATGTGTCTCAGTGTCAAGTACAAAGAATTAAAAAAAGATTTGAAGAGACTGGAGATGTGTTTGACAAGCCCAGGTCCGGCAGATCCCGCAAGACAACTGCTCAGGAGGAACGTTTGTTGGTTAGAAAATCCAAAGCAAGCCCCTCTTCCACCGCAGCAGAGCTCCAACAGGCCTGGTCGCCTCAAGTCCCTGTGTCAACTAGAACAGTTTGTAGGATTCTGTCTCGAAATGGCCTCCATAGTCGAATCAGTGCCTAGAAGCCAGCACTAAACAAAAGGCAAATAAAAAACCGTGTGGCATTTGCAAAGTCCCACAGCCTGCTAAATAGATGGACGCTGGAACAGTGGCAGAAGGTGGATTTCTCTGATGAATCTTCAGTAGAATTACACCACAGCCACGGCAAATACTGCAGGAGACCTACTGGAGCCCTTATGGATCCAAAATACACCCAGAAAACAGTTACATTTGGTGGTGGAAAGATCATGGTCTGGGGTTACATTCAGTATGGGGGGTGCAAAACATTTGCAAGGTGAAAGGCAATATCAATAGCCTAAAATATCAAGCAGTATTAGCTACCTCTTATATTCCAACTCATAAAAGGGGTCACATTCTGCAGCAGGATGGTGCTCCATCTCATACATCCATCTCTACAACAAAGTTCCTCCAGGCAATAAAGACCAAGGTGCTCAAGGACTGGCAAGCCCAGTCACCAGACATGAACATCATTGAGCATGTTGGGGTAGGATGAAAGAGGAAGCTTGGAAGACAAAACCAAAGAATCTAGATGAACTCTGGGAGGCATGTAACACCGCATTCTGTGCTATTCCTGATGACTTCATTAATAAATTGTATGAATCATTGTTGATCCGCATGGATGCAGTCCTTCGAGCTCATGGAAGTCACACAAAACATTAAATATGACTCTAATAGCACCACAACTTCATTCATCAATGTTCTGCAACATTTATTTGTATTTTAAGTTAATTATTTGTTTGAATATCACATTACTTTCTGTGGGCGACAAAACTTTTGTCTTGCCAAAATCTGACCATTCTGTGTCCATTAACTAATCAATATTTCTGCATTGATGCCAATTTATTTTCTTAACCTAAACCACATTTCGGAGGGTTTCAGCTTTCAAAAGAATAATGTATACAACCAATGGATGAATTTAACGTCAGGTTATAAGCTTTTATTTACATAACATGGATAAGCGACATGACTTCTGTCAGGGAGTGTATTGGCTCCTGTGCACAAGCAGAAGCTCAGCAGTCAGTGCATGGAGAGGAGAAGATTATCAGGCACCTGCTGTAAGTAGACTGAAGGGCGGGGCTATAATACGAGGGAGGGGCTTATATGAGTGGAGGAGCTCACTGTAGGTTAGTCCTGTTGACCCTTTTTCAGGTACCTCAGTAGAGATGACTGGTCCCCCTGCGGAGCTCTGCATTATGTGTCTCCCATTATGGAGCAGATACTTTCTATCATTAATTGCTCTGGACATTTCTTGTGTAGATGTCGAGATCATGAGCGGGAGGATTCCTACATTCCCTGCAGTCTGGCGCTCCTCAACACCCATCTCCAGTACATATGGACCTTCCACGGCTCTGTTCTGAAGGTACTTAGCATCCTCCTGTCAAACAAGGGCAAGATGAAGAAGATGGATGGAGACTTGTAACATCTGGTGTCCAGTGGGTGGGAAGTAGTGGCTTTTTGGTTACATCTTCATATGTCTAGTGTATGGGGATAGATAGTTTCTTGGTTATGGTTTCTGGTGTCCAGCAGGTGAGGAGAGGTGGGTTCTTCATTATGGTCTCTGGTGTCCAGTGGGTGGGAAGAGGTGGCTTCTTGGTTAGATATTCATGTGTCCATTGGGTGGTGACAGATAGGCTCTTGGTTGTGGCTTCTGGTGTCCAGTGGGTGGGGAGAGGTGGCTTCTTGGTTAGATATTCATGTATCCATTGGGTGGCGACAGGTGGGTTCTTGGTGATGGTCTCTGGTGTCCCGTGGGTGGGGAGAGGTGGCTTCTTGGTTAGATATTCATGTGTCCATTTGGTGGGGACAGGTGGGTTCTTGGTTATGGTCTCTGGTGTCCAGTGGGTGGGGAGAGGTGGCTTCTTGGTTAGATATTCATGTGTCCAATGGGTGGGGACAGGTGGGTTCTTGGTTATGGTCTCTGGTGTCCAGTGGGTGGGGAGAGGTGGCTTCTTGGTCAGATATTTATGTCTCCATTGGGTGGGCACAGGTGGGTTCTTCATTATGGTCTCTGGTGTCCAGTGGGTGGGGAGAGGTGGCTTCTTGGTTAGATATTCATGTGTCCATTGTGTGGCGACAGATAGGCTCTTGGTTGTGGCCTCTTGTGTCCAGTGGGTGGGGAGAGGTGGCTTCTTGGTTAGATATCCATGTGTCCATTGGGTGGGGACAGGTGGATTCTTGGCTGTGGCCTCTGGTGTCCAGTGGGTGGGGAGAGGTGGCTTCTTGGTTATGGCATTGGTGTTCAGTGGGTGGTGAAATGTAGCTTCTTTTTTAAGGTCTCTGGATGGGGAGAGGTGCTGGATTATTTATATCTTCATGTTTCCAGTGGGTGGAGGTAGGTGGCTTCATGGTTATGGTCTCTCGTGTCCACTTGGTGAACAAAAGGTTTTAATCTTAAATATTCAATAGTGGATGGAAGTTCTAATCTCTGGGGTTTAGTGATTGGATAGAGGTTATAATATCTAGGGTGCAGTGGTGGCTTCTCGGTTAAGTTCACTGGTACCAACGAGTGACTATAAGACTACTTTCCTCCGGTGGGCAGAGTGGTTGTTTTGTTGTTTATATTTTCTACGGTTCAGTGTGTGAAGAATGATGGCTTCTTGGTTATGTTCTTAGGTGTCCAGTGAGTGAGCATATTGTTATAATCTCCAGTGTCCATGAGGTGGAAAGTCATGGATAGGTTGCCATTTCCTGCAGCCAATGAATGGAAAGTAGTGAATTGTATTATCCCTCGTATCCAGTGGGTGGATAGAAGATCTATGGACACACTAGACACAAGAGATTACAGTCTGTGGTATCCAATGGGGTGGAGAGGTTATAATCTCCAGTATCAAGGAGATGGAGTGTGATCCTTTTTGCCAGTGGTTTAGGTTATGGTGCCTGGTGATGGGGGTCAATTTAGATATATTCTAGAACTTTTCAACATTTATCATTATTATGGATTCTGCTGATTTCCGTTGGATCCTCTTACAATCTTGGGTCTTAGGTCTCCAGAGGGTCACTTAATGGTAAATCTTGGGGAAATGAGGATTGGAAATGTTGGACTTCATGGTGCCTGATTCTTTGGGAAATTGCTATCAGACATGACTGTCTACATGACGGAAGGTGGAGAGAGGACAAATGTTTTCCCAACCACCCTATGTGTGTGAATTAATCCCCTATAAAGGGAAGAGTCAGACGGCAATACGACTCGGACCAGGATTGCAACGCGATGCTCACACTGGCCATCAGCTGTCCCGACCCGAGCGTGACAGTATGTATTTCTACGCAGCTGTCATGTTTGGATCAGGAGAGGAGAGCTGACGGCAAGACCCAGCAATGCATTACGATCCTAATCCGAGTTATACGGCTGTCTGATTCTCTCCTAAAACTCCCACTATGATGGTCACAACACCCTGACTATGCCACCCTGTTCTCCCTCCTAACAGCCTCATAAAACTAACCTCACTACATTCACCCATTCTCCGCTGGTTGTGTTGCAGTGCTCCAGTGCAGCTGCCATTGCAATTGTCACTGCTCTAAGTTTATTGACCATTTTTGGAAGAATACGGAATGTGGCTCAAAACCTCCAGCTGTCTGTGTGAGGAGCCCCAACATTCGAAAGAACTCATGAGGAGCCCTGATGTTAACAAGAACTTCTAGCTGTCAATGAAAAACTCCAACCTTCAAGAGAACCCCCAGATGTCCATATGAGGAGCCCTGATCTTCATGAGAACTTCCAGCTGTACATGAAGAGCCCTGACCTTCCCAAAACTCTTCAGTCCATGTGAGGATCCCTGTCCTTTGTGAGATCCTCCAGCTGTCCATAAGGAGCCCTCACTTTCCCAAGAACTTCTAACTCTCTATGAAAAGTCTCAACTTACAGTACATTAGAACCTCTATCTGTCAATAAAGTTCCCCGACTTTCACTAGAATCTCCATCGATCCATGTAAGGTGTCCTGTCCTTTACAAAGATTGCTAGGTGTGCAAGAGGAGCCCCAACCCTCCTGAGAACCTCCAACTTTTCATAAGGAGTCCTAACTGCACGAGAACCTCCAACTAACCATGAGTATCCCCAACCTTTAAAAGACCTTCCAGCAGTCCAAGAAGAGCCCCAATCTTCATGAGAACTTCCACATATCCATGAGAAGTATTGATCTTCACAAGAACCTCTTGGTTTTAATGAGGCTCCCCAATTATATTGAGAACCTCAGCTGGCTGTCCATGTGAGAAGCCCAAACCTTCATGTGAACCTCCAGCTGCCCGGGTGATGAGTTTAACCTTCACAAGCACCTCAGCATCTAGAGTCATGTAACTTTAGGACTGTTTGATGTGCTAGCACCGATGTCCACTGGGCCTTGGCTTTTACAGATGATGGGATCTAATGTTCCAGATGTGATGGCTAAATATTTATTGTATTATGTGTACTGAATATTGGATATGAGGAAGCAGGACGTCACCGGGTGCACCCCCTCCTGGGGCATATATGCCATATGTCCATAGGTAATGGACAGCCACATATAAAAAGTGTAATAGCTCCTACTGTCAGCCTCTGTGCACTTTTTCTTTAGCTGCCATATGCTAATAGATTACAATAAAACTGAGAGATTTGTGGGTCACTGATGGGGTGTGGACTTCACGTCGGCATTATGTCTCTCCACCAGATCCGTGCACCAGGGGGAATTATCCAGAAACACATCTAACTCCGGAGTAGGCAGCAGTCTGTGCATCACACCGTATCCTCTGCCCATCACATATGTGACCTTCATATTAAACCATTCCTCATAATTATTACACGTATAGTCCGATTCATTATTGCACTTACGGTATCCCTTTTTTTCTAGTTTTTGGTGTTTTTCACCTTTTTTAAATTTGTGCCATTTTTGAAGTCTATTTTATGTGTTCGCTTTTTTATTTTCATAATTTTGGGTTTCCAGATGTTTTCGTAATTTGCAGCTGTAAAAATAATTAGTTACCATTTTAACAGAATGTGCGACGTTTTGTAAAAAGCACGCAAAAAGGTTAAAGCCAAAACAGTATTTTTGATTTTGCATAAAATTCATGAACCACGTGCTCCTTTTTAAAGAATTTGGCACACAAAAATGTCAACGACTACCACAGGACAAAAAGAAGAAAACCGAAAACAAAACCCCACAACATCACAAAAAAGAAAAAATAATAAATAAAGCCGCACAGCCACTGTTGTATGAGCGAGGGACGTTTCGTTCACTGGCGGTGTGAATGAATAAGTGAGTACTCCTCAGAAATGTTGGCGGTGCTCGCAAGAAACAAAGTCTGTACAAATGTGTGAACCAAAGAGAAAAAAATGCGGCAGCACTCACCACTGCGGTGAAAAGACGATCCTTTATTCAGCAGTCAAGACTTGAAGACAACATCTTCACGGCAACGGGGGTGTGTACATGAAGGAAGAGGTGAGCAGGGAACGACGACGGTAACCGTTTCGCGCTGAGCGCAGCGCTTCTACGGGTCTGATGAGCTGGGAAGTGACGCCAGTAGAAATAGGTTGGTCAGATTGAACCATCCCACTCCCACTACACGCCCACTCCCCACGCTCCTCAAATGGAACATAAACAACACATTAAAAACACAACAATGTGAATATTAAAATCAAGAACAAGTACAAAAAAGCTCTGGAAAAGCTGATAAAGTGCATAGCAAATAACTATAAGTAGAAAATACCTTTGTCATATTACAATCTCATAGTCACATGACATATAGAAAAAAGAGCGACACTATGAATATTTTCTAATGAAACAAGGGGCCAGCTGAGCGATCATCCCTCCGAGACTAAAAATATAAATAGTATACAAAAACGCTAGAAGAAGGCTACAAAACCATTATAAGAAAACGGACATATCAATCTTATCATTGAAGCCAGACGGTCCTGCGGCTTTAGTCCGCATGATCCACTGTGCTTCTTGTCTGAGTAGGAACCTGTGTAAATCACCTCCTCGTGCGGATGGTGTTACCTTTTCAATCCCCGCGAACGTGAGGACCTCTGGTTTACCCTCATGCGTTTCTCGTACATGTTTGATGAATCTCGGTACCCCTTTACCAGTATGGATGGATCTGAGGTGCTCTCTAAAACGTATGAATAACTGGCGTTTCGTTTTGCCTATATAAAACCTCTTGCAAGGACAGAACATGACGTAAACGACATAGTCCATCCTGCAAGAGATAAATTGTTGGACCGTATGACTAATAGGACCAATATTCAGGGTCTGACCTATGATGTGACCGCTGCCAAAATTGCAGTGACCACAACGAAAATTTCCTTTTAAAGATGACCGTTCTAGCCAATTTCTCTGTGGGCCTAGTGTCTGATTATGGACCAATATGTCCCTGATGCGAGTACTTCGTTTGTTAGAAATTAATGGACCACTAGAAGATCTAGTTGATAGATCCCTATCTTGTTCTAGAACGTGCCAGTGTCTCCTAATGGACGCTCTTATCGCCTGATCTAGGGGACCAAAACGGAAGCAGAAATTAAAACAAGGTTCTTTTAAGACATTACTGACTGTACTATGTCCCTTGGGGTCATTGTTTACACGATTCAATGCGGATTTCAAAAGTGTCTCGGGGTAACCTCTTTCTCTTAGCCTCTGACACAACTCCCCTGACTGCTGCTCAAACCCTTTTTGAATATTGTTAATTCTCCGTGTGCGCAACAGTTGACTATAGGGTAGTGCGCGTTTTGTGTGTGCCGGGTGAAAACTATCATGGTGTAGCACTGCATTAGTGGCCGTTGGTTTACGAAAAATCGATGGATGAATCTCACCCTCTTGTATGGTAACCAAGACGTCTAGAAATTCCAATCTGTCTTGTCCGAAAACGGAGGTAAAACGCATACCCATGTTGTTCGTCAATTTAAATACTCGACAAATAGCTCAAAATCCTCCGCTGTTCCATCTCACACCAGAAAGACATCATCCACATATCTGAGATATGATCTTATGTATTTGAGGAAGGGGTTCCGTTCAGAGTACACAAAATCTTCCTCAAACACTGCTAGATACAAGTTTGCAAAAGTGCATGCGACCGGGGTCCCCATGGCAGTCCCCGTGGTCTGGAGATACCAACTACCCGCGAAAGTAAAAGCGTTGTGGGTGAGTATAAAACTCAATCCACCACACACAAAGTCGTTGAAGGCCTGACTCCTGTCAGTTGTGTGTAACACACGCCTGATGGTGTCGACCCCCATACGCTGTGGGATGCTGGTATAAAGATTGACCACGTCAATGGATGCCAGGGAGAACCCCGGCCGCCAATGGAACCCCTGTAAATTTTTCAGGAAAGAACTGGTGTCCTTGGTGTAGGACGGAACAGCATGGAGGAGTGGACGTAGTAGCCATTCCAAATATTGGGACAGGGGTTCAGTCAAAGACCCTATCCCCAACACAATAGGTCTCCCGGGGGGGTTGGGTGATTGACTTGTGTACCTTCGGGAGGTAGTACCAGTATGGTTTGGTAGGGGATTGTGGAAAAAGCTTCTCAGCTTTTTTCTGAGTGATAATCTGTTGCTCAACGGCTACCCTCAAGAAAGACTGCAATTCTCCCTTGAATTTGTATGTAGGGTCCCCAGACAACTTAAAGTACACGCTAGAATCTGAAAGTTGACGTTCTGCTTCAAGCATATATGCTTCCCTAGATAACAATACAGTTCTGCCCCCCTTGTCGGCTGGGCGTATAACCACATCAGACCATCCTGCCATCTCTTTTAACGCTGCCTTTTCGGAAGCTGTCAAATTGTCTGGAATATAAATTAATGAATTTATCTGAACGTGTAATACGTCTTTTTTGGACGAATAACTCCTTACAATCTTATATTGACAACGGACGGGTCCCTAGAGGGCTCCGAGTTTGGAAGGACATTTCCCATTTCAATCATGATGCCGCATTTAAGGCAGAATGGGAACGTATTATGTTGCAAAGCTCACAAGAGCTGCTTGCTCTAGTCCTAGCCCCAGTCCTCTAATAACCTTGGTCGCTCTTCTCTGCACCCGCTCTAGTTCAGCTATGTCTTTCTTATACACCGGAGACCAGAACTGTGCACAGTATTCTAAGTGTGGTCGAACTAGTGACTTGTATAGAGGTAAAGTTATGTTCTCCTCATGAGCATCTATGCCTCTTTTAGTGCATCCCATTATTTTATTTGCCTTTGTAGCAGCTGCCTGACACTGGCCACTGAATATGAGTTTGTCATCCACCCATACACCCAGGTCTTTTTCATTGACGGTTTTGCCCAGAGTTTTAGAATTAAGCACATAGTTATACATCTTATTACTTCTACCCAAGTGCATGACCTTACATTTATCCCCATTAAAGCTCATTTGCCATTTATCAGCCCAAGCTTCTAGTTTACATAAATCATCCTGTAATATAAAATTGTCCTCCTCTGTATTGATTACCCTGCAGAGTTTAGTGCCATCTGCAAATATTGAAATTCTACTCTGAATGCCCCCTACAAGGTCATTAATAAATATGTTAAACAGAAGAGGGCCCAATACTGACCCCTGTGGTACCCCACTACTAACCGTGACCCAGTCCGAGTGTGCTCCATTAATAACCACCCTTTGTTTCCTATCCCTGAGCCAGCTCTCTATCCACTTACACATATTTTCCCCATTCCCCATTATTCTCATTTTATGTATCACCCTTTTGTGTGGCACCGTATCAAAAGCTTTTGAAAAGTCCATATACACTACATCTACTGGGTTCCCTTGGTCCAGTCCGGAACTTACCTCTTCATAGAAGCTGATCAGATTAGTCTGACATGAACGGCACCTCAGATCCATCCATACTGGTAAAGGGGTACCGAGATTGATCAAACATGTACGAGAAACGCATGATGGTAAACCAGAGGTCCTCACGTTCGCGGGGATTGAAAAGGTAACACCATCCGCACGAGGAGGTGATTTACACAGGTTCCTACTCAGACAAGAAGCACGGTGGATCATGCGGACTAAAGCCGCAGGACCGTCTGGCTTCAATGATAAGATTGATATGTCCGTTTTCTTATAATGGTTTTGTAGCCTTCTTCTAGCGTTTTTGTATACTATTTATATTTTTAGTCTCGGAGGGATGATCGCTCAGCTGGCCCCTTGTTTCATTAGAAAATATTCATAGTGTCGCTCTTTTTTCTATATGTCATGTGACTATGAGATTGTAATATGATAAAGGTATTTTCTACTTATAGTTATTTGCTATGCACTTTATCAGCTTTTCCAGAGCTTTTTTGTACTTGTTCTTGATTTTAATATTCACATTGTTGTGTTTTTAATGTGTTGTTTATGTTCCATTTGAGGAGCGTGGGGAGTGGGCGTGTAGTGGGAGTGGGATGGTTCAATCTGACCAACCTATTTCTACTGGCGTCACTTCCCAGCTCATCAGACCCGTAGAAGCGCTGCGCTCAGCGCGAAACGGTTACCGTCGTCGTTCCCTGCTCACCTCTTCCTTCATGTACACACCCCCGTTGCCGTGAAGATGTTGTCTTCAAGTCTTGACTGCTGAATAAAGGATCGTCTTTTCACCGCAGTGGTGAGTGCTGCCGCATTTTTTTCTCTTTGGTTCACACAAAACCCCACAACAATCTGCATATTACAGTGACTGATTAGCATATCCCTCGATGTAAGCTGCCTGTCATGAATAAATGCATGTCCGGTATCACAGAAGATTTGCCCCCAGAGTTATTGAGAAGAAGCCATATTGCATCCTATTATTGGATGGAGTATCGGGGTCTTCGTTCACGGGTAGAAGACTTGTCTCAGTATTTGTGTTAGAAGAGGCATCTGACTGATCAGAATTACTGCCCAGGACGGGAGACTGGGTCCAAAGCTGGAGGCTGTAGGGATACAATAAAATTATGACATCTACCCTAGATACACGTGGTGTCAGCTATTATGAGGATTACAGCTATCAGACAAAACACTGTTCAACTGCTGACTTATATCGCTCCCCCTACCACTGCTCTGGGGCCTTCCTCCTCCTCTTACTACTTCTCTGGGGCCTTCCTCCTCCTCTTACCACTTCTCTGGGGCCTTCCTCCTCCTCTTATCACTGCTCTGGGGCCTTCCTCCTCCTCTTACCACAGCTCTGGGGCCTTTCTTCTCCTCTTGCTACTGCTCTGGGGCCTTCCTCCTCTTACCACTGCTCTGGGGCCTTCCACCTCCTCTTACCACTGCTCTGGGACCTTCCTCCTCCTCTTACTACTTCTCTGGGGCCTTCCTCCTCCTCTTACCACAGCTCTGGGGCTTTCTTCTCTTACTACTGCTCTGGGGCCTTCCTCCTCCTCCTACCACTGCTCTGGGGCCTTCCTCTTCCTCTTACTACTGCTCTGGGGCCTTCCTCCTCCTCTTACCACAGCTCTGGGGCCTTTCTTCTCTTACTACTGCTCTGGGGCCTTCCTCCTCCTACCACTGCTCTGGGGCCTTCCTCCTCTTACCACTACTCTGGGGCCTTCCTCCTCCTCTTACCACTGCTCTGGGGCCTTCCTCCTCTTACCACTGCTTTGGGTCTTCTTCCTCCTCTTACCACTGCTCTGTGGCCTTTCTCCTCTTACCACTGCTCTGGGGCCTTCCTCCTCCTCTTTCTACTGCTCAGGGGCCTTCCTCCTCCTCTTACCACAGCTCTGGGGCCTTTCTTCTCTTACTACTGCTCTGGGGCCTTCCTCCTCCTCTTACCACTGCTCTGGGGCCTTCCTTCTCCTCTTACTACTTCTCTGGGGCCTTCCTCCTTCTCTTACTACTTCTCTGGGGCCTTCCTCCTCTTACCACAGCTCTGGGGCCTTTCTTCTCTTACTACTGCTCTGGGGCCTTCCTCCTCCTCTTACCACTGCTATGGGGCCTTCCTTCCCCTCTTACTACTGCTCTGGGGCCTTCATCCTCCTCTTACCACTGCTCTGGGGCCTTCCTCCTCTTACCACTGCTCTGGGGCCTTCCTCCTCCTCTTACCACTGCTCTGGGGCCTTCTTCCTCTTACTACTTTTCTGGGGCCTTCCTCCTCCTCTTACTATTCTCTATATTAGCAGGTTTTTGTCGCTGTTCACATTCCCTTTTGTGCAGGGATGATTTTTAAGGATATGGATCAATAAAGGATTTTTAATCGGAAAGGAGCTGGAACAATCTTCACATTTCTTATGTCTTCAGCTGTTGCTACGTCTGGGTCAGGACGGGTTCACGTGCTCCTGTGGTCTGTTGGTGAGCTGACTGGGCCTTTGGCCCCTGCATTTTTTATTGATATTTTCTCCTCCTCTTATCACTGCTCTGGGGCCTTTCTCCTCTTACTACTGCTCTGGGGCCTTCCTCCTCCTCTTACCACAGCTCTGGGGCCTTCCTCCTCCTCTTACTACTGCTCTGGGGCCTTTCTCCTCTTACCACTGCTCTGGGGCCTTCCTCCTCCTCTTACCACTGCTCTGGGGCCTTCCTCCTCTTACTACTGCTCTGGGGCCTTCCTCCTCTTACCATGGCTCTGGGGCCTTCCTCCTCCTCTTACCACTGCTCTGGGGCCTTCCTCCTCCTCTTACCATGGCTCTGGGGCCTTCCTCCTCCTCTTACCACTGCTCTGGGGCCTTCCTCCTCCTCTTACCACAGCTCTGGGGCCTTCCTCCTCCTCTTACCACTGCTCTGGGGCCTTACTCCTCCTCTTACCATGGCTCTGGGGCCTTCCTCCTCCTCTTACCACTGCTCTGGGGCCTTCCTCCTCCTCTTACTACTGCTCTGGGGCCTTCCTCCTCCTCTTACCACAGCTCTGGGGCCTTCATCCTCCTCTTACCACAGCTCTGGGGCCTTCCTCCTCCTCTTACTACTGCTCTGGGGCCTTCCTCCTCCTCTTACCACAGCTCTGGGGCCTTCATCCTCCTCCTCTTATCACTGTTCTGGGGCCTTCCTCCTCTCATATTGCTCTTTGGCCCTCCACCTCCTCTCTAGTACTGATCTGGAGTCTTCCATTTCCTCCTCTTTTTTCCTCGACTACTGCTCTGCCGCCTTTCTCCTTCTACTCTTCTTCGTCCTTCACCTTCCACAGCATTGGAAACTTCATCCTACTCTTCTTGATCCTCCCCACACTAGTGACCTAGGTGCTTCCTTCTCTTCCATCATTACAGCTCAGTTGCCTTCCCCCTATTCTTCTTTCATCATAGTTGATATTTCTTTACATAGTTATTAAGGTTGAAGGAAGACTTTAAGTCCATCTAGTTCACCCCATAGCCTAACCTAACATGCCCTAACATGTTGATCCAGAGGAAGGCAAAAAAAAACCATGTGGCAAAGAGTAAGCTCCACATTGGGGAAAAAAATTCCTTCCCGACCCCACATACGGCAATCAGACTAGTTCCCTGGATCAACGCCCTATCAAGGACTCTAATATATATACCCTGTAACATTATACTTTTCCAGAAACGTATCCAGTCCCCTCTTAAATGTAAGTAATGAGTCACTCATTACAACATCATACGGCAGAGAGTTCCATAGTCTCACTGCTCTTACAGTAAAGAATCCGCGTCTGTTATTATGCTTAAACCTTCTTTCCTCCAGACGTAGAGGATGCCCCCTTGTCCCTGTCTCAGGTCTATGATTAAAAAGATAATCAGAAAGGTCTTTGTACTGTCCCCTCATATATTTATACATTAACATAAGATCACCCCTTAGTCTTCGTTTTTCCAAACTAAATAGCCCCAAGTGTAATAACCTATCTTGGTATTGCAGACCCCCCAGTCCTCTAATAACCTTGGTCGCTCTTCTCTGCACCCGCTCCAGTTCAGCTATGTCTTATACACCGGAGACCAGAACTGTGCACAGTATTCTAAGTGTGGTCGAACTAGTGACTTGTATAGAGGTAAAGTTATGTTCTCCTCATGAGCATCTATGCCTCTTTTAGTGCATCCCATTATTTTATTTGCCTTTGTAGCAGCTGCCTGACACTGGCCACTGAATATGAGTTTGTCATCCACCCATACACCCAGGTCTTTTTCATTGACGGTTTTGCCCAGAGTTTTAGAATTAAGCACATAGTTATACATCTTATTACTTCTACCCAAGTGCATGACCTTACATTTATCCCCATTAAAGCTCATTTGCCATTTATCAGCCCAAGCTTTTAGTTTACATAAATCATCCTGTAATATAAAATTGTCCTCCTCTGTATTGATTACCCTGCAGAGTTTAGTGTCATCTGCAAATATTGAAATTCTGCTCTGAATGCCCCCTACAAGGTCATTAATAAATATGTTAAAAAGAAGAGGGCCCAATACTGACCCCTGTGGTACCCCACTGCTAACCGCGACCCAGTCCGAGTGTGCTCCATTAATAACCACCCTTTGTTTCCTATCCCTGAGCCAGCTCTCAACCCACTTGCACATATTTTCCCCTATCCCCATTATTCTAATTTTATGTATCAACCTTTTGTGTGGCACCGTATCAAAAGCTTTTGAAAAGTCCATATACACTACATCCACTGGGTTCCCTTGGTCCAGTCCTGAACTTACCTCTTCATAGAAGCTGATCAGATTAGTCTGACATGAACGGTCCCTAGTAAACCCGTGCTGATACTGGGTCATGAGGTTATTCCTCTTCAGATACTCCAGCATAGCATCCCTTAGAATGCCCTCCAGGATTTTACCCACAGTAGAGGTGAAGCTTACTGGCCTATAATTACCGAGTTCAGTTTTTGTCCCCTTTTTGAATATTGGCACCACATTTAAATGCATCTTCTACTGCTCTAGGGGCTTCCTTCTCCTTTTTCTTTTCCTTCTCTTCCCTCTAATACTGCTTAGGGCCTCTTCCTTTAACTCTTTTTATTCATCTTTCTGTCCCGACTACTGCTGTGGAGCCATTTCCTCCTCTTATTTTTACCTCTACTCCCTTTACTTCTGTTCTAGGGATATTCCTTACAATCCTGCCTCGACTACTGCCCTCAGGCATTCCTCCTTCTCCCTTTTTTCCTCCTCTTCTTCCTGTTATCTTTACGTCTGCACTGTGCCCTCCCTAATTCTCTTGTTCTTCTGTACAAGGTTCTTCCTTCTCTTTTTCCACCTTCCTCTATTACTGCTCTGTCCGTTTCCTATTCCTATTCGCTCTTCTACTATTTTAGGGCCTTTTTCCTCCCCTTCCTCCTCCCCTTATTACTGCATTGTGCCCTTCCTCTAACTCTCAATGCTCCTCTACCTTCTGTTGCCCTTTGGGCTTTCTTCTCCGCTTCTTACTCCTACCAAGTATGCTGTCCTGGGACCTTCCTCCCTACTTTACTATTATTCGGGAATCCTTCCTTTTTCTTCTCCTACCACTGACCTGGGGCTATCCACTCTTCATTTTATTTTCCTTCTATTTCCCTACTACTACCCTAGAGGCCTCTTACTCCTCCTCATTCTTCTCCTTTGTAAAATGCTGCTCTGGGGCTCCCCTTCTTCTTTCTCCTCTCTCAACATCTGCTCTGGGTTTTTTCCTCTTTCTTCTCTTCTCCCTTAACTTTTGCATTGCTCTGGGGTGTTTCCCTCTTTTTCTCTCTCCTCTAATGCTTCTTTATCTTCCTCTCTGTCCTGCTACCCTATGGGCTTCATTCTCCTTCTGTTCCTCCTCTTCTTCTACCTCCTCCCACTTTTACCTTTCTCCCTTTATCTTCCTCCTGGCATTATTTCTTCCTCTTCTCTCTACTACTACACATGGCTTTCTTTTTCTATCTCCTCCTCTTATTTTTTCTGGCCTGGGACATTCTGTTCTTCCTCCTATCTCTAGAATCAAAAAGGTATTTCTTTCTTCTTCTCCTCTTCCTTCTCTGTGCCTTCTCGTCTTCCTCCTCCCTCTACTACTGCTCTTGTGTCTTTTCCTATTCATTCTCCTCTATCCACCACTGCTCTGGGCCTTCCTGCTCTTCATCCTCCTCCCTCTACTACTGCTCTTGTGTCTTTTCCTATTCATTCTTCTCTGTCCACACCTGCTCTGGGCCTTCCTACTGTTCTTCCACCTCCCTCTACTACTGCTCTTGTGTCTTTTCCTATTCATTCTTCTCTGTCCACCACTGCTCTGGGCCTTCCTGCTCTTCTTCCTCCTCCCTCTACTACTGCTCTTGTATCTTTTCCTTTTCATTCTCCTCTCTCCACCACTGCTCTGTGCCTTCCTGCTCTTCTTCCTGCTCTTCTTCCACCTCCCTCTACTACTGCTCTTGTGTCTTTTCCTATTCATTCTTCTCTGTCCACCACTGCTCTGGGCCTTCCTACTGTTCTTCCTCCTCCCTCTACTACTGCTCTTGTGTCTTTTCCTATTCATTCTTCTCTGTCCGCCCCTGCTCTGTGCCTTCCTGCTCTTCTTCCTCCTCCCTCTACTACTGCTCTTGTGTCTTTTCCTTCTTCTATCTCCACTATTGCTCTGGGCCTTCCTGCTCTTCTTCCTCCTCCCTCTACTACTGCTCTTGTGTCTTTTCCTATTCTTTCTTCTCTCTCCACCACTGCTCTGGGTTTTCCTGCTCTTCTTCCTCCTCCCTCTACTACTGCTCTGTCTTTTCCTTCTCCTCTCTCCACCACTGCTCTGAGCCTTCCTACTGTTCTTCCTCCTCCCTCTACTACTGCTCTTGTGTCTTTTCCTTTTCACTCTCCTCTCTCCACCACTGCTCTGGGCCTTCCTGCTCTTCTTCCTCCTCTCTCTACTACTGCTTTTGTGTCTTTTCCTTCTCCTCTCTCCACCACTGCTCTGGGCCTTCCTACTGTTCTTCCTCCTCCCTCTACTACTGCTCTTGTGTCTTTTCGTTTTCCTTCTCCTCTCTCCACCACTGCTCTGGGCCTTCCTACTGTTCTTCCTCCTCCCTCTACTTCTGTTCTTGTGTCTTTTCCTTTCCATTTTCCTCTCTCCACCACTGCTCTGGGCCTTCCTGCTCTTCTTCCTCCTCCCTCTACTACTGCCCTTGTGTCTTTTCCTTCTCCTCTGTCCACCACTGCTCTGGGCCTTCCTGCTCTTCTTCCTCCTCCCTCTACTACTGCTCTTGTGTCTTTTCCTTCTCCTCTGTCCACCACAGCTCTGGGACTTCCTGCTCTTCTTCCTCCTCCCTCTACTACTGCTCTTGTGTCTTTTCGTTTTCCTTCTCCTCTCTCCACCACTGCTCTGGGCCTTCCTGCTCTTCTTCCTCCTCCCTCTACTACTGCTCTTGTGTCTTTTCCTTCTCCTCTGTCCACCACAGCTCTGGGACTTCCTGCTCTTCTTCCTCCTCCCTCTACTACTGCTCTTGTGTCTTTTCCTTCTCCTCTGTCCACCACAGCTCTGGGACTTCCTGCTCTTCTTCCTCCTCCCTCTACTACTGCCCTTGTGTCTTTTCCTTCTCCTCTCTCCACCACTGCTCTGGGCCTTCCTGCTCTTCTTCCTCCTCCCTCTACTACAGCTCGTGTCTTTTCCTTCTCCTCTCTCCACCACTGCTCTTGGCCTTCCTACTGTTCTTCCTCCTCCCTCTACTACTGCTCTTGTGTCTTTTCGTTTTCCTTCTCCTCTCTCCACCACTGCTCTGGGCCTTCCTGCTCTTCTTCCTCCTCCCTCTACCACTGCTCTTGTGTCTTTTCCTTCTCCTCTGTCCACCACAGCTCTGGGACTTCCTGCTCTTCTTCCTCCTCCCTCTACTACTGCTCTTGTGTCTTTTCGTTTTCCTTCTCCTCTCTCCACCACTGCTCTGGGCCTTCCTGCTCTTCTTCCTCCTCCCTCTACTACTGCTCTTGTGTCTTTTCCTTCTCCTCTGTCCACCACAGCTCTGGGACTTCCTGCTCTTCTTCCTCCTCCCTCTACTACTGCCCTTGTGTCTTTTCCTTCTCCTCTCTCCACCACTGCTCTGGGCCTTCCTGCTCTTCTTCCTCCTCCCTCTACTACAGCTCGTGTCTTTTCCTTCTCCTCTCTCCACCACTGCTCTGGGCCTTCCTGCTCTTCTTCCTCCTCCCTATACTACAGCTCGTGTCTTTTCCTTCTCCTCTCTCCACCACTGCTCTGGACCTTCCTGCTCTTCTTCCTCCTCCCTCTACTACTGCTTTTGTGTCTTTTGCTTTCCATTTTCCTCTCCCCACCACTGCTCTGGGCCTTCCTGCTCTTCTTCCTCCTCCCTCTACTACTGCTCTTGTGTCTTTTCCTTTTCATTGTCTTCTCTCCACCACTGCTCTGGGTCTTCCTGCTCTTCTTCCTCCTCCCTCTACTACTGCCCTTGTGTCTTTTCCTTCTCCTCTCTCCACCACTGCTCTGGGCCTTCCTGCTCTTCTTCCTCCTCCTTCTACTACTGCTCTTGTGTCTTTTCATTTTCCTTCTCCTCTCTCCACCACTGCTCTGGGCCTTCCTACTGTTCTTCCTCCTCCCTCTACTACTGCTCTTGTGTCTTTTCCTTTTCATTGTCCTCTCTCCACCACTGCTCTGGGCCTTCCTGCTCTTCTTCCTCCTCCCTCTACTACTGCTCTTGTGTCTTTTCCTTCTCCTCTCTCCACCACTGCTCTGGGCCTTCCTACTGTTCTTCCTCCTCCCTCTACTACAGCTCTTGTGTATTTTCCTTTTCATTCTCCTCTCTCCACCACTGCTCTGTGCCTTCCTGCTCTTCTTCCTCCTCCCTATACCACTGCATTTGTGTATTTTCCTTCTCTCTCCACCACTGCTCTGGGACTTCCTGCTCTTCTTCCTCCTCCCTATACCACTGCGTTTGTGTATTTTCCTTCTCTCTCCACCACTGCTCTGGGCCTTCCTACTGTTCTTCCTCCACCCTCTACTACTGCCCTTGTGTCTTTTCCTTTTCATTCTCCTCTCTCCACCACTGCTCTGTGCCTTCCTGCTCTTCTTCCTCCTCCCTATACCACTGCGTTTGTGTATTTTCCTTCTCTCTCCACCACTGCTCTGGGCCTTCCTACTGTTCTTCCTCCACCCTCTACTACTGCTCTTGTGTCTTTTCGTTTTCCTTCTCCTCTCTCCACCACTGCTCTGGGCCTTCCTGCTCTTCTTCCTCCTCCCTCTACTACTGCTCTTGTGTCTTTTCCTTCTCCTCTCTCCACCACTGCTCTGGGACTTCCTACTGTTCTTCCTCCTCCCTCTACTACTGCTCTTGTGTCTTTTCATTTTCCTTCTCCTCTCTCCACCACTGCTCTGGGCCTTCCTGCTCTTCATCCTCCTCCCTCTACTACAGCTCTTGTGTATTTTCCTTTTCATTCTCCTCTCTCCACCACTGCTCTGTGCCTTCCTGCTCTTCTTCCTCCTCCCTATACCACTGCGTTTGTGTATTTTCCTTCTCTCTCCCCCACTGCTCTGGGCCTTCCTGCTCTTCTTCCTCCTCCCTCTGCTACTGCTCTTGAGTCTTTTCCTTCTCCTCTCTCCAGCACTGCTCTGGGCCTTCCTGCTCTTCTTCCTCCTCCTTCTACTACTGCTCTTGTGTCTTTTCCTATTCATTCTCCTCTCTCCCTCTCTCCACCACACTGGGTCTTCCTTCTCTTTTTCTCCAATTGCTGCTTTGAAGCCTTCCTCCTTTTTACAAAGAATCTGTCTGCATGCTGAGTCTATCGTTATAAAAAGAAGCCACAACATCAGTTCATCGGGGGCATGAGGATTCTTGGTAATTACCTGCATTAAAAGGACACCAGGCAGATTTACATCTTCTGTCTGTGAACAAAAAGAATATCATTAATATGGATGACATATTAGATACACAGTGGCCAGTGTTATCTGTCATAAGTCATTATCTCAGGAATCATAGGACCGCCACTCACTTTTTACCAGTTCGCAGTTGTAAACACTGGACTTCTCCAAGGACTGCAGACTTATCACATTCCTCTCTCTTTCCCGAGTAAAATTAGTCACCTTGAACTTTTCGAAAGGAGGAATAAGGACTTCATCCTCCCCTGGGAAGAAGGAGAAGTTCTTGATGTTGACACCATAGCAGGTCTGGATGGTGAAGAAAGTGTCTTCTCCAAACTGCAAAGCATTCTGGTCATTTTTAGATGAAGATGTGAATTGTCCAAACCGGATTGGTTTCCGATACTCGGACATGAACTTGATCCCTCTTATCCCTCTAAAGACTTTGTGACAAGCCGGGGTCTCGACGCCATCCAAGACCTGCAGCGCTTTAGTCAGATAATAGTGGAGAACCTTAAACTTGAAGTTACTCAGGTAATACTGCTTGGACTGTCCGGCCTCTCGCACGGCCTCATTGAAGACCTTGTGCAGAGGACCATTTATGGTGTAAGCGAACAGGGCAATGGCGTACTCATCCTTAAAGCCCTTCGGCAAACTTGAGTATCGCTTCTCCTTCTTCTCCTGCTGCCACTTAAAAGTGGCGGTGTCCCAAGCATCTGCAAACTCCTTATTAGAAGAGTACTCTGCTTGGAATAGTTGAGGGATCTCCTCCTCCATTGCGTCACTACATCCTCTATACTGGTCATCAAATGACATGGGAGCCATATCAAGAACAGATTCCTT